>NC_141006.1:52090116-52627882 GCF_052327205.1 Somniosus microcephalus | reverse complement strand
TCCGATTTAGGTCGGGGACGGCTCGTTGGAAAGCCCCAGTTTTCCCGGTCCCGCACTAATGGCAAGAGAGGGGGAAGGAGAGAGAGAGAGAGAGAGAGAGAGAGAGAGAGAGAGAGAGAGGGAAGAGGAGAGAGAGAGAGAGAGAGAGAGAGAGAGAGAGAGAGAGGAAGAGAGAGAGAGAGAGAGAGAGAGGAAGGACTTAGGGGCAGGCCGCGGTGACCGTGCGCGGCCTAGCGCTTCAGGCCCGGCTGGGCTCTCAGGCCGCGACTCACCTCAGCTGAGCTCCCGCTTCGGGAGAGAGAGAGAGGAGAGAGAGAGAAAGGGGGGGAAGGAGAGAGAGAGAGAGAGAGAGAGAAATTCCTGAATTAATACTAATGAATCAACAATTTCCTCACCTCCATTACCATTTTTTTAGCTTCAGGCCCGGCCGGTCTTTAATGGCCGCCACTCACCTCAGCTCAGCTCCCGCTCGGCAGTTTGAAGGATTAGGCCCCGCCCACAAACGCCATGAAACGCCCCCCCAATTGGTCAACCATCACGTCACTCAACACTAATGAGCGGTAGGATTGGTCAACCCGCTAATGAGCGGATTTTGTCCGTTTTTTGAACGTTTTTTGTATACTGTCCGAACAATTTTTGTCTGACCAAAAAGTAAATACGCCTATGAGACTCCCCCTAATCATAAGCTTTCTTTTGATATAACATATGTGTAGTTACGCTCTATAACTTTTGAGTGATGCCCCAGACAGACAGACAGACACCACGATCCTTTTTTATATATATAGATAGATAGATAGATAGATACACACACACACTGCCAGCAGTATAACTTGCCCAGCCACTCAGTTATGAGGAAGTCTATCCAAGATACCCACAAAAAATGCAGGTTTTTCCAAACATAAAAGTTATAATAATAATTTCATATTAGGTCCCATCATTAACAAGGATAGTTTTGGTTGTGAATATTCTCTCAAAATTCTTTAACTTCCTGGTCCTGATATAACTACGGTGCACCTGTTGTAGCCGGGTGCTAGAATTATCAACAGTGAGAATCTAGGTTGTCATAAAATTTCCCTGGGTACTTACTTAAAGTTTCAGATTTGAATACATTGTTTTAAAAAGAACAGAAAGTGATTACAGAAAATAGACCAACTACCATTTCCAGACAGGCTTTTTTTCTAAATCTCACTCTAGGTATCCTCTCAGGACTGGAATGAATGCCTCTGTGAAGGGCGTTAGGGTGTTTTTCTATGTTAAAAGCAAGTTGTTGGAGACAAAGGCTTCTTTATTTTATGTACGCCAACCAAACAATAAACATGCTTTTTTATATATAAAGAATGAGCCATGAGGCACCATTATTGCAAATATTATCTATCATTCACAGACAACCCTATTCACCAAGACAGTACTACAAACATCGGTTTCTAATGAGTATTTGGGAGTGGGTGATAAGATTGTAAACTAATCTTGCAGATTTGGTTAACACATATAGTGCTAAACCCTTAGTGCTTTACAAATTTTGTTTGATAACGCTCTTGAAGTACCTTGGGACGTTTTATTATGTTAAAGGCGCTATATACAGGAAACTTTGTGATATCCGGCACCGACGGGACCGAGCTGTTGCCGATCTATCAAAACTGCCAGACATACAAAGTTAATGTTGAAGCATACGGAGGTTTTCATCTCCGTATCTGACAACAAATACTGTTGCTTAGCAACAGCTTCTAAACAGTCGGCTGCAGCTGCAAGCGTCTCTAGCTGAAGCTGTTGCTATAGCTACAGACCTTGCAGTGCCTGACTGGGGGAAAAAAAAGCAACGAGAACTAAAAAAACTTATAGAAAACAGCTCCTGATTTTTGCCGTTAGATCGAGTATTCTGGACATATAACCTCCGGATAAACCAAAGTTTCCTGTAAATGCAAATTGTTGTTGTGTAATACCATTTGAACACAAATTCCAGTGTTTATTGCTCTCCCTGTTTTATATAAGTCTTTCAATTAGAGCTCTCAAGATAATTTTTTTTGTCTTAGAAACACTCCTGTGCAGCGCCTTGGGATGTTTTACTACGTTAAAGGCGCTATATAAAATACAAGTTGTTGTTGAATTTCCATTAATTTGTAAACAGAAAACCATGCAGGTATGGCCTGCTTGTTTTCGCAATGTATGCCTGAAGTCACTAATCCAGAAAGCCAGTTTCCCAGATACTATCTCTGTGGTGCTGTTTTATTCTCTGAAAACTGGCTATGGATTGTTGTGCTTTGAAAGGAGGTAAACACGAGGGTACACTAAGCTCTTGTCACTCTGGAAAGTTCTTCCCCATGCCCCATGTTTTCTCCCTCCTTTCTGAAGATGCTGAGGGATGGTTCCATAGGGGCCGGCTGCCCTCCAGTAAGTTGCCAAGATGGTCATTCTTCATGTTTAACCCTAGACTTTGAGTGCCACTAGGCTCTGCAGTCAAGCCCAATCTTCTCCTTGACCTGATAGCTATACTCACATACTTTCCAATAAGGATTACAGGATAGCAATGAGTAGAAACCTTGGCTGCTGCCCACCCCCCCCTCCCCTCCTAGTTTTCTGCTCCTTCGAGGAAGGGAGCTGATTTTCAGCCCCAACTTCTGCTCCAGTGAAGATTACAGACCGAGAAATGAACATGGGAACCTCAGCTCTGTATGATTTAGCGCTACACTGGAGAGAGCCATTTGGAAGCTTCTTTAAAAAAATTCCTTTCACACCGATTCCTGTTTTTTGCTGCTTTAACACAACTCTAACCTGACCAAAAATCTCCCCTGGATTGATAGTGTGAATAAGGCTCACTATCATTTGGTGATTGTTAAACCGGGACAAGATAGCAGAAGAACTACTCTGCTAGAAATGTTAACCGCATATTTTTAATTGCCATGTGACTGATAGTGTAGTATTGCAAAAAGCTCAATTCTACAGTTAGAATCATAGAATCTGCAGCCCATGAGGCTATTTGGTCATCGTGCCTGTGGCAACTCTTCAACTGGAGCGATCCACTCGAATTCTAATTTTTCACAAACTCAGGAGTGCCATTACTTTAACAGCAGGCTTATATTTTCTTAATATTAGTTTAAACCGTTTTTTTATTTTTTCATTTAAATTGGACTGTTTTGATTTAAAGTTTGGCTTAGATCTCAAACTGCAGTCTTGATTTGCAGAAGAAAAGCTCATTGCCGAGTACATGGTAGTAACCGGTAATGTGGGGACTACGCAGTACACTCCACACCCAGTGACTGCTGAAACCTGCTTTCTGAAACCCAGCCTTGTGGACTGAAATTACCCTTAGACTGCCAGCAACTCCTGGGAAATAAATTGTCCCTGGGCTAGCCACTGTGATGAAGAAACAAGTAGTATTGCAGTAATAAACTAACTCAAACGTCAGGAGTTTGCTACTTCAATATTAATCTCAAACTATAAAAATAACCATTCAAAATACAATTTTAAATATAAATCAGTCTTCCCTTTTCTCTCCAGTCTCCCTTCTCCACATTCATCCTTTTATCTCTTAAAAGCAATAATAAAACACATTTTTTTGTTTTCCATTCTGACTCTTACCATTCATTTATGAGGCCTTTAATTGATTGAAAACCGACATAAATAAAAAGGTCATTTTTCAGCCAAGCCAATGCCAAACTGTGAAGGTTAACCTGGTTGTGTCGTAGATATGGTCGATCAGCTCAATCTTTTAGGAGTAACACTTCAAACCAGGGGCAGCTGCCACTGGATGAGTAAACTCGCTGTCTTATGGTGCCCGCCATGTTAACTGACCCACCGTGCAATCAGGATTCGATGCAGTCAAAAATGCAATTTTAAATACGGTTAAGGGAATGGACGGAGAGGCGCGATTCAGGTTCGAGGTTGCAGTCTATTGTTAGATCTGTGGACACATTAATCAGTAGTTGCTGGGTTCAGATGCAGTTTCTAATTGCTTCAATTAGCAGCCAGTGAGGGACCACTTCTCTTTTCAAAACGGTGTATATCAAATGTTGGTGGCAATGAGGAGCTAATCACAAAGGTGTTAGTGATTCAGTTTCACAAATTGAATTATTGAAATAAAAAGAACGACTTGCATTTATATAGCGCCTTTCATGACCTTGGGACGTCCCAAAGCACTTTACAGCCAATGAAGTACTTTTGAAGAGTGTCACTGTTGTAATATAGGAAACGCGGCGGCCAATTTGTGCACAGCAAGCTCCCACAAACAGCAATGTGATAATGACCAGATAATCTGTTTTGTTATGTTGATTGAGGGATAAATATTGGCCAGGACACTGGGGATAACTCCCCTGCTCTTACTCGAAATAGTGCCATTGCTCTACATATGTAATTCACTGCAGAAGGAACTGATTGCAGATCTGGACAGAAACAGTTTACTAAATCAAGCTCACTAACCAAAGGAGAGATGGGGAAAGTGTCATATAGATAAATAGAAACCTGAAGTAAAACAAGATTTGTTGACCATGGTGTTGGGGTGTATGCACAGAGAGTAAAAGTGGATTGAAAGAATTATTGTGCAGAATGGTAAGGTTAATGTGGTTATATCATGTCCAATTCTTTTTTGGAGTGTTGCAGACAATTGTTTCCAACCTGATGGAAGAGATTGCATATCCTAAATGAGGGCTGTCACATTAAGGTCTCATTTGTTTAAATCATTCATCGGGATGTGGGCGTCGCTGGCAAGGCTACCATTTATTGCCCAACCTTAGTTTCCCTGAGAAGGTGGTGGTGGAGCTTCTTTTTGAACCCCCTGCAGTCTATGTGGAGAAGGTGCTCCCACAATGCTGTTGGGTAGGGAGTTCCAGCGACAATGAAGGAATGACAACATATGTCCAAGTCAGGATGGTGCCTGACTTGGAGGGAAACTTGGGAGTTAATGGTGTTCTCATGCACCCGACGCCCCTGTCCTCCCACGTAGTGGAAATCATGGGTTTGGGAGGTTCTACCGAAGAAACTTTGGCGATTTGTGCAATATATACAGGATGCACTGCAGCCACGGTACGTCGGTGGTGGAGGAAGTGGATATTTAAGCTAGTGGATGGGGTACCGATCAAGCAGAATGCTTTATCCTTGATGGTGTTGAGCTTCTTGACTGTTGTTGCAGCTGCACCCATCCAGCCAAGTAGAGAATATTCTATCACACTCCTGACTTGTGCCTTGTTGGTGGTGGAAAGGCTTTGTGGAGTCAGCAGGTGAGACACTCTCAACATAATACAGGAAACTTTCGATTAACCGGCCCCTAAATAACCGGAACGCTCTATCCACTGGCAAAATTCAGGAGTCGGTTCAGGTAACTATTTTTACTTTTATTACTCCATTTGTTGCTGTGCAAGGGTGTAGCTGAAGCTGTTGCTAAGCTACAGAGACGCTTGCAACTTGTGCCGATTGTTTTGAAGCTGTAAGCAACAGGGTTTGTTGCTTTATACGGAGCTCTGAGCTCCGTATCTTTTACTATAGTGTTCGGTTATCTGGAATTGTTGATGAACCGGCACCACGTCGGTCCCGTCCGTGCCGGATACCAGAAAGTTTCCTGTACCCTGCCTCTGACTTTCTCTAGTAGCCATGGAATTTATGCGGCTGTTCCAGTTGAGTTTTTGGTATATGGTAACCCCAAAATGTTGATGGTGGGGGCCTCAACAATAGTAATGGTATTGAATGTCAAGAGGAGGCAGTTAAGCTCTCTATTGTTGGAGATGGTCATTGCCTAGCACTTGTGTGGCACAAATGTTACTTGCCACTTATCAGCCCAAGCTAGGATGTTGCCCAGGTCCTGTTACATGCGGGCACAGTACTGCTTTATTATCTGAGGAATTGCCAATGGAGCTGAATACTGTGCAATCATCAGCGAACAGCCCACTTCTGACCTTATGATGATGTGGAGGGAATCACAGAATCACAGAAACCTCACAGTGCAGATAGAGGCCATTTCGGCCCATCGAGCCTGCACTGACACATATCCCACCCGATCCCCGTAACCCCACGTATTTAATCCCCCGAACACTAAGGGTCAATTTTTATCATAGCCAATCAACCTAACCCGCACATCTTTGGACTGTGGGAGGAAACCGGAGCACCCGGAGGAAACCCACGCAAACACGGGGAGAATGTGCAAACTCCACACAGTCACCCGAGGCCGGATTCTCTGGCGCTGAAGAAAGTTGGGCCTAGGACGCTGCCTTGAGGAATACCAGCAGCGATGTCCTGGGGCCGAAATAATTGGCCTCCAACAGCCACAACCATCTTCCTTTGTGTCACGTACTTCAGCCACTGGAGAGCTTTCCCCCTAAACCCCATTGACTTCAGTTTTACTCGGGCTCCTTGGTATCACACTCGGTCGAATGCTACAATGATGTTAAGGCCAGTAACTCTTACCTCACCTCTGGAATTCAGCTCCTGTGTTCATGTTTGGACCAAGGCTGAAATAAGGTATGCAGCCGAGTGGTCCTAGCGGAACCCAGACTGTACGTCGGTGAGCAGATTATTGGTAAGTGCTACTTAATAGCACTGTTGATGACTCATTCCATCACTTTTGCTGATGATTGGGAGTAGGCTGATGGGGCGGTAAGGGGCCAGGTTGGGTTTGTCCTGCTTTTTGTGGGCCGGACATACCTGGGCAATTTTCCACATTGTCGGGTAGATGCCAGATTAGCTAGTTCTGGAGCACAGGTCTTCCGCAATACAGCTGGATGTTGTTGGAGCCTACAGCCTTTGCTTTGTCTAGTGCACTCAATCGTTTCTTGATGTCACATGGAGTGAATCAAATTGGCTGAAGACTGTGATGGTGGGGACCTCAGGAGGAGGTTAAAGTCACTGTCATTCAAGGCTATAGATTCATCACATGCAGGATAACGAGGGCTTATTCTTCACGGTCTTCTGCTTGTGCATAAGTGTGTAAAGCTTAGATACACTGTTGTGTATGCCGACCATCCTGTTACTCGAGTATATTCTATGCTACACTGCACTGAAAGCACAGCACATTTTGGTTTATTATAAATTGAACAAATAAATATGCCAAGCCAGGTGATAAAATATTTCCTTCAACGGGTCATTTGATACAAGTGAGCTGAAATGCCAGTCCCCAGTGCAATGGCACAATGTGTTTGAATAGTGTACCACAAAGTGTGACAAAGGGTCAGGATCTGAGTTATGTCAGGAGGCAGACCTAGTATTATCATCATATGGTTTCTTTTCAGCATCCCCCAACCTGAATATTCTACTCTTCTCCTATGGGTGCAGATTGTGGGCAACACTTGCCAGGCAGGATTTATTGCCCATCCTTAGTTGCACAGAGAACATGAACAATCAACCATGTAGTGAAAGACTGGAGTCATGTGTAGAGGTGGAAAGTTCCCTTCTCCGAGGAATTTTAGTGAACCCATTAGGTTTTTAGAACAATCCAATAGCTTTTAACGTAGTTTTTCTGTTGCCATCCCACAAATTACCAGATTTATTGAATTCAGTTTCATAATTTTCCATGGTGGAACTTGAACTCGCATCGTTTGGATTGCTAGTCTAGTATTATAACCACTACATTTGCCATTCGTTATGTGTGAACATCAGCTGTGAGTGTTAGAAGGCTATTTTATCATGGAAGGCATCATATGCCTGCCAGATCTGGTCTTCACCAGACATTCACTTTTCAACAGAGAACATAACATAAGAAGTAGGAGCAGGAGTAGGTCATACGGCCCCTCGGGCCTGCTCCGCCATTCAATAGGATCATGGCTGATCCGAATCTAGACTCACGTCCACTTCCCTGCCCGCTCCCCATAACCCCTAATTCCCTTGTCTGCTAGGAAACTGTCTATCTCTGTTTTAAATTTATTTAATGTTGCAGCTTCCACAGCTCTCTGGGGTAGCAAATTCCATAGATTTACTACCCTCTGAGTGAAGAAGTTTCTCCTCATCTCAGTTTTGAAAGGGCAGCCCCTTATTCTAAGATTATGCCCCCTAGTTCTAGTCTCACCCATCAGTGGAAACATCCTCACCACATCCACCCGATCAAGACCCCTCACAATCTTATATGTTTCGATAAGATCGCCTCTCATTCTTCTGAACTCCAATGAGTAGAGGCCCAACCTACTCAACCTTTCCTCATACGTCAACCCCCTCATCTCTGGAATCAACCGAGTGAACCTTCTCTGAACCGCCTCGAGAGCAAGTATATCTTTTCTTAAATATGGAAACCAAAACTGCATGCAGTATTCCAGGTGTGGCCTCACCAATACCCTGTATAACTGCAGCAAGACCTCCTTGTTTTTGTACTCCATCCCCCTTGCAATAAAAGCCAAGATTCCATTGGCCTTCCTGATCACCTGCATACTAATTTTTTGTGTTTCATGCACCAGGACCCCCAGATCCCTTTGTAATGTAGCACTTTGCAGTTTCTCTCCATTTAGATAATAACTTGCTCTTTTATTTTTTCTGCCAAAGTGCATAACCTCACACTTTCCAATATTATATTCCATCTGCCAAATCTCTGCCCACTCACTTAGCCTGTCTATGTCCTTTTGCAGGTTTTTTGTCCTCCTCACTCACTGCTTTCCCTCCCATCTTTGTATCGTCGGCAAACTTGGATACGTTGCACTCGGTCCCTCCTCCAAATCGTTAATATAGATTGTAAAGAGTTGGGGTCCCAGCACTGACCCCTGCGGAACACCACTAGTTACTGATTGCCATCCTGAGAATGAACCATTTATCCCAACTCTTTGTTTTCTGTTAGATAGCCAATCTTCCACCCATGCCAGTATATGACCCCCAATCCTGTGATTTTTTATCTTGATCAGTAATCTTTTGTGTGGAACCTTGTCAAATGCCTTTTGGAAGTCCAGATACACTACATCCACTGGTTCCCCTTTATCCACCCTGTATGTTACGTCCTCAAAGAATTCGAGCAAATTTGTCAAACATGACTTCCCCTTCATAAAACCATGCTGACTCTGTCCTATTAAATTATGTTTATCCAAATGCTCTGTTACTGTTTCCTTAATAATGGACTCCAACATTTTGCCAACCACAGATGTTAGGCTAACTGGTCTATAGTTTCCAGCTTTTTGTCTACTTCCCTTCTTAAATAAGGGTGTTACATTAGCAGTTTTCCAATCTGCAGGGACCTTTCCCGAGTCCAGGGAGTTCTGGAAAATGATCACCAATGCATCCACAATCCCTACCGCCACTTCTCTCAAGACCCTAGGATGTAGGCCATCAGGTCCGGGGGATTTATCCGCCTTAAGCCCCATTATTTTACCAAGTACCATCTCCTTAGTGATTTTAATCGTGTTTAGCTCCCCCCCCCCCATTGCCCCCTGTTTGTCCAGTGTTGGGATATTTTTAGTGTCCTCTACTGTAAAGACTGATACAAAATATTTGTTCAGCGTCTTCACCATCTCCATGTTCCCCACCACTAGTTTCCCGGTCTCATCCTCTAAGGGACCAACGTTCACTTTAGCCACACTTTTTCTTTTTATATAGCTGTAGAAACTCTTGCTATCTGTTTTTATATTTTTTGCTAGTTTACTTTCACAATTTATCTTCCCTTTCTTAATTAATCGTCTAGTTATTGTTTGCTGGCTTTTAAATGCTTCCCAATCTTCTATCTTCCCACTAGATTTGGCTGCTTTATATGCCCTTGTTTTCAGTCGGATACTATCCTTTATTACTTTACTAAGCCACGGATGACTGTCTTTTCTTTTACTCCCCTTTTTCCTCAGTGGAATGTATTTATCTTGAAAGATGTGAAATATCTCCTTGAATGTAGACCACTGCCCTTGTACCGTCTTACACTTTAATCTGTTTTCCCAGTCCACTTTAGTCAATTCTACTCTCATACCTTCATAGTCTCCTTTATTTAAGCTTAGTATGCTGGTTTGAGATCCAACTCTCTCACCCTCAAACTGAATTTGGAATTCAACCATATTATGGTCACTCATTCCAAGGGGATCCTTTACTAGGACATTTTTTATTAATCCTGTCTCATTACACAGGACCAGATCTAAGATTGCCTGCCCCCTGGTTGGTTCAGTTACATACTGCTCAAGGAACCCGTCCCTAATACACTCTATGAACTCTTCCTCAAGGTTGCCATACCCAATTTGATTAGTCCAGTCAATATGAAAGTTAAAATCCCCCATGATTATAGCTGTTCCCTTATTACAAGCCCCAACTATTTCCTAATTTATACTCCGGCCAACAGAGTTGCAACTGTTAGGAGGCCTATAGACTACGCCCACTAGTGACTTTTCCCCCTTATTATTCCTTATCTCCACCCAAACTGTTTCACTATCCTGATCCTTTGACCCAATATCATTTCTGACTATTGCAGTGATTCCATCCTTGACTAACATAGCAACCCCACCTCCCTTTCCTTCCTGTCTGTCCTTCCTAATTGTCAAATACCCTTGTATGTTTAGTTCCCAGTCATGATCATCTTGCAGCCATGTTTCCGTAATGGCCACCGAGTAGTGATTAGAAGCAGGAATCTTAAGCTTATTGGGCCATAATGGTACTGAACCACATAAACCAAAAGTCCCAGGTTCTATTCCTCGTCTGTGCCGAGTTAGTATTCCTCAATTCATCATGTTCCTGATGTTTGGTGCTCACCACAATTGTCTTCAATTTATTATTTTTTTAAATGCCACTCTTTCAGATTCCCTATCCATAAGAATAAACAGGCAACTTTCTCCCAGACCTTAGCCAAGGCCACACTAAAACCAACAAGAAGAAGTCTGGCGAAGGGTCATCGACCTGAAATGTTAACTGTTTCTCTCTCCACAGATGCTGCCTGACCTGCTGAGTATTTCCAGCATTTTCTGTTTTTACTGCAAGTCTGGAGTCTAGCAGAGTTCTGAAAGCCACCATGTGACTGCTGTGTGTTACTGGGTTTTAGAATTACACCACCCTGTACTTTTGTATTCGCGTTGAATGGCGGAGCAGGCTCGAAGGGCTGAATGGCCTACTCCTGCTCCTATCTTCTATGTTTCTATGTTTCAAAAAAGATGTACACTCCTACCATGCCCAAATTATCTCAAAAGTTTGCAATAAAAATTGTCTAAGTTCTCATTTCCTCCTTCAACTGCCCTTCAACAAGTCCCTCTTCCCTCATTGCCATGTTACATGTGCCAGCAGCTACTTGAACTGGGATTCCTTCATGGCTTTAATGAGCAGCATGAACTATAACAGTACAGTGAAGTTGCCTTTAAGAACAATGTAGTGAAGACCGGCACAACTCATGTGGACATCTACCCTCAAATGAATAATTTTGACTTAACCTTAAATGTCTATACTGAAAACCTTTAGTCCCACAAATGGCTGTTAGATGACATAGACTAGAAGTTTATAATAAACTCTCAGGGCTAGAAATTTGGTGCATTTGTGCCTCGCGTTAGCACCCGGGGGGCGCCAACGACTTTTTGCCCGGGCGCGGCACCATTAATGACTCCCGCTAAATTCAGCGGGAGTTTAGCGGCGGCGGTAACCAGTAGCGCCCCGCTCCACTGGCGATGACGACGTCGTCACCGTGCACAGCGCCCCATTTTTGCCCCGCCTGCAAAATTGGCCTGCACCCCCTGAATCTGCGCCGGGCGATGACAGTGACCGATTCAGGGGACGGGAACGGAGCGGCAGGAGGCTCGCGGGGCGCTAACTAAAGGGGAGGTGACGGGTGGGGAAAACAAAACAAAACAACAAAAAATCAGCCGACTTACTTGTCGCGGCCTGTTGCATCTTTGAACGCGGGGTCCGTGCTGTGATCTGGCAGCCCGGCACTCCGCTCCCCAGAGGTCCAGGTAGGGCCCCGCAGAGTTGTGGGCTTGGACCCTCCCCTTTAATAAGGGGAAGAGCCCTTCCATGCAGCAGCGCTACGTGGCCCAGTGCGTAGCGCTGCAGAAGACACTGCCCCGATATTCGGGTTTAGCGCTCTAAGAAGAAAGTGGAGCGCTTGAATTAGTGCTCCAGCTCCCTCTTGGGGCGCTAAAACTGAAGTTAGCGATCGCCACTGCTATTTTTCGGCGGGCACTAAATTTAGCGCCCAGGCGATGTTAGTGAACCAAAATGGTCACTAGCAAATTTTCCCCCCCTCAGAGTTTATAACATATATATTTATTCAACACACCTGTTAGCGAGAAAAAAAAGATTTAAAGAAGTAACGTTTGTAGTTCTAACCTCTAATAGTCGTGACTCACTTGCTCACAGTAGTCGTTGCCCTCAATGTCGTCACTATTGGAATGTCCACCAGGACTCTGTACGTCGATCCCATGACTCTCCAGGATTGCTGCTTCTTTGAAAAGAAGATTGATCAGAAACTAACTAAACTTAAACAACCTACATTATGTATATTTCAAAAGCAAGCCCAATTTTGTTCACACAAGTATGCTTTCCAGCAAAGGTCATTAGATAGCAATCATGAGTAGAAGCTCGGGATGATGTTCTCCTCCCTAGCCCAAGGGCGCTGAGACCAATCATTGTGCCCTTACTGTCACCTTGGCTGCAATTAGGTAAGTGCAGACTGAAGATAGAACCTGGGACCTTCTATTCAGTATGCCTTTATCAACTGAGCTATCGGGGAGCCTCCGTTCTATTTATAATATTCTATTTAATTTAAGAAATACATTCAGTATTTATTTATTTTAAAAGGCTTACAAAAATTAAGTGTACCGCCAAGCAAAAACACTTTCTGCCACGTGGTCACTTTTAGCAGTCGGAGTCGGCTATAGACGGAATGGCATCAGTCCTACTCCACATTTGGTCAATGCAGCTGTATTTTCAGCACTGTGAGCTGAATGTCTGATTCTTGCCCTGCCAGTGTGGTGTTTCACCTAGAGGTCAGTGCAGAGCTGCTGGGACCAGAGACTGAATAGCAAACAACCTGATATATAAATCCACAACTGTGTAGTTGTGAAGCAGGTATTCTATGACCTGTAAATAAAACAAAATAATTCCTGCAGAGGTTTCAATAGGTACAAAAAAATACCTGTAGTCCATCCTCTTAAAAACTAAAAGCCTTACCTATGTTTGCTCTTCTCTTCATCTCCTTCCGACGATTGGCAAACCAGTTATACACTTTCAGAGGGGTAACTCGCTCAAACTCCGATAGCTTTTTACCTTTGTGAATAAAGAAAATACAGGAAAGCTGCTACTAAACTTAAAAATGTCACCATACATTTATGCAAATTTAATATAACAATTATCTGGTACCACCATTTTTTATACATTTTTAGTATCTGCAACACTTTCCAGCTAACAACATGGAAAAATTGATTACGCTAAGGTCTCTCTTAATTGTGCTGTTGTATTGGCTCCCAGGAAGCAGACAAAAGCAGCCCATACTGACTTGCTGGACCATTTTAAAATATATATATTGTTATTAAAATGTCCTCTCCCTCCCTGTAAGAAATGCTCCTGTCTCTGTTCTGTATACCCAGTAACAGCCTGGCTGAGATCAGCAACATGCCCTGTAGAAATACAAAGTTGCATTCTACTGCTCCATGGCACAGCATGTTTGAGCACCAGCACACCATGGCACCTTAGCATGAATACTTTCAGAAAACGCAAATGCACACTATCCAAACAGATGTGTTAATCTAATCTTCCATCTTATTACTCTAATATTTTAACCTGCTGAGGGCTTGCAGTGAATTTTCTGAAAGTCGTAACCAACTTTTCCCATCTTCAACACCCGAGCACAGTACAGGCCATTATTATGATCAAAAGTTTTTCATTTTCTTCCAAGCAAATACAACCATTTTTCATGCACCACCCGTGTATGTTTTGATGCCTGACCCCATTACATTTAAACTTGATTCACAACAGTCGGGCTGGACAGGAGAATTAACTAAGCTCCTTCTTCAATGTATCGCCATTGATAGAAAATTCTCAATTGTTTGAGCCAGACAAGAATTCATGAAAGTTGCAAAGCATTTCTTTTTTAAAATAGAGGATTGACCTGCAGCAGAAATTGATCAATTTGAGAGAACAGCCTGTAATCTATTGGGGAATAGAGGGTGGCAGCTTGACTGAAGGTCTTTCCTCTTAATTCCCCAGTACAGTAGATTTTAAATGGCTGCCCACTTTTAATTCCATAATCATTGTATTCTTTAATATTTGTGTTTGAGAATGTAATTTTTTTGGAGCAAAGGGGAATTTTAAAAACACTCGACTGCAGCTTTTGTGTTGGGACTTCACTGCTTTTTGTGTAAAGGTTTCATAGATTAAGATCCTGGCTGCTTAGTAATAACCCACAGATTTAACAATGTTTTTTCCCCAACATGCTCACTTCATAACTCTTCCAACAAACAATTTGTGTTCCCCATTTGCAGAGTTTGAAACTTAACTATTACACACAAGTGTTCAGTACAGGTGCTGCGGCACTAACCAAATATTCACCAATAAGAAACACCATTGTGTATTTTAAGCGTTTGCAACATCTGGTGACAGAAACCAGGTACTTCAAGAATTTTTGTCACGGATTTCTTGCTTTTATAATAAAGCTCCCAACCACGACTGATTCCAGGCATTGCTTACCTGGTTTCTGTATGACTGTATTGCAGGCATTTGCAATTTCCTCGCGCTTTGCCTCATCTGGATACTGATTTTCACCAAAATAACTGTAAGGCATTGAAATCAAACAAAGTACAATTATGCACTTAGTATTTAAACCACTGCAATATAACAATGTTTTAAGTCACTCTTATGTAAAATCTGGTTCCACTTTAACTCTAAAGGTTAAGTAGTATGAGCTGGACATGAAGCTGTGAGCTATGGCTCAACCCATGGTCAGTGCCGTCACCCACTGGGAAGTAGACTGGGCTCCCTGGTAACTAAGAATTCTGAGGCACGAATAACATACAGTAGAAAGTGACCATGGTATTCTGACCAGCATTCCTCTGGAAACCCTCCTTCAGGCTCCAATGCAAATAAGGTTTGCTGTTTCATAGGGGTGCTCTGATTATTTATCTTCAACTGTATAAAGTGATAGAATCTCATTACAAAAAGGCCAACTGGTTGCCGAGCCAAAGGGACTGGTATCAGCAAGGTGTCATGGAAGCCAGTACATCAGTCAGACATATGGTGCATACAGCTGCCATCATGGTAATTTCGAGTTAGATTTTGGTGGCCAGTTGTAATATTTTATAGTCTCTCCCTCTATATTTGCCCCTTAGCTCTCCTCTCTTGGTGGTGAGTGCCACATGCTGTTGCATGATTCCATGGATAGGCGCTGTATGAATAGCTGACGCGTCCCTACGGGGAGTAAGCATTCCATTGTAATTGTACTTGTACTGGTTACATATGGCAAATAAAATTGAATTGAATTGAGTGCCAGGCCTTTAATACCTCACTCCACTTGCTGTTCCCATATAGAAATCTGGACAAGAGTCAGTGAAGGCAACCATAACCAAGTCCACGCCTATATTCACTCTAGTTCCAAATATGTAACCTTGTACCAGGGCTTGCTGGTTGCCAGTTGGGAACTTTTTTTCCCTTCACCTCCAGCCCACCCCAATCTGGGAACACAAACCAAACGTGCACTGGTGTAAACAAGTCTGTGGAATGCATACAACCCCTCCTCCTACCAACCTTTCCATGACAGACAGGCACTCTTTACGCCAGGTAAATCTACTTCCTCTTCTGAGACGAAAGTTTCCAGTCACCGGGCTGACATTTGACCGCCACTCCGGATCCTCTGTTGTTGTGGTTGAAACTGGCCTCATACTTAAAGTAGCACCTAAATGGGTAAAAGTGTAAACTGTATTGATAGAGGGTAACATTCATGTTGATTTTATTAGAAAATTATTTGCTTTTACATTGAGCTTTGCATTAAACTCAAGTCCTAACACTGCATATTATTTCAAACATTGCCCACATGGGTGGGAGATAGTAGAATTAAATACAGGAAACTTCGCGATATCCGGTACCGACGGGACCGAGCTGCTGCCGATCTATCAAAACTTCCGGACAGACCAGCGCTAATGTTGAAGGATACGGAGGTTTTCATCTCCGTATCGGACAACAAACACTGTTGCTTAGCAACAGCTTGTAAACACTCGGCCCGTACCTTGGAAGCGTCTCTGAAGCTGTTGCTAAGCTACAGAGATGCTTTCCAGAGCCTGACTGTTAAAAAAAAAATGCTAGAAGAAAAAAAACCTAACCAAAACGGCTGTTGATTTCTGCCGTTAGATCAAGGTTTCTGGACATACAACCTCCGGATAAACCAAAATTTCCTGTATAGAGAAAAATTGAAAAGCCGTATCCATGGAGGAAGATGTAATGCAAAATAAACTGGTTACAGGTAAACAAAAGTACAGATTCAGGTGAAACGCAAGGCTCCTACATACTTTTTCTTTTAAATATTAATAGTATGCTTACCTCACATTGGATGTGATTTTGTTTACACAATTATGGAAATACAGTTGCTTTGTATTTTTATGTGAGGATACACTCTCATTAAGTGGATGCATCTGTTTCCTATATTTCACCCACTGCTGCTGTCTCATAATATTCTGAGATAACACTGATTGACCAATGAAGGTCTTTGCAGTGTGCCGTTTGTGCAGGACAGTTAAGAGTTAATTCCACACTCCTATGGTCCCAGTAGAGGAACGAGTTTGAAGGAGCACAGGTCAGAGATAGCCCCAATTCTCCAATCTGTGCTCACAGAGAGCATAGCTCCCTGCTGAGTGTGAGAGTCATGACATTAGTCCTTTAGTACACAACACACATGTAGTCTTTCTCATGTTAATACAGGTATTTTCCTCAGCAGTGGTGGTAGAATGGGCCAGATTTTCAGCTGCCAGGCTGAGCAAGCGGTGACTCTGTCCCACTTATGTATTCAGGGTGAGCTCCCAGCACTATGTGCACTTTCCATTTGGAGTCCAACACTGTGCAGAAGGGGTATCCTGTAGAGCTGTAGTGTGTCACTCACTGCAGGTGCTTAAAGAGGCTAAAAAAACTCATTAAAATGGTGACTCCTCCTAACCATTGCTTCATTTCAAATAATGTTAATGGGAAGAAGCAGAAAGGAGCAGAATAACACCAGAAAGTGAAGAATATTGAAACAGGAGTAGGTCATTCAGCCTCTCAAGCCTGTACTGCATTCAGTTAGATCATGGCTGCTATGTACCTCGGCTCCATTTACCCACCTTTGCTCCATATATCTTGATACCCTTACCTAACAAAAATCTCATCAATCTCCGTCTTGAAAATTGCAATTGACCCAGCATCCACAGGCTCTTAGAGAAGAGAGTTCTAGATTTCCCACTAACCTTTGTGTGCCTCCTGATTTCACTCCTAAATGGCCTAGCTCTTAAAATTATGCCCCTTTGTTCTGGATTCCCCCACAAGAGAAATAGTTTATCTGTCTCTACTCTATCGAATCCCTTTATCATTCTAAAACGTCGGTAAGATCACTCCTCAACTTTCTAAACTTAAGCGAACACAAACCAAGTTTATGCAACCTGTTCTCACAATTTAACCCTTTAAGCCCTGGTATCATTCTGATGAATGTGTGCTATACCCCTTCTACGGCCAATATATTTTTCTTAAGGTGTTGGCCTTTTTGATTGCTTTTTGTACCTGTACATTAACTTTTAATGATCTGTGTGCATGGTCACCTAAATCCCTTTGCTTCTCCACAGCTCCTACTCTTCCACCATTAAAAAAATATTTCGGTTTGTCTTTCTCAGATCCAAAGTGGATGACTCACATTTGCCCATATTGACAGTCATCTGCCATAGTTTTGCCCACTCACTTAGTCTGTCTATGTCCATCCCATCAACACAACTTACTGTGCCTCTGAACTTAGTGTCATCTGCAGACTTGGATATAGAACTCTCCATTCCTTCATCTGTCGATAATATATATGGTTGAAGAGCTGAAGCCCCAGTAGATATCTGGGGAACACCACTTGTCACATCCCGCCAATAAGAGAACGTTCTCTGCTCCATCTCCTACTTCCCAATCAATTACCAACCATTATCACAAGGTTACCTTGAACTCCGTGCATTTTCATTTTTGCGAATAATCTCGTGTGGAACCTTATCAAATGCCTTCTGGAAGTCCATATAGACAACATCCATAGACACTCCCCTATCTACCGCACTCATGACCTCAAAAAAATCAACTAGATTAGTCAGACATGACCTATCTTTCACAAATCTATGCACACTCTCTTTGATCAGCTCATACTTATCCAAGTGCTCAGTCACTGTTTCTGATGATAGATTCCAGTAACTTCAACACAAATTGTGTTAAACTGACAGGTCTGTAGATACTTGGTTTCTCCCTTCCTAAATAATAGAGTAATATTTGCAATTTTCCAATACAAAGGCACAATTCCTGAATCTAGAGAGCTTTGGAAAAGGTATAACTAACACATCTGAAATTTCCTCACCTACTGCTTTTAATACCCTGGGGTGGAAACCATCAGCTTAAGTACCATTATTTTCTCCATTACCATTTTTAAAAACTTATATTAAACCCATAAAGTTCCTCTTATCTTATTTTTAGGTACCCTTGTTCCACTGGCATTTTGTTCTCTTTCTCCACAGTGAAAATGGATACAAAGTCATTTAACAAGTCTACCATTTCCTTATTGTTCATTATAGTCTCACCTGCATCTGTCTTTAATAATGGGCTCACATTCCCATTTACCACTCTCTTTCTCATAATATATTTATAGAAACATGGTCAGCCCCTGTAATCATGCTCATTTCTCAGTGTCCACCACCAAAATAATCCAAATGCCTCATCCAAAGAGGTGTTGTTCCTGCGAGGCAGAGCTGGGACAAGGAGCGGAACATCGGATCAAATCCTACCCACCCGCTGTCAATTGTATATGGCGGGGGGAGGGGGGTGGTAAGTGGTGGGTAAAGCAGTACACCCCTGGAAGGGGTGGGGAAAAGAGGGAGGAAAATTCTGCCATCCAATTTTAGGGGTGGAGTATTAGCAGGAGGCCTTCCTTCCCCATTTGACCACTGCCTCTCGGGAAGATGGTATGCAAGGAATGTTGGATTGTGGAGGTACGTTTTGAGGAGGGAAAGATGGTCATTTGCTGTACTGTGGCAAAGCCACCAAAGAGACTCTCACAGTCACTTGTACAATTGTCTTTAATCATCATTATTGTTACCTTTTAATGTTTGCCCTGTTTAAACAGCGCAGGATCGATAAAATCGCGATCTGACGCGACGATGTCATCACGTGGGTCACGTGACGTTCCCAACGGTGGGAAACGTGAGGACGTCATGACGTCAGGGTTGGAGGGCGTTTCCAGTTAGTCCTCGTGGAGTGAGCTAGTGTACAGACCTGTTTGGAGTTTCTACTGCGTTTTTGTTTTGTAATACTTTCAGTGCATTAAACTAAGTTTGTTAACTACCAGTTTAGTTCAGTGTTTTTGTTAGGAGTGCACAGACTCCTACATTGGTGACCCCGAATCCTCGCGATCGTTTTTCGCGGTGGACACGGAATGCAGGCCAGTGATGGAAGCCAAAGCTGTGGCCTTGAAGCTCCCCCAATTCTGGGAACAACAGGCGGCCTCCTGGTTTGTGCAGGCCGAGGCGCAATTTGAACTCCGCAACATCGTGCAGGACCAGACCAGATATTTGTACGTGGTCTCCGCCCTCGATAGCTCGACGGCGTCGAGGATCATCAGCCTTCTGGAGAACCCCCTGAATGCTGACAAGTATTTAGCCATCAAGACTCGGCTCCTGCAGGTATTTGGCCTTACCAAGGCGGAGCGCGCTCGCCGCTTACTGACACTACCAGGGTTAGGTGACTCCAAACCCTCGGAACTAATGAGCCACATGCTAACGCTCCTGGGGTCCGAACCCCCATGTTTCCTGTTCCGCGAGCTGTTACTTACGCAGCTGCCCGAACACATCCAGGCAGCCCTTGCCAGATCGGACACCAGGGACTGCATCGCGCTCGCCGAAGAGGCGGATAAAATTTACGCGGTCCGGCAGCAATTCTGCGCCATCGTGCAACGCCCCGCCCCGAGGGGCCCGGCCCTGGCGCCTCCGACGGCCGGTTACTGTTACTACCACACTTGTTTTGGCCTGAAGGCCTGCTGCTGCCGACCACCGTGTGGTTTCGTGCCCACACCGTCGAACAGACCGCCGCGAGTCAAGAACACTGGGTCCGGTGCATCCCCTGCGGTCACGATGGCGATCGGCGACTCTGGGAATCTCATGTATTTAACCGATTCCATCTCGGGCCGTCGTTTTTTGTGTGACACGGGGGCACAGTGCAGCATACTTCCCGCCTCGGTCCTCGACCTTCGGTCCGGCGGACGGGGTCCCCCCCTCCAAGCTGCCAACGGGGGTACGATCCGCACTTGCGGGAAACGACGGGTGCAAGTCTGTTTCGGTGGCCAGCGCTTTTCCTGGGATTACGTCACCGCTCAAATTTCGCAGGCCCCTTTGGGCGCCGACTTTTTAGGCGCCAACGGCCTGTTGGTGGATGTGAAAAATCGATGCCTCGTTCACGCCGCCACGCTCGACGGTATTTCAGGTGCGCGCAGCACGGCTGCACCGCACTCTGTCTCCTGTGCGCGGCCACCTCCCGACAACTTCTCCCGCCTTCTCGGGGACTTCCCCGAGCTGACAAAGCCCACCTTTTCAGCTTCGACCGCCAAGCATCGGGTGGAGCATCATATTTCGACAACCAGCTCTCCAGTCTACACCAGGGCGTAGCGTTTGGAGCCCAGCAAGCTCGCGGCGGTAAAGGCAGAGTTCGCCGCGATGGAGAAGCTGGGGATTATTCGCCGGTCCAGTAGTCCCTGGTCTTCACCGCTCCACATCGTCCCAAAGCCCGGCGGGGGATGGTGGCCCTGTGGCGACTATCGTCACCTCAATGAGATAACGACGCCCGACCGTTACCCCATCCCCCACATACAAGATTTCTCTGCGCATTTGGCGGGGAAGTCAATATTCTCAAAGGTCGACCTCGTCCGTGGGTACCATCAGGTCCCAGTGCACCCCCAGGATGTCCAAAAGACGGCCGTCATCACCCCTTTTGGACTTTTTGAATTCCTCCGCATGCCCTTTGGGCTTAAAAATGCGGCGCAGGCGTTCCAGCGCCTTATGGACTCGGTTCTTCGGGACCTCGATTTTTTGTTCGTCTACTTGGATGACATTCTGATTGCTAGCACCACAAAGGATGAACACCTCAAGCATCTCCGTGTCCTTTTTCGACGGCTTCAGCAGCACGGCCTCATTGTGAACCCGGACAAATGCCGTTTCGGCCTGGCGCAGCTCGATTTTCTTGGCCACCGCATAGCTTCCGCAGGGGCAACGCCGCTTCGAGCTAAGGTGGAGGCGATCACGGCGTTCCCAAAGCCGCAATCTGTGAAAACCTTACAGGAGTTCCTGGGGATGGTTAATTTTTACCACCGGTTCGTCCCCAGGGCCGCACAGCTCATGCGGCCGCTCTACGAGGCCCTCAGGGGCAAGACGGGAAAGGAGCCCGTGGTTTGGTTGCAAGAAAGGGGTCGCGCCTTCGAAAATACGAAGACCGCGCTCGCGAACGCGACGATGTTGGCACATCCCCTGCCAGGAGCTATCATCGCCCTCACGACAGACGCGTCGGATTACGCTGTGGGGGCCGTCCAGGAGCAATGGGTCGACGGCGCATGGCAGCCTCTGTCATTTTTTAGCTGCCAGCTGCAACGGCACGAACGTCGATACAGTACTTTCGACAGGGCGCTGTTAGCTTTGTTTTTGGCCATCTGCCACTACCGATTCCTCCTTGAAGGGTGCCGCTTCACTGCGTTTGTTGATCACAAACCATTGACGTTCGCGATGGCCAAGACAGCTGAACCGTGGTCGGTTCGGCAACAACGGCAGCTGACTTACATCTCCGAGTTCACCACCGACGTCAGGCACGTGGCCGGCAAGGACAACGTCGTCGCTGATTGCCTCTCCTGCGCCGCCGTCCAGGCCGTTCAATTAGGCATTGACTTCGCAAGAATGGCAGCCGACCAGGCTGCCGACCCGGAGACTCAGGCCTTTTGTTCTGTCCCCGCCAGCCTCCAGCCGAGAGATGTACCGTTCCATGCGGCAGGTACCACTCTACTCTGTGACGTTTTGTTGGGTGCACCCCGTCTGATTGTGCTGTCCACCTGGCGCCGAGGTGTTTTCGACGCCATACACGGGCTGTCGCATCCTGGAGTGCGGGCGTCGCAGAAGCTGCTAGTCTCCAAATTAGTCTGGAGAGGAATACGCAAAGACGTCCGCGACTGGGCGAACACTTGTGTGGTTTGTCAACGGGCCAAGGTGCAACGGCACATCAGGGCCCCTCTGGCCACCTTCGAGGTACCGGAGCGGCGTTTCGACCACATTCACGTTGACCTAGTGGGCCCACTTCCACCGTCCCGTGCTTTTACGCACCTTCTGACAATGGTGGATCGCACCATGAGGTGGCCGGAGGCGGTTCCCCTGACGTCCACCACCTCTGCGGATGTCGCGCGAGCCTTCATTTCATCATGGGTAGCCCGGTTTGGTGTCCCTGCGGATATTTCGTCGGATTGCGGGCTGCAATTTTCGTCGGAACTATGGAATGAGGTGGCCTCAGTATTGGGCACTAAACTACACCGCACTACGGCTTATCACCCGCAAGCGAACGGCTTGTGCGAACGGTTCCACCGTTCATTGAAGGCGTCGCTCAGGGCCAGCCTTCTGGATGCAGCCTGGGTCGATAAACTGCCGTGGGTGATGCTGGGACTGCGCATGGCGCCGAAGGAGGATCTACAGTCGTCGGCCGCGGAAATGGTTTACGGTCAGCCACTTCGAGTTCTGGGCGAGTTCCTGCCGTCCCCTACGCGGCCGTGGTCTGCAGCCAGTCAGTGAGAGGCCCATCGGGACGCGGCTCAGTGTTTCCGCCCAGTTCCGACCTCGCAGTACGGTTTGTCTTCTTCCAACATCCCTGGGGAGCTGTCAAAGACCAAGTTCGTCTTTGTGCGCCAAGACAGCCATCGTACCCTGTCGCACCTCCTTATGCAGGTCCGTTCCAGGTTCTACAGACCGGGGACAAGAGTTTTGTGATCGACATCGGGGGCAAGCCTGATTACATCTCTGTTGATCGCCTCAAACCTGCGCACCTGGACCTTGAACAGCCGGTCGAACTGGCGCAGCCTCCGCACCGGGGCCGGCCGCCGCTACGCCTAACCGCACCGTGCTACCTGCCAGCTCGCCACCTGCTCCGCGTTTTCCTCTCCGGGAATTTAGGAGTCGGTCAAACAGGCATGTCCGAACCTCCTCGGCGATTGACTTTCCTCATTAAAGACAATTCTGGGGGGGGGGGGGGGGCGTATGTGGCAAAGCCACCAAAGAGACTCTCACAGTAACTTGTACAATTGTCTTTAATCATTATTGTTACCTTTTAATGTTTGCCCTGTTTAAACAGCGCGGGATCGATAAAGTCGCGAACTGACGCGATTACATCATCACGTGGGTCACGTGACGTTCCTAACGGTGGGAAACGTCATGACGTCAAGGTTGGAGGGCGTTTCCAGTTAGTCCTCGTGGAGTGAGCTAGTGTACAGACCTGTTTGGAGTTTCTCCTGTGTTTTTGTTTTGTAATACTTTCAGTGCATTAAACGAAGTTTGTTAACTACCAGTTTAGTTCACAGTGTTTTTGTTAGGAGCGCACAGACTCCTACAGTACCAATAAATTCAATGTTGTGAGGGACCATTTAGTACAGAATTATAGTCTAGTTGCTGCTAATATTGCCTTTGTATGTTCTAAATTTTACAATTTTGCTGAAATTTCTATTGAACTGTGCCTGCTTTGTTGTATTACATTTACAGAATGCCACCTGGGTGTGGAATTTATCACACGGCTCCTAATCTAGATGCACTAAGGCCAATCGTGGTAACTGTACCACTTTTCTACTTTATTCTGTTTGTGTTTTATTTAATATTTAAACAGCGAGTATTGATGATCTCAAAGGAATTGGCTCGGTGGAGTTACTGAGGAGCCGGATAGGCAGATTCCCCTGAAACAGACAAATTGGTTGAAGCAGAGTTAACTGCTGGTTTTAATTCTCTTCCCAAACAACGACAAGCTCATTTGTTCCTCCAGGCTAAGAATTATTTGTCATCGGTACTTGATGCTTGTTGGAAGCTCAACAAGAAAAATGGGAAAAATTGAAGTTTTTTTTTTTAACATTACTTGATTTTGATTCCTTTTTTAACTCCACAGAATCCTAATCAGAATGTTGCTCACCTGGACTGTTTTTCTCTAGAAGGTACCATCTATAAAATGCCCTCTTTTTGGGCTCACTCATATCAAGACCCTGCTGCAACAGCCACTGGGATATATAGCTTTGGCTAATACCTGCATTAAAGAAAATACAAAAGTTATTAGGGATTTCAGAATAAATAACTGAAGCTACCAAGGTTAATATTTCTATTATCCCTTGTAAAATGTACATAAAATTTCCCTCCCGGGTCACATTTTGCAGCTCACATGTAAATAAAAATATTGAAGCTTACAGCTCAGAAGGATGCCATTAACTCTATCGTGTCTGTGCCAGCCCTTTGCTAGAGCAATCCAAAACTAGCCCTGCTCTCTCTCTTCATAGCCCTGTATTTATCCAATTGCCCCATAAAAGATGCAATGATCTCTGCTTAATCAAACCCAATGGCAAAGCATTCCATGCCAATCATCAAGTGATGGAAGGTGTCATCGACAGTGCTATCAAGCGGCACTTACTCACCAATAACCTGCTCACTGATGCCCAGTTTGGGTTCCGCTCGGCCACTCGGCTCCCGACCTCATTACAGCCTTGGTCCAAACATGGACAAAGGAGCTGAATTCCAGAGGTGAGGTGAGAGTGACTGCCCTTGACATTATGGCAGCATTTGACCGAGTATGGCATCAAGGAGCCCTAGTAAAACTGAAGTCAATGGGAATGGGGGGGGAAACTCTCCACTGGCTGGAGTCATACCTAGCACAAAGGAAGATGGTTGTGGTGATTGAAGGTCAATCATCACAGCCCCAGGACATCGCTGCAGGAGTTCCTCGGGGCATTGTCCTAGGTCCAACCATCTTCAGCTGCTTCATCAATGACCTTCCCTCCAACATAAGGTCAGAAATGGGGATGTTCGCTGATGACTGCATAGTCTTCAGTGCCATTCACAACTCCTCTGATAATGAAGCAGTCCATGTCTGCATGCAACAAGACCTGGACGACGTTCAGGCTTGGGCTGATAAGTGGCAGGTAACATTCGCGCCACAGAAGTGCCAGGCAATGACTATCTCCAGCAAGCGAGAGTCTAACCACCGCCCCTTGACATTCAACGGCATTACCATCGCCGAATCCCCCACTATCAACATCCTGGGGGTCACCATTGACTTAACTGGACCAGCCACATAAATACTGTGGCAACAAGAGCAGGTCAGAGGCTGGGTATTCTGCGGCGAGTGCCTCACCTCCTGACTCCCCAAAGCCTTTCTACCATCGACAAGGCACAAGTAAGGAGTGTGACGGAATACTCTCCACTTGCCTGGATGAGAACAGCTCCAACAACACTCAAGAAGCTCGACACCATCCAAGACAAAGCAGCCCACTTGATTGGCACCCCATCCACCACCTTAAACATTCACTCCCTTCACCACCGGTGTACCGTGGCTGCAGTGTGTACCATCTACAAGATGCACTGCAGCAACTCGCCAAGGCTTCTTCGGCAGCACCTCCCAAACCCGTGACCTCTTCCACCGAGAAGGACAAGGGCAGCAGGTGCATGGGAACACCACCACCTTCAAGTTCCCCTCCAAGTCACACACCATCCTGACTTAGAAGTATATCGCCGATCCTTCATTGTCCCTGGGTCAAAATCCTGGAACTCCCTACGTAACAGCACTGTGGAAGAACCGACAGTGTCGGCGGGAATCCTGAGCGGCAGAGCGGGACTATAAAAGTCCCAGAGACCAGGTAAGGCCTCACAGCGTCGGCGGGAATCTCGAGCGGCAGAGCGGGGCTATAAAAGTCCCAGAGACCAGGTAAGGCCTCACAGCGTCGGCGGGAATCTCGAGCGGCAGAGCGGGGCTATAAAAGTCCCAGAGACCAGGTAAGGCCTCACAGCGTCGGCGGGAATCTCGAGCGGCAGAGCGGGGCTATAAAAGTCCCAGAGACCAGGTAAGGCCTCACAGCGTCGGCGGGAATCTCGAGCAGCAGAGCGGGGCTATAAAAGTCCCAGAGACCAGGTAAGGCCTCACAGCGTCGGCGGGAATCTCGAGCGGCAGAGCGGGGCTTTAAAAGTCCCAGAGACCCAGGCAAGGCCTCACAGCGTTGGCGGGAATCCTGAGCGGCAGAGCGGGGCTTTAAAAGTCCCAGAGACCAGGTAAGGCGCACCAATCTCCAGTCTGGAAGGAGAGAGGTAAAAAGTAATCCAAGTGTGACGTCACCAGAAAGCGGGTAAGTGATTGGTTGGTAAGTATTTCTCCCTTTTAAGCTTAAATCTCTTTGGTTTATAGTTTCTAAGGTGTGATATTCACCATCTGGAATCGGGGCAGAGGATATTTAAGAATAATATTAATAAATGTAATTAATTACATAGAATGGGAGATCAGGCGATGTGTTGCTGCTGCAATATGTGGGAGCTGGTGAACACCATTGATGCTCACAGTGATCACATTTGCATTAAGTGTTGGCTGCTCGAGGAACTCCGGCTCCGTGTTGAAGAGCTGGAGTCCGAGCTTCAAACACTGAGACACATCAGGGAGGGGGAGAGTTACCTGGACTCTGTGTATCACGAGGTAGTCACACCAATTAGACTAATTAATTCAGATGTAGTCCGTGGCCAGGGTCAGGATGGTGTGACTAGAAGTGAGGCAGGTACGGGGATCCAGGAGGTTGTGTTGGAGGAGCCGCAGCCCTTGCACTTGTCCAACAGGTTTGAGGCTCTTACTCCCTGTGGGGACAGGAGCAGGGACTGCAGGGAGGATGAGCAACCTGGCCACAGCACCGTGGAGCAGGGGGCCATTCAAGTTGGGGGGGGGGGGGGGGAAAGTTAAAAGAAATGTTGTAGTGGTAGGGGATAGTATCGTTAGGGGGATAGATAGAGTTCTTTGCAGCAGAGAGCGAGAGTCCCGAAGGCTGTGTTGCCTGCCCGGTGCCAGGGTTAAGGACATCTCCTCTGGACTGGAGAGAAACTTGGAGTGGGAGGGGGAGGATCCAGTTGTCGTGGTCCATGTTGGTACCAACGACATAGATAGGACAAGGAAGGAGGTTCTGCTGAATGCGTGGCTCAAAGACTGGTGTGGGAGAAATGGGTTTTGCTTCCTGGGACACTGGCACCAGTACTGGGGCAGGAGGGAGCTGTTCCGTTGGGACGGGCTTCACTTGGCCAGTGCTGGGACTAGAGTCCTGGCGGATCATATAACTAGGGCTGTAGAGAGGGCTTTAAACTAACTAGTGGGGGGGGAGGTTCCTAGAGAGCAAATAATAAAAATGACAACAGAGAAGGTCATAGACTTAGGTAATAGTGGGGAAATTAAAAACCAGAACGTGTCAGGAAGGGGCAGAAGGTATGGAGTAAAAGGTAAAGTAATAAAAAGGGCAAAAGCAGGAACTAAGTGTCACAAAACATCTTTGAAAGTTCTCTATCTGAACGCACGTAGCATTCGTAACAAAATAGACGAGTTAATGGCACAAATAACTACATATGGGTATGATCTTGTGGCCATTACAGAAACATGGCTGCAGGGTGACAATGCCTGGGAATTAAACATACCAGGTTATTTAACGATCAGGAAGGACAGGCAGGAAGGAAGGGGAGGTGGGGTGGCTATGTTAATAAAGGAAGGAAGGAATCACTGTAATACAGAGAAATGATATTGGGTCAAAAGATCAGGATAATGAAACAGTTTGGGTGGAAGTAAGGAATAATAAGGGGAAAAAAACTAGTGGGCGTAGTCTATAGGCCTCCGAACAGTGGCAACTCTGTTGGGCGGAGTATCAATCAGGAAATAGTTGAGGCTTGTAATAAGGGAACATCTATAATTATGGGGGATTTTAACTATCATATTAATTGGACAAATCAAATTGGGCAGGGCTGCCTTGAGGATGAGTTCATTGAGTGTATTAGGGATGGGTTTCTTGAGCAGTATGTAACTGAACCGACCAGGGGGCAAGCAACCTTAGATCTGGTTCTGTGTAACGAGATGGGATTAATTAAAAATGTCCTAGTAAAGGATCCCCTTGGAATGAGTGACCATAACATGGTTGAATTCCATATTCAATTAGAGGGCGAGAAGGTTGGATCTCAAACAAGCGTGCTAAGCTTGAATAAAGGAGACTATGAAGGTATGAGAGCGGAATTGAGTAGAGTGGATTGGGAAAATAGATTAAAGGGTAAGACGATACATGATCAGTGGTGTACATTTAAGGAGTTATTTTACAACTTCCAAAAAAAATATATTCCACTGAGAAGAAAAGGTGTAAAAGAAAAGACAGCCATCCGTGGCTAAGTAAAGAAATTAAGGATAGTATTCGACTAAAAACAAGGGCATATAAGGTAGCCAAATCTAGTGGGAGGATAGAGGATTGGGAAAACTTTAAAAGACAGCAAAAAATAACAAAAAGATTGATTAAGAAAGGGAAGATAGATTATGAAAGTAAATTAGCAAAAAATATAAAAACCAGATAGTAAGAGTTTTATAGTTATATAAAAAGAAAAAGGGTGGCTAAAGTAAATGTTGGTCCCTTAGAGGATGAGACTGGGAAATTAATGGTGGGAAATATGGAGATGGCAAAAACACTGAATTAATATTTTACATCAGTCTTTACAGTAGAAGACACTAAGAATATCCCAACACTGGACAAACAGGGGGCTATGGGGGGGGGAGGAGCTAAACACGATCAAAATCACTAAGGAAGTGGTACTCGGTAAAATAATGGGACTCAAGGCGGATAAATCACCTGGACCTGATGGCTTACATCCTAGGGTCTTGAGGGAAGTGGCGGTAGGGATTGTGGATGCATTGGTAATAATTTTCCAAAACTCCCTGGACTCGGCAAAGGTCCCGGCAGACTGGAAAACTGCTAATGTAACACCCTTATTTAAAAAAAGGGCAGTAGGCAGAAGGCTGGAAACTATAGACCGGTTAGCCTAACATCTGTGGTAGGTAAAATTTTGGAGTCCATTATTAAGGAGACAGTAACAGGACATTTGGATAATCATAATTTAATAGGACAAAGTCAGCATGGTTTTATGAAGGGGAAGTCATGTTTGACAAATTTGCTGGAGTTCTTTGAGGAAGTAACGTATAGGGTGGATAAAGGGGAACCAGTGGACGTAGTGTATTTAGACTTCCAAAAGGCATTTGACAAGGTGCCACACAAAAGATTATTGCTTAAGATAAAAAATCACGGGATTGGGGGTAATATTCTGGCATGGATAGAGGATTGGCTATCTAACAGAAGGCAGAGAGTTGGGATAAATGGTTCATTCTCAGACTGGCAATCAGTAACTAGTGGTGTTCCGCAGGGGTCAGTGCTGGGTCCCCAACTCTTTACAATCTATATTAACGATTTGGAGGAGGGGACCGAGTGTAACATATCAAAGTTTGCAGATGATACTAAGATGGGAGGGAAAGTAGTGAGTGAGGAGGACATAAAAAACCTGCAAGGGGACATCGACAGGCTAAGTAAGTGGGCAGAGATTTGGCAGATGGAATACAACACTGGAAAGTGTGAGGTTATGCACTTTGGCAGGAAAAATCGTAGAGCAAGTTATTATCTTAATGGCAAGAAACTGGAAAGTACTGAAGTACAAAGGGATCTGGGGGTCCTGGTGCACGAAACTCAAAAGGTTAGTATGCAGGTGCAGCAAGTGATTAAGAAGGCCAATGGAATGTTGGCTTTCATTGCTAGGGGGATAGAATATAAAAATAGGGAGGTATTGCTTCAGTTGTACAAGGTATTGGTGAGACCGCACCTGGAATACTGCGTACAGTTTTGGTGTCCATACTTAAGAAAAGACATACTTGCTCTCGAGTCAGTACAAAGAAGGTTCACTCGGTTAATCCCGGGGATGAGGGGATGGACATATGAGGAGAGGTTGAGTAGATTGGGACTCTACTCATTGGAGTTCAGAAGAATGAGAGGCGATCTTATTGAAACATATAAGATTGTGAAGGGGTTGGATCGGGTGGATGCGGGGAAGATGTTCCCGATGATGGGTGAAACTAGAACTAGGGGGCATAGTCTTAGAATAAGGGGCTGCTCTTTCAAAACTGAGATGAGGAGGAACTACTTCACTCAGAGGGTGGAGGTCCATGGAATATGCTGCCCCAAAAAGCTGTAGAAGCTACATCATTACATAAATTTAAAACAGAAATAGAGAGTTTCCTAGAAGTAAAGGGAATTAAGGGTTACGGGGAGCGGGCAGGAATTTGGACATAAGTCTAGGTTCGGATCGGTCATGGCCTTGTGGGTAGCGGAGCGGGCCCAGGGGCCGTGTAGCCTGATCCTGCTCCTATTTCGTGTGTCTAATTCTGTTAGATTCAGGAGATGGTTCTGTGATAGTGGATTGGCGGTTAGGATCAGATCAGCCATGATCTTATTGAATGGCGGAGCAGGCTCGAGGGGCCGATTGGCCTACTCCTGCTCCTATTTCTTACGTTCTTATGTTCACCACATGGACTGCAGCGCTTCAAGAAGGCAACTCACCTTGCTGGCCTTGCTCGTGACACCCACATCCCATAAAACAAATTTTTTTAAAAATACTCCAGCAACCCACTGCATAAAAACTGACCCTCAACTGCACTTTAATAAATGTCCATATGCCGAGTTAGCCCCTATACAGTGCTGCAGGTATTTCCCTGACTGACAGGTGACTGCATTCTCAACACCCACCCCATCCAACACTTCACCCAAGAGTCCACCGACATGCCTCTATCTTAAAAAGCACTGTTCCATCCTATTCTCACTCTCATATGCTATGAATCCCATCCATTAAACACAGTAATAATAAATTGATATAAGAGCACAAGTGAGGCTTACACAGCACACCTTCTCAATAGCACTGGATCAGTGTCTCAGTGCAAGGGTACGCCAAGCAACGCAGAGATACAGGGAATGGAAGGAAGGGGAAAGGGACAACGTGGCTAGAGGGAAGAATGAGGGGAGGGGGAGGTGGTGGAAAGAAAATAGAGCAAAATTAAAGTTTTAGCCTTTGGAAAAATGAAAATGTTTTCAGTACCTTAATTTGACTAGTAAGACAGGATTCATCAGTGGACACACTGTCTAGTTCCCCCAATTATTAAAAACTTAGGGTTCAAACTGCTGCCGGACCATTTGGGTTAACTGTGCTGGACAACTGAAGTCACACTATTGCTTCCTTGAGGTTGCGACTTAGACTTTTGAGAGGTGTTGGGTTAATGTCATGCACAGAGTAACCAATGTCTACTGCATTGTTTTTCCTAATGTCTTAATTTTTTTTATTCATTCATGGGATGTGGGCATCGCTGCCCATCCCCAATTGCCCTTGAGAAGGTGGTGGTGAGCCGCCTTCTTGAACCGCTGCAGTCCGTGTGGTGAAGGTACTCCCACAGTGCTGTTAGGTAGGGAGTGCCAGGATTTTGACCTAGCAACGATGAAGGAACGGCGATATATTTCCAAATCCCAGAATTCAAATCACTATCATCCAGGGATACAATGCACTAAACTGGGAAACCAACAATTTCTTTTTTAAAGTGCTTATAGCACTATAAACAGAATAGGGGAAGGGGAGGTGATGGGAGCGAGGGAGGGGATAGCAGGGAAGGGATAGAGGAGACAATGGGGAGAAAAAGGGTGGGGAGGAAGCAAGAGGGTCAGGGTGAGCAGGGTGACACCGTGGGTTGCAGGCTCCAATTTCCTTGCATTTGTCACAGGAAAGTGTTAATTCGCTGTGGTAAACCACTTATATCGTTCACTATCGTTACACTATGGTTATCACTGTTTACACTGTTGTATCACTACACAAGGTCACCTCTTGTCACGCTGTTATACCTGGGCTGACCACAGCTGACTCCGCCCATGGCTCCGCCTGCTTGCCCAGGTATAAAGGTGGTCGACTGGCTGGTATTCCTCCTTGTTGGACCCGATCACCCACGAGGGTGGGCTCTGTTATTTAGCCAATAAAAACCTATAGTTACTTTCTTAACTCGTCGCTTTTCATTGAATGAATTGATAGGTATATCAATTTTATTGGCTAAATAACAGCGCCCACCCTCGTGGGTGATCGGGTCCAACAAGGAGGAATACCAGCCAGTCGACCACCTTTATACCTGGGCAAGCAGGCAGAGCCATGGGCGGAGTCAGCTGTGGTCAGCCCAGGTATAACAGCGTGACAAGAGGTGACCTTGTGTAGTGATACAACAGTGTAAACAGTGATTATGGAGCTTCCCCTCCCCCACTGTCCAAAGGCGCTGAAGAGAACCCTGGGGCTCTTCGCCTACTATGCCCAATGGGTGCCGAATTATGCGGACAAAGCCAGACCCCTCATGAAGTCCACCTCCTTCCCCCTGACGGCAGAAGCGTGCGCAGCCTTCTCCCTCATAAAGGGAGACATTGCTAAGGCCACAATGCACGCGGTGGATGAGTCTATCCCTTTCCAAGTGGAGAGCGATGCATCCGACTTCGCCCTAGCTGCAACCCTTAACCAGGCGGGGAGACCTGTGGCCTTCTTCTCAAGGACCCTCCAGGGCCCTGAGATCCAACACTCTTCGGTCGAGAAGGAGGCCCAGGCGATCGTGGAGGCAGTACGACGCTGGAGGCATTACCTGGCAGGCAAACGATTTACCCTCCTCACCGACCAGCGTTCGGTCGCTTTTATGTTTAATAACAAGCTGAGGGGCAAAATCAAGAACGACAAGATCTTGAGGTGGAGAATCGAGCTCTCCACCTATGATTATGATATCTTGTACCGGCCTGGTAAACTGAACGAACCCCCAGATGCTCTATCACGAAGTACATGCGCCAACGCGCAAATTGATAGACTGCAGACCCTCCACAACGACCTCTGCCACCCCGGGGTCACCAGACTTTACCACTTCATTAAGGCCCGCAACCTGCCCTACTCCATCGAGGAGGTCAGGACCATGACCAGGAACTGCCAAACCTGTGCCGAATGCAAACCGCATTTCTTTAGGCCGGACAGAGCAAGCCTGATCAAGGCCACCCGCCCCTTCGAGCGCTTGAGCATCGATTTTAAGGGGCCCCTCCTGTCCTCTGACCATAATGTGTACTTCCTCAACATCATTGATGAGTACTCCCGTTTCCCCTTTGCCTTCCCCTGCCCAGACATGACCAGTACCACGGCCATCAAATGCCTGAATGACCTCTTCGCCTTGTTCGGGTTCCTGAACTATATACATAGCGACCGGGGCTCATCCTTCATGAGCGAGGAACTTCGCCAGTTCCTACTAGCGAGAGGTATTGCTGCAAGCAGGACCACCAGCTACAACCCCCGAGGGAACGGCCAGGTGGAAAGAGAGAACGCGACTGTCTGGAAGGCTGTTCTCTTAGCCTTAAAGTCTAAGGGCCTCCCAGCCTCGCGCTGGCAGGAAGTCCTCCCGGCAGCGCTGCATTCCATCCGGTCACTGCTGTGCATGGCCATTAACACCACCCCCCATGAACGAATGTTTGTTTTCCCCAGGAAGTCGACTACGGGAACCTCGCTACCAACATGGCTGACTTCTCCAGGGCCCGTCTTGCTGCGAAAGCACGTGAGGGCCCATAAAGCGGACCCCCTGGTCGAGAGGGTGGACCTCCTGCACGCCAACCCCCAGTACGCCTATGTGGCATACCCAGACGGGCGGGAGGACACAGTCTCCTTACGAGACCTTGCACCCTCGGGCACCCCTGAGACACCACCGTTACCCCCCACCACCCCCCCAAATCCAGCCCAGGTAGACGGCATGCCGGAACCCCACGAGCCTTCACCGACCACGCAGACACCAGCATTAACATCGGATACTGCACCACCGCCGCCGCAACGATCAGAAAGACTTACGAGGCCTCCGGACAGACTGACATACCCGAACTGGTAGTACACTTCACCCCGCCGGACTCAAATTTAAACAAGGGGTGAATGTGGTAAACCACTTTTATCGTTCACTATCGTTACACTATGGTTATCACTGTTTACACTGTTGTATCACTACACAAGGTCACCTCTTGTCACGCTGTTATACCTGGGCTGACCACAGCTGACTCCGCCCATGGCTCCGCCTGCTTGCCCAGGTATAAAGGTGGTCGACTGGCTGGTATTCCTCCTTGTTGGACCCGATCACCCACGAGGGTGGGCGCTGTTATTTAGCCAATAAAAACCTATAGTTACTTTCTTAACTCGTCGCTTTTCATTGAATGAATTGATAGGTATATCACTCGCAACACTGAGCAACCCCTTGCCTCGTCTCACCATTCCATCCACCTCCTCCCACCAGAAAGAAATGAAAAAAAAGGCAGAAGAAACAGAGAGTAAAGGCAACAGGAAGACAAGAGATAAGATAGACTCCAGCTTACCGTGAGCAACATCAAATGAGATCCACTAATATTAATAAATAAAAGTCTCACATCTACTTTGTTGCTCACAGTAACCCTTCAGCTGTCATATTTAAAGTATCAAATAATTTTTAAAAAAAGAGAAAGAAGGACAATTATTTTGTGCTGATTTCTACTGAGCTGGAGCCAGGAATTTACAAGCAGTTGCCAATCTACAAACTACAGGTATATATATATATATAAAAAATTCACCAGCAGAATTCATGCTAATTTTTCTAATTTCTTAAGAGACAACTCAACAAGCAAGACGCTTTGCAGCAACTGGGAAAAATGGACACAAACTATCTTGCTCAACTCCATACATACCCTCTTATTGGCTGAGCACAAAGGGGCACTGTTATTTGAAGCTGTGCTAATGTCCATGGCCTATTTATAAACTTGTCAATGAATGAGAAAAACTGAGGGAGCCCAGTACAGGGGGGTCCGATTAGAAATTGACAACAGGATATCTTCCCCCTAAGATAGGCAGTTACTTTATTGTAATTTAATTTTATGCCTGATTTCAGGAACAGTACAAAGCACAGACAATACAATACTTCAAAGAATAACTGACCTCATAGGCAATGTCTGCCCTTTCTGTCTTACCTGTGACTTGCCCAACTACAGCCTGAGAAATCCTCCGATTGGCTAAAAATGCTTTGATTTCTTCTTTTACTGCATTGCTGTCCCTTCTGAAAAAAAGGGAATATGCTCATTGATTTTTAGTTTGCTTTATTATTTCCTCTCGTTTACCCTCCCCCGTTTGTTCAGACTACTCATCCCCACCGGATTCCCTGCTGCCAGCAACCAAGCCCTCGAATATAGTGCCACCATCAACGCTGCCCCTTCACTGGCCAACAAGAGGTGCAATTCAGACAATGCCTTGGTTTTTTTTCTCTCTCCCTAAAATGGCAACACCTCTTTCTGCATTGCAATCCCTCTAAATAGACTCGGCAAGAAATGACAAAACTCAGGCTAAGATGGATAGATGCAATTCAATCCATGACTTTTTAAAGAGTTGAGGAAGTGCGAAGTCCTGTAACTATCCTCAATATTTATGTAACTACATGGGCTTTCCACATTACCTCATGTACTCCTCCACTTTCTCCTCCAAGTCTGCATCATCTTCTCCTGTGTCAAAACTATATGACCTCTGACTCCCACTGTTCTGGTAGCGCGGAGACAGTGTTCCACTGGCAACAAGTCTCTCACTTGCTGCGCTTTCTCGCCCTGTGTGGCTTGCATTGTAGGGTGGAGGCGATGTGTCATAGCTATTACTAGGTGACGGTGATTGCGCTATACTTTGAGTCTGTGTAGCAGCAGAAGCAGTTGAAGAGGATGCTGAAACGTTGTTGCCATAGTTACTGCTGTAGTTGGGTCGCCTAACAAATTTGTCATTTTGCTCCTGGTCGAGCCGTTCCATTGTTTCAAGTGCATGAATGATTTCGTGTTTAGTCATTCCTGATCGGCGCAGGCGCTGGAGAAGATCAATTTGTTCAATAGTGTATCGGGGCTCATCATTGTAGTAAGACATGATGTCATCTGTAAAGAAGAAAATGTAACAGATCAGTGATTAAGTAGAAATACTGAGCCTGGGGATGTCCAATAACTACATTATTTTCACTCTTCTTGATCAAAATTTTCATTAACCAATTTCTTTGCTTTTCCTTCACTTCTCTTTATCACTCCATGGGTGCAGTCACCTCAGCCGAGTGGATATTCTCGATATCCGAGTCTAGACAACGAATGCTGTCAGGCTCTTCGCCACTGCGGGACATCGCAGCCGAACCCACGCCTATCCTCAGCTGGCATGCGCACACTCTTACTTTCTAGCAAGGGTGGTTACTGGATAGTGATCAGGAGCAGGAACACTGACTAACTTTCCCTTCTCAACCCAACTGTGGCACCCTATGCTACTAGCCTGGCTGAGATCTGCGAACTCATAGAACAGAAATTGAAACTGGGACCTTTTGGTCTGTGTGATTTAGTGCTTGATACGCTTATCAATTACTTCATAAAAGGTGATGAGTCGAAGAAGAGATGATGAGTCGAAAGAAGAGATGAATAAGGCTTTTATTAGCTAAGAAGAGACCATGCTTCTTCGTGAGTGACTGAACAAGTCTGAACGAAACCCACACAGTGGTGGGTGGAGTCAGCTGAGGCATGCCTCCATACACAGCGCCACCCAGAGGTGGCAATATACAATACAGTGGTTTACCACATTCACCCCTTGTTTAATGTGAAGTCCGGCGGGGTGAAGGGTACTACAAGTTAAGTCTATCAGGAGGCCTTGTCTGACGTCCTGATCGTCGTGGTGGCGGCGGTGGTGTTGCAGCATCCGACGTCGGGTCTGGTGTCTGGGTGGTTGGCGAAGATTCCTGGGGCTTTGGCATGCCGTCTGCAGGGGTTGGGTTGGGAGGGGTGGTGGGGGATAACAGTGGTAAGGGGGATAACGGTGGTAAGGGGGATAACGGTGGTAATTCAGGGGTACCCGAGGGTGCGAGATCTCGTATGGAGACCGTGTCCTCCCGCCCGTCTGGGTATGTCACCCAGGCATACTGGGGGTTGGCGTGTAGGAGGTGCACCCGCTCGACCAGGGGGTCCGTTTTATGCGTCCTCACGTGCCTCCGCAGTAGGACGGGCCCAGGAGAAGTCAACCATGCCGGTAGCGAGGTTCCCGATGTAGACTTCCGGGGGAAAACGAACATTTTCTCATGAGGGGTCGCATTAGTGGCAGTACAAAGCAGTGACCGAATGGAGTGAAGCGCTGCAGGGAGGACCTCCTGCCAGCGGGAGGTCGGAAGGCCCTTAGATTTTAGTGCTAAGAGGACTGCCTTCCAAACCGTCGCGTTCTCCCTTTCCACCTGGCCGTTCCCCCGGGGGTTGTAACTGGTGGTCCTGCTCGTGGCGATACCTCTTGTTAGCAGGTACTGCCGAAGTTCGTCGCTCATGAACGATGAGCCCCTGTCGCTATGTATATAGCTGGGGAACCCGAACAGAGCGAAGATGTCATTCAGACACTTGATGACCGTGGTACTGGTCATGTCTGGGCAAGGGATGGCAAAGGGGAAACGGGAGTACTCATCAACTATGTTGAGGAAGTACACATTGCGGTCAGCGGAGGGGAGGGGCCCTTTAAAATCGACGCTCAGGCGTTCGAAGGGGCGGGTGGCCTTGATCAGGCTTGCTCTGTCCGGCCTATAGAAGTGCGGTTTGCACTCGGCGCAGATTTGGCAGCTCTTGGTCATGGTCCTGACCTCCTCGATGGAGTAGGGCAGGTTACGGGATTTGATAAAATGGAAAAACCTGGTGACCCCCGGGTGGCAGAGGTCATTGTGGAGGGACTGCAGCCTATCACTCTGCGCGTTGGCGCATGTACCACGTGATAGGGCATCTGGGGGCTCATTGAGTTTCCCTGGCCGATACAAGATATCATAATTGTAGGTGGAGAGTTCGATTCTCCACCTCAAGATCTTGTCGTTCTTGATTTTACCCCTCTGCTTATTATTAAACATAAAAGCTACTGAACGCTGGTCAGTGAGCAGGGTAAATCGTTTCCCGGCCAGGTAATGCCTCCAGTGACGCACCGCTTCTACAATAGCCTGGGCCTCCTTTTCAACGGAGGAGTGTCTCGTCTCGGGGCCCTGGAGGGTCCTTGAGAAAAAGGCCACGGGTCTGCCCGCCTGGTTAAGGGTCGCGGCTAGGGCGAAGTCGGAGGCATCGCTCTCCACTTGGAAGGGGATGGACTCATCCACCGCGTGCATTGCGGCCTTCGCGATATCGTTCTTGATAAGAGTGAAGGCTGCACACGCCTCTGGTGTCAGGGGGAAGGAGGTGGCTTTGATGAGGGGCCTGGCTTTGTCTGCATAGAGGGGCACCCACTGGGCGTAGTAGGAGAAAAACCCCAGGCATCTCTTCAGTGCTTTTTGGCAGTGGGGAAGGGGTAGCTCCATTAGGGGGCGCATTCTGTCGGGGTCGGGCCCGATGACTCCGTTCTCCACCACGCAGCCGAGGATGGCCAGGCGCTTGGTGTGAAACATACATTTTTCCTTATTGTACGTTAGGTTCAGCCGTTGGGCCGTACGGAGGAAATTTGCTAGATTAACGTCGTGGTCCTGCTGGTCGTGGCCGCAGATGGTGACGTTATCCAAATAGGGGAAGGTTGCCCGCCGCGCGTTCTGGTCAACCATTCGGTCCATCTCCCTTTGGAAGACCGAAACCCCGTTGGTGACGCCGAAGGGGACCCTAAGGAAGTGGTAGAGGCGGCCGTTTGCCTCGAAGGCAGTATACTGGCGGTCCTCATGGCGGATGGGCAGCTGGTGGTACGCTGACTTAAGGTCGATGGTGGAGAATACTTTGTATTGCGCAATCTGATTGACCATATCAGATATGCGAGGGAGGGGGTACGCGTCCAGCTGGGTGTACCGGTTTATGGTTTGGCTGTAGTCGATTACCATGCGGCGTTTTGCAGTGGTTTTAACGACTACAACCTGGGCTCGCCAGGGGCTAGTGCTACCTTCGATAATGCCCTCCTTCAAGAGCCGCTCCACCTCAGAGCTGATAAAAGCTCTGTCCCCGGCACTGTACCGCCTGCTTTTGGTAGCGATGGGTTTACAGTCGCGGGTGAGGTTAGCGAACAGGGGAGGGGGGGGGGACTTTTAATGTGGAAAGGCTGCAGGTGGTTTGCAGCGGGCGATTTAAAAGTTGTTGGTTGCAGACTGTGAGTGGGGGGAGGGGTCCACCGTATGCTAGTGTGACACTCTTAAGGTGGCACTGAAAATCCAACCCTAGCAGGACGGCAGCGCAAAGACGGGGCAGGACTAGCAGTTTAAATTTTTGATATTCAGTGCCCCCTACTGACAGGGTCACCACACAGTAGCCGCTGATGTCCATTGACTGGGACTTGGACGCCATAGAAATGCGATGGTGCGTTGGCAGAATCGTGAGGGAGTGGCTACGTACCGTGTCGGGGTGGACGAAACTCTCTGTGCTCCCGCTGTCGATCAGGCAACTGGTGGCGCGGCCGTTTACCGCGATATCCATCATGGAGCTGGATAGATGGTGAGGGTGGCCTTGATCCAGCGTCACGGAGGCCAGTATGTGGCTTAGTGAGTCACTATAGTCATCCGCCGAGACGGTGGTCGGTTCCGGTGACGAAATGGCGGTTGAGTGCGTTGGATACGATGGCGGCGGATGCCATGCGGCCGGGGGTACACAAAATGGCGGATAAGATGGCTGCTCCCACGGCCCGCACGCTGCGCTGCTGGCTGGCTTCCCCTTGCAGGCGTTAGCGTAATGGCCTTTCTTCCCGCAGCCCGAGCAGGTAGCTGTCGTAGCTGGGCAGTGCGCTCTGGGATGTTTTAACTGGCCACAGAAATAGCATTTTTGGGCCTGGTTACTGGGCATCGAAGCAGTTCTTACCGGAGGCTGCTGTCTCGGTTGGGTCGCTGCAGCGGTTGGTGCCGGGGGCGGCGGTCCCGTGTCCCACGGTTTCGATTGCCATGTCTCGGCGCCGTTACGGGGGTATGCCTCGAGGTTTCGGTGGGCCTCCTCTAACGAGAGCGCAAGGGCAATGGCCGTCTTCAGGTCGGGTTCCTTGCTTTCTAGCAGTCTCTGCCGGGTGTGGTCTGACTGGAGGCCCCTGACGAAGGCATCACAGGCGAGTCCCTGCGCGTGCTCCACAGCCGTTACCGCTTTACAATCGCAGTCTCTGCAGAGTGCCAGTAGCGCCCGTGCAAATGCCCCTACCGATTCTCCCGGTTGCTGCCTGCGGGATCCCGAGAGGTGTCGGGCGTAAATTGTGTTCACTGGGCGCGTATATTGCCCTTTTAGTAGCTCGAGGGCCGCCACGTACGTATTAGAGTCCCGGATTAGCATATATACTTGATGGCTCACCTGGGCGGTCAAAATTTTCAGTTTGTGATCCTCCTCTGTAACCTGTGAGATTGCGAGGAAGGATTCAAAGCAGCTCAGCCAGTGTTCAAACTTGGCTGATGCACCCACATCTTGAGGGTCGAGGTCCAGGCGTGGTGGTCTGAGGGCTCTCAGCAATGTCTGCTGTATCCGTTGCTGTTGTTGCTCCTCAGGTGTCGCCATTTAACTTTTAGCTAATAAAATTGATACGCTTATCAATTACTTCATAAAAGGTGATGAGTCGAAGAAGAGATGATGAGTCGAAAGAAGAGATGAATAAGGCTTTTATTAGCTAAGAAGAGACCATGCTTCTTCGTGAGTGACTGAACAAGTCTGAACGAAACCCACACAGTGGTGGGTGGAGTCAGCTGAGGCATGCCTCCATACACAGCGCCACCCAGAGGTGGCAATATACAATACAGTGGTTTACCACAGTGCTACACCTGGGGGAGCCTTCTGAAATGTTCTATATGCCTCAGCTACACTTTGCCTTTATCAACTGAGCCTACAGGGGAGTTACACTACACATTTTATATCAATGTGAAGCGCACTCAGCCATTGAAATAAATGCAGTGTAATAAGTAAAGTTAGCCGGATTGCATTCTGGCAAATGGTGCAAGTCTACTTTGAAGAGGTAGTCTCACACCACTTTAGCTGCAGTAATACTAAAACCAGTGCAAAAATCAGCTTTTTAAACTACAGTTTAAATTGTTCAATCTTGGCAAAGAGCCAACTGTCCCGTCAGCTCTTCAAGAAAAGTTTAACTGGCTCTTGCGTGTAAGCATGCATGTACAGAATTCTGCTTTGCCTGGCCAAAGAGCGATGCAGAGCTGGCAGTATAATTTACGTCTGCCAGCTCCGTGTCCCTGTAAGCAGGTACTGGTCTGTAGTATAACTGCACTATTCCATTCCTCACACAGGGAAACAATACATAGCAACTAGATTGTATACATTTGTACACCTCTGATTTGGTTCTTTTCTTCCCTTCTCTCCCCACTCCTCCAAATTTTATACCAAGAGATTGACAACAGGTACTTCCTCTTTCAGAAGACACGTGAACAAATTAGTCTCTGCGAATAAAGCTTAAAGTGAAGAGTCGATAATAGCCTGCAATTCTCCACACAGCGAGTTCCCAATCTCAGCCACAATATCTCTGACCTGCATGTTCCAACTCTGACACAAGTAACAAACCAATACATTTCTGTTCTGACGAAAGGTCATCGACCTGAAACGTTAACTCTGTTTCTCGCTCCACAGATGCTGCCTGGCCTGCTGAGTATTTCCTGCATTTTCTGTTTTTATTTCAGATTTACAGCATCTGCAGTATTTTGCTTTTGAAACCAATACATTTGTTTCATCTGATATCCTGTTGCCAGTAGTTAGCTTAAAATGAAGGCTGTAGGATTCTTGCACAGCAAGATCAACGGCTGACTTAAGTGACTGGACTGCCAACATAATAGAAACTACCCATGTTCCGATATTTCCTGTACCTTCATACACAGGCGTTTGGAGGCAGTCTGCAAAAAGCCTTAACAAAGCAGCTTCCTGCTTGTGGAGCACAGTGCAGCTAGCAAGCATTAGCTAGGATGTAATTACTGGCCCAGGTCTAGTGAACCAATATTAAATATCGAATGAGGAAATGGAATTGGGGGGGGGGGGGGGGGGGGGGGGGGAGAGCAAGACAAACATCCCAACTCACTGTATCTAGTTAGTCACCAACCTAAAATATCTCTTGGCCGCATCCTTTCAAAATAGCCTTTGTGAAGCTATTCCATGTAACACTCATTTTCATTGGTTTAATATTCAGCACTGTTGTCCAATTCTCATTTTAAAGTTGTCACTAGCCTGCCCTTAAAAAAATCTAAATTAGTGTTCAGGTTATGAGAAAAATCAAATGGTGGAAGTGACTTTTTGCACCTGCTGTATTCTCTAAATTTGTCAGAGACTGTGTGCTTCTTAGCTGTTCAAACAGTTTCACAATTTTACACCTGTGGTTTGCAGAGCAATGCAGGCTTGATTCTGTAGTTACCTCACTGACTTGTCCGCTTCACCAAATCCCCAACCCCAGTTACAGTAAAAAAAACAAGCAACTAAGCTTTCAATTTGTCCCTTTCTCCCATTTCTAAAAATGTAAATTTCTAAGTGAATTGCACAAATAACCAACTGGGCTTTTCTACTGAAACGTGCAGTACTGCCAGGACTATCTCCTAGGTTTCTCCATAAACATAGACTGTACTCACTCTCACTAAAATGTTGCAATTGCTGCACCCGCAGAATGAGACTTGGGCCAACAATGTGTGGAAAATCAATCGCAAAATGAGCTAAACATGTTCCTTTTAGCTCTGAATCTGATCAAATATGACACCCCTAAAATGACTACCTTGAAAGTACATGCCACAACTTCAGGTGTCTGTAGTACAGTGGCTGCTCACTTCGTAGAGGGAAAGCTTTGTCCAGTCTAATGTTGTGGTCACTGTTCGGTGTTACAGTACACTGTTAAGTTTGAAGTGGCCCCTCAAGCCACACTTTTCCATGGTACAAGTCAAGATGCACCAAACCATGCACTGGCCATGCTCCATCAGTAATTGTATTAATGGTTCCGTTTAAAATAAATACTTCAGAGGAAAACGGGTGACTAACCTGAAGTGCAGGGGCTCCAGTTGCTACAACTCTCCACATCTGGGCCTCCTCGAATTAGAATCTGCTTCTGTCCTCTTGGCCCTTTTTGTGCAGCACAGGGAAATCCACAAAGGAGGAAAACAAAATAAATCCTGTTTAAATTTTAAGACCAGTCCACAACCAGAAGTACTTGGGTCCTAGCCACAAACACACTGCATTCTCCCCTTACCACTGGGGGCTTCTTATAAACCTGATCAATCTTAAAATCAGCAGGCTAATGTAAACAGTGTCGATTTCATGAGATTTCACAGCTGAAATTTACCAGAGTGTCTCTGTAGGAAAATCATCTTTGAATCTATAATCTACGAAATGGCTGGTGGATGCGGTTCACAGTAGTTAGTGTTAACACGGTGACAGGGATAACAGACATTACACTTTGAAGTTAAACCAATCAGAAGTAATCTTCTTGCAAATGTCTGTATGAATACTGTATTGCTACAGTAACGTGCTATGGTTGTCACACAGCATATGTTAACTTAGTGAATTTCTTCCTAGCCTCAGATCTTCGCTCATACAACATTCATTTTGTTAACCTTTGCTGTCAATTTTTTTACACTGAATAGGACAAGAATTGATTTGAAGAATATACAGAGACACAGAATACTTCTCATTGACTGTATTCTCCAAACAGGCTGCCACGTTGTAAATCTGTGAGAGACTGTGTGCTTCTCAGCGGTTCAGTTTCACAATTTTAGGCCTGTGGTTTTCAAACGGGAGTCTGCAAAAGGCTGCCAGGAGGTCCCAAGGTCATTACTCCTAAAGGTGTGTGAGTGGAGTGAGAGATGAGGCAGTGACAGAGGGAGGGAGCAAATAAGAACTATGCCTCAAATGAACCATCTGATCCTGTACCAAAGGCTGATGGAAAGAGTCTAGCAATGGGGATCCATCATGAAGCCGGTGGTGGATTTTGAGACGTGTTTGAAGGACTCTCCACCATTCAGATCGGCCACTGTCCCTGTTGATGAATTTCCATGGCTTGCACCATAGCACTAGGTCTTTCAGGATGAGACACGCCAGACATACAGCAACACACACTCTCTCTTTTTGATCCCTGTTCGACACAATCCAGTCCCTTGAACTTCAGTTGGTAGACTCGGCTGTAATGTATAAATAAAGTGATCACAGGTCTGCTCCTTGGAGTTTTGAAAGCTGTCAAATTACTGCACTTATGGCATCTTCATCACTGGAATTGCGCTAGTTTTAATTCAGTTTTCTTTATTACGGGGATAATCCTGTTGAAGTTACAGATCAAACAAGCACAAAACAGTGGTGCTGATTTTATTCATGTTTATTTAATACTTCTGTAAATAAACAACGGTAAAAGTAAAAAAATCTCATTACAAGTGGATGCCAGGTTGCAGGTCACAATACATTCACAGAATCACAGAATCCCCACAGTGCAGATAGAGGCCATTTCGGCCCATCGAGCCTGCACCGACACATATCCCACCCGATCCCCGTAACCCCACGTATTTAATCCCCCTAACACTAAGGGTCAATTTATCATAGCCAATCATCCTAACCTGCACATCTTTGGACTGTGGGAGGAAACCGGAGCACCTGGAGAAAACCCACACAAACACGGGGAGAATGTGCAAACTCCACATTCCATTGCATCGTTTTGTAAATTTTAGGACAAGCAATCCACAGGATTTGTGGGGGGTCCCCTGCACAGAAAACTGTAGCTCCCCTGCCCCTACACCACCTGACCTTGGACTGTCCCGGTTCATATAGCTTAGCTACTCACTGAGCCACTGAGGGAGACCATCTGCCAGTTTCTTAATTTAAAAAAATACATTTAAGCTTCCCTGAGTGAGTAATTTATAATGTCACCAATGGTTTAGAGAGTTGAACATGGCCACCACAAGATTCCCTGCTTATTTTCAGGGTTCCAGCACCCAGGGATGACACAGCATGACGTCAGAGGCCAAATCTAGGGTTCCTGCACTGAGCCAAGAACAGAATGCAAATAATTTTGTGAGTACCACACTCCCAGTGGATCATTAGAATTTCATCAGTACGAAGTTAGGAAGCAACATGACGTTCAGCAATTCTCTATCATTTCATGCCATTGTTTGGACATTTTCAAAACCAGCATGGCAATCTGCATTCATCCTATGTGGAATGCTGTTTTGTGGGTTAGGAAATAAAATCATTAATTATGGGAAGATTAAACTTATTTGATGTTCCAGAATTTGCTATGTATATGGGGCAAGCTTGTAAATATTAACATACGACAGTCTTACCTAAGTATTCATAAGATTACATAGAATATACAGCACAGAAACAGGCCAGTCGGTCCAACAAGTCCATGCCGGCGTTTATGCTCCACTCGAGCCTCCTCCCGTCTTTCCTCATCAAACTATCAGCATAACCCTCCATTCCCTTCTCCCTCATATGCTTATCTAGCTTCCCCTTAAATGCATCTATACTATTCGCCTCAACTATTCCCTGTGGTAGCGTGTTCCACATTCTCACCACGCTCTGGGTAAAGATGTTTCTTCTGAATTCCCTATTTGATTTCTTGGTGACTATCTTATAGCCTCTAGTTTTGTTCTTTCCCACAAATGGAAACAATCTCTGTATCCACTCTATCAAAACCTTTAATAATTTTAAAGACCTCTATTAGGTCACCCCTCAGCCTTCTCTTTTCAAGAGAAAAGAGACCCAGCCTGTTCATCCTTTCCGGATATGTATACCCTCGCATTTCTGGTATCATCCTTGTAAATCTTCTCTGCACCCTCTCCAGTGCCTCTATATCCTTTTTATAATATGCCGACCAGAACTGTACACAGTACTCCAAGTGTGGTCTAACCAAGGTTCGATACAAGTTTAGCATAACTTCTCTACTTTTCAGTTCTATCCCTCTGGAAATAAACCCTAGTGCTTGGTTTGCTTTTATGGCCTTATTAACCTGCGTCGCTACTTTTAGTAATTTGTGTATTTGTACTCCCAGATCCCCTTGCACCTCTACCCCATTTAGATTCTTATGTGTCAGCTGTGGCTCAGTTGGTAGCATCCTCGCCTCTGAGTCAGAAGGTTGTGGGTTCAAGTCCCACTCCAGGGACTTGAGCACATAAAGCTAGGCTGACACTCCAGTGCAGTGCTGAGAGAATGCTGCACTGTCGGAGGTGCTGTCTTTCAGATGAGACGTTAAACCAAGGCGTGTCTGCTCTCACAGGTGGAAGTAAAACATCCCATGGTACTATTTCAGAGAAGAGCAGGGGAGTTATCCCCGGTGTCCTGGCCAATATTTATCCCTCAACCAACATAGCAGGAACAGCTTATCTGGTCATTATCACATTGCTGTTTGTGGGAGCTTGCAGAGCGCAAATTGGCTGCCGCGTTTCCACATTACAACAGTGACTCCACTTCAAAAGTACTTCATTGACTGTAAAGCGCTTTGAGACGTCTGGTGATCATGAAAGGCGCTATATAAATGCAGGGCTTTCTTTCTTATTTTCCAGGTAATGTGACGCCTATTTTTCTTACCAAAATGTAATACCTCACATTTACCGGTGTTGAAATTAATTTGCCAATTATATGCCCATTCTGCAAAGTTATTATTGTCTTCCTGTAATTTGTTGCAGTCTTTCTCAGTATTGACTATTCCGCCCTCCCCCCCCCCAACAATTTGATGTTATCCGCAAATTTAGAATTGTGTTATTGATTCCAAAGTTTAAATTGTTAATATGAATTGTGAACAACAGTGGTCCCAGCACTGATCTTTGTGGAACCCCACTTCCTACCATCTGCCCCTGTGAATAGCTACCCTTTACCCCTATTCTCTGCTTTCTGTTTTGCAGCCAGCTAGCTATCCATTCTGCTACTTGTCCCCTGACTCCGCATGCTCTGACCTTAGTCATTAGTCTATTATGTGCCATCTCTGTACTGAGTTAGTTGACCTCAGTTGAGCAAGATTAGGGGGCTACTATCTGCCTCAGTTTCACTGGGCTAGGGAACAGGGGAACATAACTGCTGGGGTTTCTTCCGCTAACCACCATCCAGTGAAAACTGCTAGACGTGTACAGTTGGACATTGCACGAGGACAGAATCTGGCTTGGCTGTGATGCCCCTTCCAATCAAATAGTCTGCTGGCATTTGCGGTCTAGACTCGGGCATAAAGAATAACCACTTAGGTGAGGTTCCAGAGAGCTGCCAGCACTCTCTGAACCTAGCAAGTCATTGCCTTCAGGGCAGAAAATTGTGGGGGGCAGTTGAACCTAAGCCATTACTTGTAGCCACCTAGGCTTAAATAACCACAGAATATACTAACCATGAGAACATCAGCTGAAAAACACTCACAGTAACAGCCAGGAGTGATGTAATGAAACTGAGATTATATTGAAGATTAATTCCCGTTTGAGAGTCTGTACAACGTAAGCTGCAACACGGAGAAACGACTCCTAAAGACAGCAACTTGACCTCATTCCAAACCAATCTAACTAACACTGAATTACAATAGAAAAAGCTTCTAAAAGTAATCTGAATCTGTGTGGTACTACAATGTTTTGTTACTGAAATCTACTGTACCCAACAGAATGTATCAAAAACACAGCAGAAAACTCATTCTGATTGAGGGACTATAAGACTCAAGGAAAGCAATTTGAAAATTGCTAGTTTAACTGTAACCTTCTGCCTCACCTTTACACAGGCTTTTTAATGTCTAATCTGAACCAACAAAGCAAAAAAAATCTTATCCTAAATACAGGCGGAATGTTTTAGATTTGTTCCATGATTGCACTCTGAGGGAACTTTAATTTTGGAGAAGACATGCTGCTAAAGAATCTTTTACAAATGTTTGTCCATTTTAACTGTTGGTTTCTCCTTAAAAGCTCCTACAGTCAAAGTTTAAATGACATTAATTTATTCCATAACAGAATAGGGTTGTGCAACTTTAAATTAAAAACGCTAGTATGATATTTTCTGCATAATTAATTCCCTGAGAAAAATAACCTGAATATCTAATTTTATGAATGGCTCGTTTTATTATTTTCGCAGATACTCTGCCTCCCTGTGAGTATCTGTTACTGATGGCCGCAGCTGTAATTCTCAATAGTGTAAATAAGCCTAATTAACTGAACTGTAATATTAACCATTTAAATGCCTCTTAAGATGGATGTCTGTGTATTGTATAAAACAACAGATGCTGGAAAAGATGTAACAGGCTCGTATCTCTGGGTGCAGTTACCATTCACAAAGTTCTTAGATTTGTCCTTGGTTTACAACAGTGTCGTTTATTAAACTGTGTCAAGGGCCACAATCTAAAGCAGTAGTTTTCTTAAGAGCCACTCTCTGGAATGCTCAAACAATCTGTATTCAGGAATAATGGGACAAAAGTCTGTGTTCACAACTCCTCACTCTGTGTTCCTGATTTCAATTGTGTGGCAGTGTAGCGTCACCAGATGGCCCTACTCCTTGCGTTAATGCTACCAGGATTTCCCACACCTAATAGCATTCCCTTGTTTTTTCTCAATGGGGCACGAGGAGAGGGAAGAGCACTGAATCTTGGGAACATGGGAAGAGGAGGAGAGCATTCAGCTCCTCAAGCCTATTCCACCATTCAATTAGATCGTGGCTGATCTGTACCCCAACTCCATTTACCCGCCTTTGTGCCATATCCCTTGATACCCTTATGTAACAAAAATCTATTGATCTCAGTCTTGGAAAAATTCAACTGACCCAGCTTTTTGGGGGAAGAGAGTTACATACTGTATTCTCATTACCCTTTGTATGAAAAAGTACTTCACTCCTAAATGGCCAAGCTCTAAATTTAAGATTATGCCCCAACCAGAGGCAATCGTTTCTTTCTATCTATCTTGTATCTACCCTATCGAATCCCTTCATCATTTTAAACACCTCCATTAGATCCTCCTCAAACAGCTAAACTCAAGGGAATACAAACCAAGTTTATGCAACCTGTCCTCATAATTTAACCCTTTAAGCCCTGGTACCACCATTCTGGTGAATCTGCACTGTACCCCCTCTAAAGCCACTATACCTTTCCTGAGGTTTAGTGCCCAAAACTGAACGCAGTACTCCAGATAGGATCTGACCAAAGCTCTGTATGACTGAAGCATTACTTTCTCACTTTTGTATTCCAAACCCCTCAAGATAAAGGCCAACATTCCATAAGTCTTTTTGATCACTCTTTGTACTACCCTAGTGATTTGTGTACCTTGACACCCAAATCCCTTTGCTCCTCCACAGCTCCTAGTCTCTCACCATTAAGAAAATATTCTGATTTGTCTTTCTCAGATCCAAAGTGGATGACTTCATACTTCCCTACATTGAACTCCATCTGCCATAGTTTTACCACTCGCTTAGTCAATGCCCCTTGTAACCTCCTGCTCCCAGCTACATAACTTACTAGGCCTCCTAATTTAGTGTCATTTGCAACACCAAACAGATAACAGGCTGTGAAATGAGACTCAAAGACATCAAACAGCAGGTCTAGTGAGAGAAACAGGTGACAGGGGAGTGGGATATAAATTACCCTGAGGCTGTATTATGAGTACAAATGACATGTCATTGGAACCCTTAACAGCATTTACTACTCTGTATTTATGCATAAAGTGTCCTGATTTACAGTCTATTGGTGAGGTGCCTAGGTAGTGGTTGGTGAACAATTGGATGCTAATTTAATGCTTTTGGGTGAACGACAAACCATTAGATTTTGCAAGAACGAGATGAGAATTGTAACCTGCTACTTGGTGTGTCAGCGAATGAACTGTACAATTAAAGTGAAATATCTCCCCAATATCTCCTGTGTACTCCAAGCCTTTCTAGTAAAAATCAGTGGCAAGCCTTTTTGTAATGCAGCACAAGCACTACTGTGAAAAAACCCAATGAGCGAGCCTCAGTAAATCAGGTCTATGTATATGGCCTGGTTTTTGAAATCACAATGATGTCAGGATATGTTGCTGTTTAAGAGACTGAATGGAAGGGAATTTTTAAAATTATGATGCCAGCAAATATGATTAGATCACAAAATGCTAGAAATAGACAGCAGGTCAGACGGCATCTGAGAAAGGTAGGTTATTGTGACCCATTATCATAACTGAACACATTTCTTTTTAGATACTGATTGATCTGCTGGGCATTTTTGCAGTGTTTTCCATTTTCATTCTAATGTCAGCGTTCACAGTTTTCTTTACTTCTATCAATTACTGTATTTCGTCACCCGAGACCTTGCTATTACACTGCACTTTCTGTCTGCCGCTGTGTCTGTAACAGTGTTGATCAAAATGAAGCTCTGGTTTGTACTTTTGGTGCCTCGGAATCAAGTCTCACCCATTCAATGTAAAGTCCAAGGCCAGGATTTTGCTCACCTTGACGGGTCTGGGGCGGGCGATGTCGGTGGCAGGTCGCGGCCCCACTGCTGGCTCCATCCCGTTGTCTAAAATGAATTTACATTGAGAGGGCTTGTTAAGCCTGCTCAGCGCGACTCCCGGGCCAATCAGAGGAAGCGGGTCGGGTGACGTCATTCACGACGCGTCATCAGCTGGTTTCTGTAAAGGTACCATGGCCAACTTTATTTTGACAATTGTGCTGTCAGTGTTCTACAGCATTGAGGTGCTGCAAACACTGACAATCACTGCACAGAGGTGCAGGGCTGCACCCAGGTTCTCCCATGACTCCCTCCATATGCTTATGGAGGGAGTCACAGCACGCAGGGAGGTCCTCTTCCCTTCCGATGGGTGGAAGACACCTCCCCAGTAGACCAAAACAGCCTGGTTGCACATTGCACAGGAGGGCACTAGCAGGGATGTGGTCAGGAGGACCTATGTGCAGTGGTGCAAATGTTTCAATTATCTCATTTTATTATGAAACGTTAGTACAAAGTCATCACACCCCCATCACTCTGCCTTCCCTACCCTACTCCTGCACATCCTTACTCACACCAACTTACCTTGCACCTCCACCCATCCCTCTCTGTCTACATCATCACTTCCCCATCTCACTAGCCACCCTTCACACTCACCCTCATCCTACTGCAATCATACCAACTAACAACACACTTGGGTGTTTTGTCCAATGTTCATGTAAAGTTTCTGTTAATGTGCTGTCAAACATTGAAACCTTTATTTTCAACACTTTGCATTCTTGGACAGATTTGTGTGCACCTTTGGAAGTGGCTTAGTGAGTTGCAGTGAATGGTGAGACACAACGGTACTCCCCACAATGGTGATGAGTGTGAAAGGAATGACTTGGACATTGTAGGGATGCTTTATGGTGTTGGTGTGGGGTGGTGCCAACCTGGCGTATCATGTGGCAACCAGGGTGTACAGTGTAAAGTGACGTAAATCTGGTCGTGATGAGGCCATCCCTGGCCTCCGGGGCAGCAATGTGCTCGGGTGCTGATGCCCTGTGTCCTGTGCAGCATCAGGTGATTGCGGAGAAGGTTGGTGTTGTTGTTGGTGCTGCTGGTGTGCCTGGTGCTGCCCAGGGTCCGATTCTGAGGACAGTATAAATGGCACCCATGCTGATGGAATAGATGGCAGTTGACGTACAGATGACAGAAGCGATCTGTCGATGGTGAGAGAGGTAATGAGGTGAGGCTGGATGGAGACTTGTGGAAAGACTTGCAGCAAGCTGAATCTGTGCTGGAAATGCAGTGAGGAACAGCTTGTGGTTGAGGAAAGTGATCTCTGTCAGGCGGGAGCTTTTACTGTACATTTGAAGCTGTCAAGTAATCAGCTGGAGCAATGGCCACTGAACTCCCTCCTCAGGTTGACAGACGTGGTCACCGAACAGCGTGGTTCCCGTGGCCATGAAGTTAAAGTTATAAAGTAAAGTAAAAAACCCTGTAAGGGTCTGGTAAGTACGTTATAATTAGTTTAATTGGGTCACCCACCGCTGTCTGTTGGGTCTGCTCAGTGCTGACAGACCCGACATTGGGAAAAGCGCTTTGCGGCGGGTTGACAGCGGGTTCCCGACCCATTGTTAAAAAAAACCACTTTCCCACCCGACCCATCAACTGACACCCCGGGAAATTCCGGCCCAAGTGTGTGACAGTCCTGCAGTAGAGCAGCCACTGACGTGTAGTATCTCAGTAACCTAATGACTCACTTTTGTTGATGACAAGAAACCCGATTTGAGTACAATCCATAGGTGCTATTTACATTGAAGACCATTTCATGACCCTCCACTTCTAACAAACAGAACGGCCGGAATTTTCTCAAGGGAGGCGGGTTGGCGGCGAGGGGCCTCAGAGGCAGGTGGGAAACCCGGGAGGCAGGGGTCGGGAATGGGGGGGGGGGCGGGAAAGAGAGGATCGGCAGGGGTTGGGGATCAGGGTGTGGTGGTGGGGGGTTCGGCCAATGGAGGATCGTGGCCGGCCTCATCATCATCATTGGGGTGTGGGGGGGGGGGGGGGGGGGGGGCGGGCCTGGGGGGGTTTGGGGGAGGCCGGGGCTGGGAAGGACTGGGAAGGCGATCGGCGGCCTCCCATCACAGGGGGGTGGGTATGGTTGGGACCCTGGATCCAAGAGGTAGGTATAACGCCACTTACCTCCTGGTTGCAGCAGTCCCCGCATCTGTTTAACTGCCGGGTTTCATGAATTGTGTGAAACCCATCCACAGGCAGTTAAACACAAAATGGATGGGGGAAAAGAGGCTTCCAGCCTCATTACAATATTTAAATTGAGGTAACGCCCCCCTGTGAGCAGGTTGGTCGCTCGCCCCCCGTCTCACCTCTGGCAAAACCGGGGCGGGTTGGAGACGGGATCAGGACGGAAAAATCCCATTTTTAACACTTAAACTGCCCCCACGCTCCAAACCCACCCGTTTTTTAGGGGGAAATTCCTGCCATTGGTTTTATATCTGGAGGCAGAGAATACAAAAGCAAGCAGATAATGTTGAACTTGTACAAAACCTTAATTAGGCTGCAGTAGAAGTATTGTGTCCAATTTTGATGAGTCTATTCTAGCAAAGGTATAAAAGCAACAAGAGTAGTATAGATTCATTAGTTGAAGGGTTATTGTTATGAAGAGAACTTGAGAAGTTAGGGCTTTTTCACTGGAGTCAAAATGGTTAACGGGTGAAATAATGGGTCTTTTTTGCATTTATTCATTCACGGGACGTGGGCATCGCTGGCAAGGCCAGCATTTATTGCCCATCCCTAGACTATTTTATGAATAAGATTATGAAAAATATTACAGTAAAGGTATTGTTTCCATTGGTTGGCAAGATGGCAATGAAAGGACACAAATTTAAGAAAATCACAAAAACAATTAAGGGGAGGTTGGAAAAAATCTTTCAGGGTGGTTAGAAAGTAGAATTCTTTGCTGCACACCGTTATTGAAGGGGAGTCCGTAAATGCTTTAAAAAGGGAGTTTGATAGCTTCTTTAAAAAGAGGAATATTAAAGGGTATTGAGAGTAAGAGAGTGGAATTAGATTAGGTCGCTCATGTGGAGAAGAACACTGGCACAGGCTCGATTGGTTAAATGGCCTGTTTCTGTGATTCATTCTATTGGGCCAAAGGTAAGGAGGAAGAGCTAGAATAATTAGAGAGGAGCAGGGCAAACCGGCAGCCAGACCTGGAGTAGTTTTGACTACATCTGCAGAGACTAACATGCCCACACAGTCGGATAGAATTTGGTTGAATGTGCTTGCAGCTTAACTTGCGAGAGCAATGGCAGACAATCGATTATGCGAGGTCACACAGGGCTGGCAGCTGGTAAGGTAGTCATCTGGTTTTGGAATACAAAGTTGGACTGCAATGTGAAATAAAGCTGTTGGAATAATAGATTGCTGGTCATGTCTTTTAGAAGATGAAGTTCAGGGAATATTGCTTGAAGGTCATTTATAAATCTCAGTACAGCAATTTTTCATTATTGTAATAAATTCTAATCCCTCCATTAATTTTAGAAAAAAATACCACTACTGAGGGGGCAATTTCTTAGATGATGGCAGAATAAAGTGGCTGGCATGTGTACGGAGAGGCTCCACCACCACTAGCCACTCAAAAATGTGAAATATTTTCAGAGACAGTCATGTTTTGAAATCAGATTAAATCTAAAATGGTATAACTGTCAGGAACAATTCTCCTGATCCAATATATAACTGACCTTTTGTTTTCCATTACAGATGATGACCATTTGTAACAATAATACAACTGTACTCCAGACTGAATCTTATTCAGGACAAGATACTGATTAGATCTTTCTTGAAAATGAGTTTCAAATCAGATTCATCCTATTGATGTAGGGAGGGATTTGGGAATCTTTTTCCATTTAACCTGGGGCTACCTTACGATGTCAGAGGTAAGAGGCAGCCTCTGGATTTAGTAAACTGAAGGTTTTGTTACGAACTATTCTGTTCCCTTCAGCTGTATATTTTAGGAACGTTGTCCCCGTTATTGTGGCCTAAATCAAACTGATATGATCGAATCAGCTCAACTGCTTGCAATCAAAAATACAAATCAACTTCTGGGCTGGAGAGTAAAAAAAATCAAACAAACAAAAAGCATCGGCCAGGGTTCCCACTCCTGGTCTCTATCCAGTGACACTTGCTGCAAAGTGCACGGTGTGGATATCTGGAGAGGACATTATTGGGCTCGGCTATGATATCCTCCATGAATGAATAGCCTGCTGCCATTCATTGCCTTGGCTCACACATGAAAACTGGCTATTTGGCCAAAGTGCCAGATGGCTACTCATATCCATGGAGCTGCATCCCAGTTAGAGTCAACATCATGAGGAGGGAGACTGGGGTCTTCACCTGCATTTCTTGGATATAGAGGCTGATGATGGATAAGTAAACTTCTTGTTATTGATTTATTTGCTAACGTCCTTATGTTCACTCCTTTGCAGGAAGAAGTATCCCTCAGAAATGGCCCGTAAGTGAATTAAAACAGGTTTAATTTTTGCATTGCCCATTATTCTCTAACCTGTCCCAAGATCGAGCCACTTGCCTTTCGTGAAGTGAACTGCATTTACAGCACCTAATCACAAGGAACGCTCTCACAGATAGGCTGGATGTAGGAAGGTTTATAAGTGTGTTGCATGTTACAGGTAATGTTCACAGATCATGGTCAGGCTTCTGCTGTACTGTGCGCAATATTTTCACTGTGGCGACCTTGACTATTTTCATAAATATACCCATACATGAAAGTTCATCAAGAAACCTAGAAAAGAATGAACCTGCCTTGGTATTTTGCTAAACAGTAAAACGTACAACCCATTAATAGTGTCCCAATGAAGTATTTATTTGATTTAAGAGTTTCACAGCAAATTTATTCAGTACAATATTATAACAAGTAACTAGTGGATTTCCCAATTTCCTGTGATATTGCAGTGTTGCTGGTGTTTTTAGCAGCTGTTAGAGGTGTAAGTAAAAACATTTGCGGAGTATTCTTTTTTACATTAAAAAAAGTTCCATTATAAATAATGTTGCAATTATGTAAAAGTCGGAAAACCCCAAACCATAAACAACTTCAGTTTAATGCACCAAGTACTTCTTCAGTATTTAGATTCTGTCACTAATTCATAATTTCTATCAATCAGTTTGCAGTTTTGAGAGACTCGGAAAGCAAAGCATGCCACGGAAAGCTTTTTAAAAAAGTTTTGAAAGTTTTTTGTGTACAGCACAGACATTTTATGCAAGGGTTTAGATTAAGGATTAGTGTTTGAACTGCATTCCAGACAATAATATATATATACATATACTTATACAATGGTAAACTTGCTAACCAATTCAAAAATTGGTTCCTTATGTACCTAGTGACATACATGTAACTTTATTGGAACCTAGCTACCTAGCTCCTAACATCATCTGTATATAAGGAAGGGTTTATATGCAGTACCTATGTAATTTCACTGTCTGATGCTGAACCAGACTGTTTGGAACCTCGGTGTCCTATTTTACCCTGATCTGAGCTTCCGACCCCATATCCGCTCCATCACCAAGACTGCCTACTTTCACCTCCGTAATATCGCCGTCTTCGCCCCTGCCTCAGCCCATCTGCTGCTGAAACCTTTAGCCATGCTTTTGTTACCTCTAGACTCGACTATTCCAATGCTCTCCTGTCCAGCCTTCCATCCTCCATAAGCTTGAGCTAGCTAATCCAAAACTCTGCTGCCTGTATGCTGACTCGCACCAAGGCCCACCGCCCCGGTGCTCTCTGACCAACATTGGCTCCCAATCCAGCAGCGCCTCGATTTTTAAAATTCTCACCCTGGTGTTCAAAACCCTCTTTGGCTTTGCCCCTCCCTACCTCTGTAACCTCCTCCAGCCCTACAACCCTCCGACAGCTCTGCGTTCCTCCAATTCTGGTCTCCTGTGCATCCTCAATTTCCTTCGCCCTTCCATCGGTGGCCGTGCCTGCAGCTACCTAGGTCTTAAGCTCTGAAATCCCCTCCCTAAACCTCCCCACCTCTCTCCTCCTTTAAGACACTCCTCAAAACCTACCTCTTTCACTAAGGTTTTGGTTACTTGTCCTAATGTCTCCATATGTGGCTCGTGTCAAATTTTGTCTGATGACTCTCTTGTGAAATGCCATGGGACATTTTACTACGTTAAAGGTGTTATATAAATGCAAGCAGTTGTTGTTGTTAAAATACCACACCAAACATTCAATACTTTATGTTGCAGATAATGATTTTATTTATTTTTTTGATTCTGCGGTAGAGATGCTGAATAGGCTACTGCTCCCCAAGATCATCCCAGTTGTGCTCTATAGCCAGATACAAGATGTTGAGAAAGACTGGGGGGCGATTTTGCCAGCCCTGGGGAGGTGGGTTTGGAGGCAGAACTGCTGGGAAAATGGCAAAATCTGGGGCCGGTACACACCCCGCCCCAACCCGTCTCCATGCCATCTTCCCAGGAGGCGGCTAGCCGACCCACGCCGGGTCCTGTCTCCTGGAGGCGGGAAGGGGATTAGAGCCACTTAACTTCCTGTTAACAGGTAGTTAACAGGCAGTTAAGAGGATTATCCCCATTTTTCCACCAGAGGTGCAGGCTTCCCGACGTCAAACCCCGCCAGGATCACCAAGGCGAGCAGTGTGTCTGCGGGGGTCGGAGGGGTGCAAAAGTGCGCTGTGGAGGTGAGTGATGAGTGCAAGTGTGGAGAGGTGAGTATGTGAGGTGAGTGAAAAGTGATAGAAAATGTTTACTTACCTTTGTTTTTTCCTGCAGGCTTCAACAGTTGGGGAACCGGAGACTCCCGCATCTCACCGGCAGAGATGACAGATGGCTGCTGCATTCTCTGATGCAACAACCATCTGATTTCTGCTCAGCAGATAGGTTTGATGAGTCTTGAATACAAGGAGTCATCAAACAACAGAGAATGTCAGTGTTTGACAGCTTCACAGAGCGGTCAAACGATGACAATTCACCTGTCAAAATGAAACGGCATACACTGGCGTTCTTTGTAACCGGCTTCCCCTTAATTGGCCTGCTAAACCCGCTGGGCGGGCTTAACAAGGTCAATCAATGGAAAATAGCGTGGGTTGGCCACAAGTCGATGGAGGCGGGACTAAAACCCGACAAGCAGCAGTCCCGCCTCCAACGCGCCCCCATTGGCAAAATCACCCCCTTGGTGTTTTTCTCTGCTGTGGGGAAACATTTTGCCTCCACTGAAATTTTCACAGAAGAGACTGTGGGATTAACCTTTCTGCTCCACTGATGTGAGACCCTTCTGATTTTTACCCATTTCCTCTGGTCAACATTGGTGAAAATGGCAGCAGAAAGTTACCTCAGTAAAGCTGAGTGGACATCAGTAACCAAAATACTTAGTTTTTTCTCATGGTGCATTGGTTAAATTAGGCTTTTACATTGGTGAGTTCCTAATCTTATTTAATTGTTAGCATCTGTTGTCCCTCAATTATATAATAACATTTTTAAAATTCGCCCAATCTCACTCTAAAGCGATTAAAGACTGTATTTTCAATCTGGTGTCAAATTGAAAGCTAACACTATTTTAATATTTAAAAAAATCAAATCACATTTGCTCTTTCGGGACTACGGTAACAAAAGGGAATATAGTAAGTAGGATATGTGCTTAATAATTTGTGATTCACATTAAGGTCACCTATGTACAAAAGGCCACCAATAGCTGTCCCAACAATACATTAAAAGATCAGGTTTGAATCTGCAATAGGATGCCACCTCATGAGGCCAGGCCAAAATGTGGCTGTTACACATGGGTTTAATTGTGCTATTGGCTAAACTCTACTTTTTCCATATACTGCATTCTAGTCTTGTGTACTTTCAGAAAAGGTACTGTGTACTTCAAAATGTGCTGTTTTATGGCGATACTCGTACTACTTTACAATGTATGCGCAATACAATGAGAAACTAGTTTTATAACCTAAAATCTAGCACCTTTACACAAACTGGCCTTATACACTATGCCGTGATTGTGCCTTGTATTACAGTATTTGCTATCACAATCACCGCCTCACTTTCTTGGTTTGTAAACCATACCTGATCATATCATAAGATACAAATTTGAATTAAATTTAGCTGCGGGGGTAGGTGGAAACAGAAATATATGCCACCAGTTGGCAGTATTACTGGAAGATGCAAATCTATGGTTTAACCTAGACCACAGAATATGAGCACAAATCCAAAGATTGTGTATATGGTATGAAACCAGAATTGTTTGAGAATGTGAATGCACAGTCTTGGGGTTCTGATGACATACAAAATTAAGGGCTGTAAAAAACCAGCTGGTCCATCAAGCCTGCCCCACACTCATGATGGCCGGAGCATCATGACTAAACACTTCCTTCCTCTTTTCCACCCCCACCCGCAGCCATGTAGTCTCCTGGGAGAGGCAAAGAAACAGAATGGTTTACCTTGTACGCACCTAAGCTGCTCCTGCTTGAGTAAAGACATTAACACTTAAAAACCAGAGAAGAAATACATCATCATTTAAAAAAAACAAGATAACATTCTCAGGCAAGAAGTTCAATGCACCATCTGGGTTCTGTGCTTTAATCATTAATGATATACAAGAGGTACCAAGAAATAATGGTTAGGAAACATCTGGTTGTCATGTAACAAAACACACCAGGGGAAACTTTCCAATTGGTTATCTCAATTTTTGGGTGTAACCGATCAGAAAAAGGGGCGATCTGTTATGCTGGATCTTTGATCATTTGGCATTTCCAGTCATGGATTTGATGGCAGCTTCATTTCAAGAACGATAAAATCCCCCTCAATTATGTAATTTAATAGTCCAAGCAATTTCCTGGCATTCAGAAATACATGTTCCTGCTATTTAAATTGGGCATCGAGATTTGTAGGCACAGAAGTGGATTTAAAGAGACAGGCTTGAAAATTTCAGCAACACGTTCAAGCCATTTCTGAGCTCTTTTCCTTGCTTTTTTTTGGTTGCTGTTGTCACTTAGTTGTTCGGAAGCCTTTACGGTAATTGTTGTGGCACAGCCATTTTTTTGCAACACTAACAGTAGTGGTACAATGGGTATCCCCGTGGGAATCGCCCTGTACTTGTACTTTTTACAAGAAGGCGGCCAATGGAAGAAAGCCAGGCAGGTCAGGCTGCACCAAGGGTGCTCTGCACTCACCCAGCAGTACTCGAACACCTGCATTTACACACAGAGGTGCAAATACTTTCCTTTATCAGGGTGTAGTGCATGTCCAAAGGGAGGACATGACAGCAGACCGGAATGCAATATGTGAAGCTTTAATTAATCTTAATGCTGAGGGTTCTTCAAAAAGCATCCCAATCATAGTATTTCATGCTTTTAGGTGCTACTGGATGACGAAGGCATGCTAGAGAGATCAAAAGCCAACAAAGCTTGATTGACCATACTTGACATGATGTCACCAACCATATCTACAGACCCAGGCACATCTACTTGCAACAAACATGGAGAACACTCTTCACAGGCTCCAGAAAGAAAGAACTTGTATTTATATAGCAGTTTCCATGACTTCAGGACATCCCAAGCACTTCACAGTCAGTGAAGTACTTTTGAAATGTAGATATTGTTGTAATGCGGGGAAACGTGGCAGCCAATTTGCACACAGCAAGGTCCCACAAACAGCAATGAGATCATGATCAGAAAATCTGGGCTTAAGGGATAAAGGTTGGCCAGGACACGAGGGGAACTCTCCTGCTCTTCTTTGCATAGTCCAGGTCAGGAGGGAACCAGAACCAGAGTTGTGTCATCTGCTGCCAACATGCACCATAGGGCTAGCACTGCCAGTTACAGTAACAGTCAGCTGCAGCCTCAGCTCTGCCTACAACTCTCCAGGTAATGCCGCAATGCTGTCCTACAGGATGGATGTCTTAGAATGGCAAACAGGGCCAACTTTCTTGCAACCACCTCATTCAGTACCACCTTTACTTCACCAGCCATCAAAATGCGGATCTGGTGCTTGACTGCTACATCATTTGCCCGCAGACTCTGCATTGTTCATCCACATTTGGTTTCTTTTCCATTCATTTTTGCTTGCCACTTACCCCTCTCTCCTTCAGTCTTGACAAAGGATGCTAATGGATTGAAATGCCTCTTAAACCTTTCCTAAGCCTCTTAAGAATTTTTCATCGTGATGCAGCTACTTAAGTGGCTCCAATCTCTTCAAATATTACCAGGACCAGAAAACTACAATCTTGTATTTTTAGAATATAAAAATCATATTAGATATACTTTTCTGTATCACATGCAACTGTACAGAACTCCTGATAAAATACATTCACATATCTCTTAACCTTTTTTTTTATAGGTTCTCTCACATTAAACATTCCCTTGCCAATACAGCAGACTCATTCTCTGAATCTTCTTTCCCCTTTCCCTGATCTCTGCTCCGTGAAAGGAAGGCATAGACCAGAAACTCCCTGCATGCAGAAACTCTGGCCCCAAGTCTACTTCCTTTTAGTTTTCTTACCTCGTTTCATCGCATCCTTGGGACTACAAATAAATTTTAAACATACAATTGAGGGTGCAGAGCTTTAGATCATGCATCACCTTTTAGTTTATCTGTGCTCTGAAACAATACACACAAGCTACCTCTTTCCTTTTCGGTCCTATAGTTTTACCAAATACAGCACCGGTCTTTGGCCTATCAAACACAGCTGCTTCTATATAACAACAACTTGCATGTATTTATATAGCGCCTTTAATGTAGTAAAACGTCCCAAGGCACTTCACAGGAGCGATTATCAAACAAAATTTGACACCGAGCCGCATAAGGAGATATTAGGACAGGTGACCAAAGGCTTGGTCAAAGAGGTAAGTTTTAAGGAGCATTTTAAAGCAGGAAAGAGAGGTAGAGAAGCAGAGAGGTTTATGGGGTGAATTCCAGAGTATTTCCAGTTATCTTACCAACTGATAGTAACAATTCCCCCAACAACATATACTCATTTGATCTTCACGATATTTCCAGTGGAATACCAATCAGTTCTCCTGCAGCTGTTCTTTTCCTGATATGAATGTAAACTGTATAGTGATCACTGATCATTTATTCTTGTACACCATCTTTTACCCGACCTCTCCCACTCCAGGGCACAAATCATGTACCTGCGGAAAGACCTGACCTCTCCCACTCCAGGACACAAATCATCTATCTGTGGAAAGACCCAACCTCTCCCACTCCAGGACACAAATCATGTACCTGCGGAAAGACCTGACCTCTCCCACTCCAGGACACAAATCATCTACCTGTGGAAAGACCCAACCTCTCCCACTCCAGGACACAAATCATGTACCTGCGGAAAGACCTGACCTCTCCCACTCCAGGACACAAATCAACTACCTGTGGAAAGGCCTGACCTCTCCCACTCCAGGACACAAATCATCTACCTGCGGAAAGACCCGACCTCTCCCACTCCAGGACACAAATCATCTACCTGCGGAAAGACCTGACCTCTCCCACTCCAGGACACAAATCATGTACCTGCGGAAAGACCTGACCTCTCCCACTCCAGGACACAAATCATCTACCTGTGGAAAGACCCAACCTCTCCCACTCCAGGACACAAATCATGTACTTGCGGAAAGACCTGACCTCTCCCACTCCAGGACACAAATCATCTACCTGTGGAAAGGCCTCACCTCTCCCACTCCAGGACACAAATCATCTATCTGCGGAAAGACCTGACCTCTCCCACTCCAGGACACAAATCATCTACCTGTGGAAAGACCCAACCTCTCCCACTCCAGGACACAAATCATCTACCTGCGGAAAGACCCGACCTCTCCCACTCCAGGACACAAATCATCTACCTGCGGAAAGACCTGACCTCTCCCACTCCAGGACACAAATCATCTACCTGTGGAAAGGCCTGACCTCTCCCACTCCAGGACACAAATCATCTATCTGCGGAAAGACCTGACCTCTCCCACTCCAGGACACAAATCATCTACCTGCGGAAAGACCCGACCTCTCCCACTCCAGGACACAAATCATCTACCTGCGGAAAGACCTGACCTGACCTCTCCCACTCCAGGACACAAATCATCTACCTGCGGAAAGACCTGACCTCTCCCACTCCAGGACACAAATCATCTACCTGCGGAAAGACCTGACCTCTCCCACTCCAGGACACAAATCATCTACCTGCGGAAAGACCTGACCTCTCCCACTCCAGGACACAAATCATCTACCTGCGGAAAGGCCTGACCTCTCCCACTCCAGGACACAAATCATCTACCTGCGGAAAGACCTGACCTCTCCCACTCCAGGACACAAATCATCTACCTGCGGAAAGACCTGACCTCTCCCACTCCAGGACACAAATCATCTACCTGCGGAAAGACCTGACCTCTCCCACTCCAGGACACAAATCATCTACCTGCGGAACGACCTGACCTGACCTCTCCCACTCCAGGACACAAATCATCTACCTGCGGAAAGACCTGACCTGACCTCTCCCTCTCCAGGACACAAATCATGTACCTGCGGAAAGACCTGGCCTCTCCCACTCCAGGACACAAATCATCTACCTGCGGAAGGACCTGACCTCTCCCACTCCAGGACACAAGTCATCTACCTGCGGAAAGACCTGACCCAGGCTTCTCAGTGTGCCTCTGTAACTTGCCACAAGGAAATGAAAGACTGACAGAGAAGGATTTAACTGTCAATCTTCTGTCCCTCCATGTTAGAAAGTGCCTCACTGCAGTGGGCTGGCTTACCACTTGGGCAGTTATTAGCCCTTCATCTCCAATTAGTTAATTATCATAAGCAAGCTCATCATGGAAGCTAATGGGCCTAGTCATCACACCCATTTCTCCCTCGGTCAGTCCCTCTAGTTTGTTGACAGTCAGCACAAAGTTCTACCATCTCATCAGTGGCCTCCTATGTGGTCTCTTTCCAACTAGAACCCACACCATCACCTTTCAATCTACCAATGTACAGCCATGTTTCACTCCCATCACCAGCTCTCCAATTATCTTTGGACTGCTCACTAAAATATTAAGTTGCTGGTTAAATATAAACAGTTTGACGAAAAGGTTTTATGATGTTTTATTGTTTTGAAATTCTAGCTTCACTGAGAGAGACCTGATTTAGTTAACATCTTGGTCCAGCCTCAGTGGAGCTCCAACGTACTCTGTCATGGCGCAGTAAGATGCAAGACTCTGCTCTAATCTCATCCTACATAAGAATGAGAGGGTTTGACCAGTCTCACAAAACTGAAGGAGAAAATTTTCTAATAAAATAAAGTTGATTGAAGGCCTTAAATGACACTGTGCAAAATTAGAATATGAATACCCAATATGCATGAAATTTCATTGTCCACTATTTTAATGGAGGTGGCTAACCAGTTTAAAATGGGCTGATAACACTTTTAAAATAACAGTAAAAGCAATCTTGTCTAAATATGAAACTGCATAATTTCAAGCCAGTGTTTAAATTAAAGATATTTTGATTGTACTCAGGAGCTAATTTTAATAAGTATTCCTTTTTTTTTTTAAAGTGGTCTGACAGAGCACATTGTTTATGTAATATACAGTATAGTGACAAAAACCTTAACCAAATTAGACAATTCAAACACTGTAGATCTAAAGAATTGTATCTCTAGCAACTGAACTCAAACTCTACTCTGCTTTGCAACATAATCAATTTAAACATTCTGTATTATAGTCAAGCCTCATTCATTTCGTATCCCAACACCCATTTTGCTTTAAACATGTAACCTCTTGAGCCGGAGCCAACTACAATAAATATAGATATGTAGCAGAGCTTGGTGTCTAAATTATTTAGTAATCTGTCCAGTATTTTTGACCTTAACTATCGCACATCGCTGAAAATTAATGGCTGTAGAATAAATCCCAACCTCCGTACAAGATCAGACATCCCAGATATTTAAACTTTACACTGCCCCGTATCTCCTTGATGGCGAATACCGTTTCAGAAAAACTGCTGTGCAAAAAAAAACAACCGAACGGGACAGATCTTTAAAAAAAGGATTTTTAAAAACTGTAAACAATGCACACCGAAAATCTCCAGGTTACCGGGTGATCCGCACTGTATAGGGATTGTTTTATTACAGTTCAGTTCACAGACAATTATGTACAGTGAGAATCTGAGAGAGAAAAACAACCGAGCATTAAACAAAAGATCCGTTTGCATTTAAACTGTCCGTAAACTCCGCGCAGAGGAGCCCCCTTTGGATGCAACACGGAGTATTGTTGTCCTGAAAAACTAGCGACCAAAACACTGCAAACAATGTGGCTCTCACAATAATAACCTCCCCGCTCAGGAGATCCGGCGGCCAAAAAATATCCTGCCGGCGTTTGCCGCAGCTCGGGGCTGAGACTCACCAGTGTCCTGGCGGCTGGAGCTCGGCGGGCCGTCCGTTACAGCCAGAGCTGCGAGTTATAGGGAAGCCAAAGTGTCGGCTCCATCATTCGCCATGACAGATTGTGAGGAGCTCTCACCTCTGACCTCTCACCTCCCTCGCCCCCACCCCCCCCGCGCGCTCAAACCCACCGGAACTGAATCCGGTGCAGGCGGCCTTGCCCAGCGCTGGGCTGCAGCCAGTGCAAAGGATCATTTAGCAATCCTTTCAACAACAACGAGAGTCTTCAGAAACGTCGGCCTTTGAGGATAAAATTTTGTTTTTTGGACAGCTGGAGCGTTTGACAGCCGCTTATTGTTATTATAGCTCACTCCTGCAGTGAGGCTCACTCGCTTTGGATTAAACATGACCTATTTAGGTAGCTTTTGATGTATTAAAAAATCCTACGTGTGCATGCATTCGCTGTCAGCGTTTTCAATTATAAATGTCAAGGTCCCAAGTTTATGATGGGAACTGCATATGTCAACTTGTGCTGTAATGGCACCCTCCCATGGAAGCACTGCAGCCCCGCCACTGGCAGGAGGGTGTAATTACATTGTGACAAGTTTACATCGTTTTCATTCTAAATTCTAAATGTGAATATATAGGAATGCTAAAAGTTGTGCTTGCATTACATCTTTACACCCTGTTCTAATTATTCCTTGCTCTCTAACCTTGCTTCATTTGAAGGCTGCGCTTGGTCTTGATTCCTTATCTACAATTACATGGGAGGTTGACTAGTAATATATTGGCCTGGATTTTGTGTTGAGAATAACGGTGAGCCTAACAATGCTCACCGTTATTATGGAGGAAATTGGACTGCAACTTCCAGAGTACACACACGTGCAGAAATCTGGAAGTTGCAGTCAGAGTTACCCTGCTCCTCCACAGGCTGTGTTATAACAGTACCTCACCAATAGACTCAGCATTGAAATCAATGTAAGGGCATGAAATTGCTGTACTTACCCACCAGTTAAGAAAAAGTTAGTGCTGGTGTATTCAAGAGTAAGTGAATTTTTAATCTTGTGATCAGTCATAATTACTGCCAAACAAACCTCGCTGGCCCTGAAAATTTAATTTTACAAGTGTGGAGTCTCATTCCTTCAGAATTAAATTATTGTTGGATATTTAAACAAAATAAAATATTTTTGTTTACTTTTTCTGTCAGTCTCTTATCATTCTGTTAATCCCATCTTTCTTTCCCAATCTTTATTTCACTTTCTGTACATGATTTAAATCTAATTTATAATTCCTGGTTTATACTTCCTGGTTTAGGCCATGTGTGTCTCAGTGAGGATTCTTCAAACTGATTGGTTGAAGAGCCTTGCTGTTGCTTTGCCTGCTCATACACACCACAGATCCCCTGTAGAGGGCAACATGCTGGATCAGACGCTCGATGACAGCAAGTCTACACTCAAAAGTCTACAAAAACTCTGTGGGCAGCTGTCAGCATAGTGACCGGCGAGCGACGTTCCTTCGTCGCTGACCGCAAAATCCAGGCCAATAAATAATCTTAACATCTGTGTGTACATTCTGTCAACTTTCTATTCTAAATTCCTAAGTCCACATTTATAATGGAAACTGCCTATGTAAGCTTTTCACGCTGTGCTTACACCTTCTCACGCTCTTTCTGCCCCCCACCCCCAACCCTCCTAGTGGAGGCACTGCAGACCCACCACTGGAAGGAAGGTGAAATTAGTGACAATTTATATTGGCAGTTCTATTATAAATAAAGAAATGGAAATACATAAAATAAGGACAGAATGTACGATTTTAAAATGGGGTTTGAATTTCATCGGTGCCCCCCGGCCCATTTGTCTCTCATCTTACCTGAAAACTGCACTTGGTTTTGACTTCTCGTTATCTCAGGAACTGACCTAGGGCCTGACACCTGGATACCCAACCCATGCCATGGTACCCTCTCAAGACAGGCTAATCTTGATCAATCAAACAAATAACATAGCTATAAAGGTAGGGCTATCTCAACACTCAAGACAGCACTACAGGGCCTCTATTAAAACTACAAGACTATATGGCTTATAATTCATCCGTGAATAACCGTGGCTCTATAGTGGTCTCTTGCGCAGGGGAGAGATTATGACCTCACATAGATTTGGTTAATAGGGCTCTCAACGACCTCTCCAATGACAGATTGTGTACCACAGAAATACCATTGCTCATGATATCTCAACAAAAGAAACTGCTTGTCATTGGCACTGGCAGGGATTTGGTCACAATGCTGTAAGCACTGATAAAATAATGCTTGGAATGCAACCATTTGTTAATAAAAAAGTTCAACACATATATTTTTGCACCTTTTTATCTAATACGATGGTGTCCAATACATTAGCCACTAGCCACATAGGGGTAATTGGGAATCCAGATGTGGGTAATTGTATTTCTGATTAGTAAATAAGTAATAGACATTGTCATTCGGCATGTGGTCTCAATACTCATATTCGCATGGCTTATGCATGTGAACTTTAACCTTTTTGTGCGTTTGTTGGTAAAATGGTAAGATGAAAAGAAGAGTGTGTTGTGTCTTTTGATTGATGTGAATGCTTTACTTCCTTGGTTAGTGAATGGTGATAGATGTTTGTTAAGTAAATATACACATGTGCAGTACATTTACCTGTATAGTGTGTGTGTATGTAAAATGTTTTCTAATAAAATTAATGCATGTGGCTAAAACCATGTTGCCATCTGTGCTAGTCAGCAGTTTCTATTGAACAACACTGATCTAACATGATCTTTCCTCTCACTTTCTTCGGTTTTGGTCTTTATATTTATGAATTACATAGAAACATAGAAACTAGGAGCAGGAGTAGGCCATTCGGCCCTTCGAGCCTGCTCCGCCATTCAACGAGATCATGGCTGATCATCCAAACCCTAGCACCCGGTCCCTACACCGACAGCCATCCCACCCAAGCCCTATCCCCGTAACCCCGTAACCCCACGTATTTAATCCCCCCTAACACTAAGGGCCAATTTTTATCATGGCCAATCAACCTAACCCGCACATCTTTGGACTGTGGGAGGAAACCGGAGCACCCAGAGAAAACCCACGCAAACACGGGGAGAATGTGCAAACTCCACACAGACAGTCACCCGAGGCCAGATTTGAACCCGGGTCCCTGGCGCTGTGAGGCAACAGTGCTAACCACTATGCCACCGTGCTGCCCAATTGTCCAATATGATAGAATTGATTGCCTATGAAACATTTTAGAAGTTTAATGTTTGATATTTTGCAATTTCAAACCCAAAGATTCTCTTAATTTATTTCCATCTAGCGCATCAGGCGCACTTGAAAGTGTCACACACACACAGTCTCAGTCATACTTGCACTTTGATCATCTCACCTGCCACATTTCTAAAATAACTATAAATATAAATGAACCCATAGAGTGACTATCAATGAACAAGGAACATCTTAAAAAGATATTAAAAAATTGAGAAAACCAGTCATTTTCTGCATTTCTTTTCTAAGCTGGCCTTTTCCCAAAGGTAGGAACCAGGGATTTACAATCAGCTGCCAATCTAGAGACACACCTCCCTTAGCAACTGCAATGAATACAGGATGGAACCTTAAATTGATATATCAAATTAAACACAGAGCCACCTTGGCAGAAGAATAATATTGTGTGTTATGTGATATAGTGCTCCTCTCACTTTAAAACAATGCATCCTTAAACTTGCCATCAGTAACACAATGGGAGATCAGCTTACATACTATAATTTCTCTCTCTGTTACTGGCTTGGTCCCCAGTCAGACCTCTTTCCTCCAAAATTGATGTCCGTTTTCTTTTTTGTGGTAAATATGAGTTAACGGTTGGGGCTGGTAATCGTATTCATCAAAAACATGCAAACCTGGTAGCAGAGGAGCTCTGTGAAATTTCAGCAACAGTCAATGGGCTGAGCAGCTTTTAATGGTTGGACTCATTTGTTCTGGCTGAAGTTAATGTGTTAGTTCAGATAACAATATCTGTTGGGCTCTGTTGAGTCCTTTGCATCTGAGGCAGGATTAGTTCATTAGGGGACACATCTCATAAATGTCACCAAGTGGTTTATGATCTGTATTCATTTACAGATTGTTGCTGCTAACAATCAGATGTGCGATGGGCTGCTCTTAAAATTAAAAATGAGGTACCATGGACAAATAACTGAGTGTTGTGGTACCAGTCTCACGGTTCCCATTATAAAATTGGCAGATATCATTCAGGTTTAGACGCAATGTACTCTGAAAAGCTTCTGTACACTCTGGTACATAAATAGAACTGAGTCTCTGAATCTGTGTTTGTATAGTTCTGTTTGACCAGTCTTGGGCACATGAACAGATAGAGTTCATTGTTATTCAAATGAATATTCGCTCAGCCTGGATTAAAAGAACTGCTTGACAATATACTTCTCGCTCCTAATGCAAAAGAAAAGATTATGTTCACTAAGGCTACCAATTTAGTGGGAATGTTAAATCCCCAAACCTAGCTAAAGTGGAATAGAAGTTTGATCACTGTCCCACTGATCCACTAGTAGTCTTGAAAACTTCAATCAAACCATCTCAAAATCTAATATTTTCCAAAGAAAATAATCCCACCCTCCTTAAACTTCCTTCATAACAGAATGTAGCCCATGCTAATAAAATATTATGCAGCAATGACATAATGGGAAGAAAAATATAACAGAGGACAAGATAATTAAAGGGGATGCAGTATTTTGCCACAAAAGTATCTGAAAGTTTAGTATTTTAAAATTGCTGAAGACTGAATCTTTATGAGAAATTTCACTTAAGTTATGCACTTTATCCAATGAAGTACAATAAGCTTCAATTAATCTGTGAACCTTCAAAATTTACTGTAGTTCCAAAACTTTTTGATAAATATTTGTATTATTTCAAATAATGTACTGTACCAAGAGGTACATAGTGTCAATGTTTCAATTAATTTGCTTGATTGTACAGAATTTCCAACCATTTATTATTATATTAAAATTATCAAACAAAAATTATTGCTTTCTCTATACACAGATCAGCACAGTCATATTGAGCCATATGCATAGAACAGCATGCAGTTAGACACAGAACAACAAACACACACAAAGCCATATGCAGAGTAATACACAATACATAAGCTTAGAGCAGCAACTAAAGCTTCATGCAGTAACATAAACATAGTATGTAATAAAGAAGTTATGAGTACTGCTTTGCAATGTGAACATGAACCAATAGCAACAACAATAGCATATTTTATTCATAAATATAAATTCTAAATATTGAAAAACTAGAGTTGCATATAGAATAATGAATGGTTTACAAATATATTGGTTTTGATCTGTTACCTTCTACATTATTCAAAAGCTGCACTTTCACTTATTTATTAGTGACTTATGGCCAAAATTATGCCACTATATGGGTTTGGACGCTGAGCTCAGGGTAGAATAGGATGCCGAGATTGCGAACAGTCTGGTTCAGCCTGAGACAGTGACCGTGACAGGAGCTGGAATTGGTGGCAAGAGTAGGGATTTTATGGCGGGAGCCGAAGACAATGGCTTCAATCTTTTCAATGTTTAACTGGAGGAAGTTCAGGTTTATCCAAGACTGGATGTTGGACAAGCAGTGTAACAACAGAGGCAGCGGAGGGCTTGAGAGAGGCGATGGAAAGGTAGAGCTGGCCACATGTCTGCAGATGATGTCACCAAGGAGCAGCATGTAGATGAGGAGGGGGCAATGATGGATTTTTGGGGCCTCTGGAAGTAACAGTGTGGGGGTGGGAAGAGAAGCCATTTCTGGAGATGCTCTGGCTATAATTGGATAGGTAAGTGGAACCAAGCAATGTCAGTCTCACTGAGCTGGACAATGGAGGAGAGGTGTTGGAGGAGGGTGATGTAGTTGACTGTGGTCAAAGGCTGCAGAAAGATCAAACAAAACGAGTCTCCTGGACAAGATGAGCTCAGAGATGGCATGAAGGGAGATAGGAAAGAACTAGAGAAGGACATGGGTGGGGAAAACCTAGGGGAAGAGTTTTTTTTATTGGGCAAAGTGAAGGGGGTAAGCAGCAGAGGAAGCTAAACAGATAGTCTCAATCTTAGTGACAAAGAAGTCCATGAGCTCCTTGTACTTGTTGATGGTGAGGATGGAAGAGGCATTCTCAGCTGCTTCATCAATGACCTTCCCTCTGTCATAGGGTCAGGACTGGTGTTGCTCACTGTCCAGTGTTCAGTTCCATTCGCAATTAATCTGATTTTGAAACAGATAATGCCAGCCTACAGCAGGATGTGGACAATATCCAGGCTTGGGTTGACAAATGGCAGATAACATTTGCACCACATAAGTGTTAGACAATGACCATTTCAACAACAAAAAAGCTCAATCACTTCCCTGACCACCACTGCTGGGTCCTCTGCCATTAACAATTTGGAAATCACCCTTGGCTAGAAGCTTCACTCCATCAGCCATATCAATGCTACAAGAACAAGGCAGAAGCTGGGTATTCTGAGGCATGTGGCTTGTGTTCTGATACTTCAAAATTTTTCCACGATCTATGAGGCACAAATCAGGAGTGTGATGGAATACTTACTGCTCACCTGCATGGGTGCAGCAGCAACCAACTCAATAATCTCAACACCATCCTAGATAGAACTTAATCCTGCCACTGGGCTCAATATCCACCAGTCCACCATCAGTGCACTGTGGTTGCAACACCATTGTCGGCACAGCTTTATTAGCCATCTCAACCCCTTTCTTCAGAACTCCCTCCCTGAACCCTCTCCCTGCTCTACTTCTCTCTCCTTTAAGAAAGACTTGCATTTATATAGCGCCTTCCATGACCACCGGACGTCACAATCAATTAAGTACTTTTGAAGTGGAGTCACTGTTGTAATGTGGGAAACACGGCAGCCAATTTACACACAGCAAGCTCCCACAAACAGCAATGTGATAATGACCAGATAATCTGTTTTAGTGATGTTGGTTGAGGGATAAATATTGGCCAGGACACCGGGGATAAGTCCCCTGTTTAAACACGTTCTTAAAATACATCTTTGCAACTGTCTTTTGGCCATCTCTGTCAACTCTCCCAACGGCTAAGCATTCTTTCCTGTTATCCATTTTAATGCATGTTTGCTCCAACTTTGTATAGTGCTTGAGATGTTTTCTAAGTTAAAGTTGCTATCTAAATGCAAGTTGCTTTTATTGTTAATGATGGCGTGTCAGGAGAAATACTGTCAAAGTGGCAATGCAAGCAGAATAATGACCAAGATCTGTTGGATGTCAATGGAGTGGCATTTCGATTGGTTTAAAAACCAAGCCTATTTCAATACAGGTCATAGCTAAAAATAAATGCAGCTCCATTTGTTTAAACAGATTTGCAGTCTGTTTCATTTTTTTGTAATCTTAAATCTCACTCAGCAATTTTCTGAGGGGGCGGAGAATCCCACAAAGGCTAACATTTGACTACATTTGACTACAAATCAATGTATCTTTCCACCTCTTCCTCTCACACCAAACTCACAGCTTAGAGAGAGATTCCTCTCAGCACCCACAGCTCAGGCTATCTGGGGTCAAGTGCACCCAGCTCACCAAGTTTCATGGGGCTCACAACTGTAACTTTAAAAAAATTAAAGGAAACTTAACAAATTAAATCAAAACTACTATTGTCCGGGGTGATGAAGCAAATGTATCTTTCCAATGTTTGTTTTCCTTGCAGGGCCCAGAAACCACATGATGTCCCCGTCCCCGCCCTCTTTTTTGACGTTGCTCGTACGCACTTACGTCATTTCCGTTGACACAGCACGCCGCCACCGCCAGTTAGTGGGTTGGCGCCGCGGCTGCGAATTCTGATCGGATCCTCAGTCTAAGCGGTGACCCGGGCCAGCCGGTCATAAACAAACAAACAAACAAATAAGTAAGTAAATGAATGAATGTGTCTGGTGCTGTTCTCGGTGGTTTGGGAATAAAATGCTCCGCTCGCTCGCTCTGTTGTAGCTGGGAGACGTTTGTTGGGAGCCGAGCGGGAGCGCTCGCCATTGAGGACGGGCGGAGGTTGCGCAGCGTCTCGTCAGGAGACGGTCAGCTGGAGCCCTGCGGCAGGCCCCACGCCGCGCCTCGGGGCCGGGCCGGGGTGGGGTGGCCCTGCGGCAGGTCCCACGCCGCGCCTCGGGGCCGGGTCTGGGCTGGGCCGGGGTGGGGTGGCCCTGCGGCAGGCCCCACGCCGCGCCTCGGGGCCGGGGTGGGTGAGGGGGCATTCGGTCCTTGGGAGGGTTCTACTTGGATTGAGGTCATTCGCCCCCCCATTGTGGTTGAGTTGCCGCTTTCACCCCGGGGGGATGTTGGCTGTGGGAGCGGTGACAGAAGCTGCTGGCCAAGCAGTGGCACTCTCGGATGTTGTTGGTGTATTTGCTGCCATAAGGCGAGGAATTGAGATGAGCTTTGTCGTGTTTTTTTTTTGGTTTGATGGGTGTGTTTTCTCGTCCACGATAAGAAAGTAATAAAAATATCCTAGATTCGAATAAATATCGATAACTCCGTTATATGACGCTTCCTCGTGAAGTGACTTGAGTTGAATTTCTTCCAGCAAATAGAGTTCTGCTATTTTTTGCCTCTGTACATTTGCAATGGACGGAAAAGACTTCATGGACATTGGAACAGGAGGAGGCCGTTCAGCCCCTCGAGCTTGTTAGATCATGGCTGATCTGTATCTCAACTCCATCAACCCACCTTGGTTCTGTAACGCTTAATACCTTTGTCTAACAGAAATCGTATTAATTTGTGTCTTGAAATTTTCAATTGCCCCCCCCCCACCACCACACAGCTTTTTGGGAGTGAAAGTTCCAGATTTCCACTACCCTTTGTGTGAATAAGTGCTTTCTGACATCATCCCCTGAATGGCCTAACTCTAATTTTTAGGTTATGCTCCCTTGTTCTGGACTCTACCACACCAGAGGAAATTGTTTCTCTATCTACCCTATCCAGTCCTTTGGTCATTTTAAACATCTAAAATTAGATTACCCCTTAATCTTGAATACAAGCCTAATCTGTGCAACCTGTCCTCATAATTTAACCCCTTTAGTGCTGAGGTAGTGCTCAGACCTGACTGCAGTACTCCAGAGGAGGTCTAATCAGAGCTCTGTACAGCTGTAACACAATCATTGTTCAAACTGTATTCGTTTCAAATTAGCTGAATTGCCTGTTCAAAGTGCTGATGAACCCAGTTGATTGATGTTGCATTCAACAATCTATATTACCAGGTCTTGAGAATGATGACGATACATATTTCTCAAGGAAACTGGAGAAAAATATGGCTAAAAGAAAAAATGAGACTCGCATTTCATGACCGTGGGACATCCCAAAGTGCTTTTTAACCAATGAAGTACTCTTGAAGTGTAGTCACTGTTGTAATGCAAGAAATGTGGTAGCCAATTTGCAAACAGTAAGCTCCCACAAATGGCAATTAAATGAATGGTCATCTGTTGGGTGATGATTGAGGGATAAATGTTGACCAGGACACTGGGAGAACGCCCCTGCTCTTCAAAAAGTGCTGTGGGATCTTTTCTGCCCAGCTGAGATGTCTCATCTGAAAGACGGCACCTTGAGTAGTGCAGCACTCCCTCAGTACTGCACTGAAGTGTCATTCTAGATGTTGTGCTCATCTCCTGAGTGAGACTTGAACCCACGACCTTCTGATTCAGATGTGCAAGTCCAACAACTGAGCCAAGTCTGGTACTTGTAAAGCATATGTAAAGCTCCCCTGTCTCCAAATTTGTACTTTATATGCTATTCCTTTACACTTGTTATATTTTTGTAGGGAACAAGTTTGCTTTACACTTTTAGGGGGTGGTAAGATGAAGGAAAATTGTGCTTATTTGTCTTGGATAATCGTGATACACTTGCCTCATACTACAGCTAGCAGGTAATTGCAAAACAGAAATCCCTCCATTTCCTGGCCATGTATTTGCAGCAGTGTTGTGCCTTTTTTTGATCTGAGCGGGTATACAAAATAAGACTTGTGTTGTGGGTTAAATTCATAGCATGTTACATGATGGAAACCGGTCATTAGGCCTATCATGTCTGCTGTTTTTGTCTGCATGAGCCACCTAGTCTAATCCTACTATTCTGCTTACACTGAATACCCTTTAATAACCTTGTTTTTCAAGCAACTATCTAATTCTCTTGTAATAGAATTTATGGACTTTGCAACAATGGCTTGTGGCAGAGAAATCCACTTTCTAACCACCCTTGGTACAAATAATTTTTCTTACACCCACCACCACAATTTTTATGTGATTATCTTAAATATGTGTCCATGGTACTGTCCAGTAATCAGTGAAAGTATTCAATTACTGCTCTGAATAATCTTGACTACCTCTATCAAGTCACCCGTCAACCTTCTCTGGCCCGAAAAAGTCATAACTTCTCATACCTCTTCATAAGACAACCACTCACCCTGGTCACATCCTAGTGAAACCACACTGCACCTTTTCCATTGCTTTTATTATATTCTTATAAATGAAGTGCAGAAAACCGTATGCATTACTCCAGCTGTGTTTTAATGTTTGTCGTTATGTTCTTGCTTGTGTACACTGCTTCTAGACACAAAACCAAGGATACTGTTTGCCTTTGGCCTTGCCTACTTGTACTACCATCTTATAATAACCTATGTATCTGCATATCAAGGTCACTCTGCTCCTCTACTCTTTAAAATCTCACTATTTAGGATTACTTCCTTCCCCTATTCTTCCAGAGTGTATTACTTCACATTGCGCACCCCCCTATCTGTCCAACCTGCCTCTCCTCCTGAAGTGTTTCAAGTTATAAGGTCTACAGGAATGTTAGGAAAACTGGTAGAGGGGGGAGGAGTAACCTTAGTGATTAAGGATGAAATTACTTCAATGATAAGAGAGGATATAATGAGGTAAGCAGATAGTGGCGACTTTATGAAATAGGGTTTAAGACTGTAGTGGGAGTTGTGTATAGGCCCCCTGGTAGCAGTTATGATGTGGCAGAATGTATAAATGCAGAGATTAGACAAGCATGTAGGAAAGGCAGTGGTTTTAATGGGGGATTTTAACTTCCATATAGATTGGGATAAGCAGATGAGCTCATGTCAGAAAGGTAGCGCATTCTTTGTGTGTTCAGGGCAGTTTACCAAACAATATGTCTTGGAACCAACAAGGAGGCAGGCCATATTAGATTTAATAATGAGTAATGAGATAGATTTAGTTAATATCCTAACAGTGCATGAACATTTATCTAATAGCGACCATAATATGATGGAGTTCAATGTTTGAACGGGAGAAACCCGAAACAGCTACCAGGATTCTAGATTTAGGTATGACTGACTTCAATGGGATGAGACAGAGACTGCCCACAGTAAACTGGGCAAATCTGTTACTGGGTAAAATTACAGATGATCAGTGGGATCAAAAAAGAATTTAATATAATGCCGAACCAGTTTATACCCCTAAGGGGCAAAAGCTCTAGTTGCCAAAAGAAAAAGCCATGGACTACTAAAGAGATAAGGGACAACACAAAACTGAAAGAAAAAGCATACAAAAGCCCAGATTCTGGCAAATGGGAGAGATACAAAAAGGTAACAAAACAGATCGTAAGAGCTTGGCTTTGGAGGGAGAGCAGCGTAGATTTACTAGAATGATACCTGGGTGGACTCCAAAGATTAAATTACGAGGTGAGATTACGTGACTATTACCTGGAATTTAGAAGATTAAGGGGTGATTTGATCAGTTTTGAAGATATTAATGGGAACTGATAGGGTAGATAGAGAGAAACTATTTCTGCTGGTTTAGGCAGTCTAGGACTAGGGGACACATCCATAAAAACTAGAGCCAGGCATTTTAGGAGTGAAGTTAGGAAACACACAAAGGGCAAGAAGTTTGGAACTTTCTTCCGCAAACGGTAGTTGATGCAAGGTCAGTTAATTTTAAACCTGAGATTGATAGGTTTTTGTTAACCAAAGGCATTAAGGGATGGGGGTGGGGGGGGGGCAGGCAAAGGTGGGTATCTGGAGTTAAGTCACAGATCAGCCATGATCTCACTGAATAGCAGAACAAGCTCGAGGGGGTAAATGGCCTCCTCCTCCTCCTGTTCCTATGTTTCACAGTCCTTGTCACAATTTACCAAGTTCATCATCAAATTAATATCGTTCCCTCAATTCTTAATAGTAACAGCTATCCCAAAACATCCAGTTTGAGAAACTTCTGTTACTTGCTATCTATCCATATTGATATGTTCCCCTTAATTCGATATGCCATTATCTTTGCCATAAGTCTCTTAAATGAGACCTTACCATGTTTTCTGAAAATCCATGTAAATCTCACATGCTTTTCCTTTTGTTCAAATAATTTTATGTTTGGTCATTCATAAGCTGCCTTCCAGAGATCCACGCTGACTGCTCCTAATTAATTCTGAGTAATTTCAACTTGTATTCTAGATTCCAGTAGTTTACCAACAATAGTTGGTTTATAATTTCCTGGTTTATGCCCCTCTTTTTTGAAGATGATTCACATTTGCCAACCCTCTGCCACAATTTTCGTCTGCATAGACTTTTCCAAAATTCTATAGTTGGTCTCCACTGTTTTTTCCCCGTAGTGTTCTTGGGATCTTTGGCTGTCAACCATCAGAACCCTGTGATTTGTCAGTCATAAAGTTTGAGTAGTTTTTTTCAGCACCATTTCTCTTGGTAAGTTCTACACCCACCTCTGGGGGCGCATCTACAATGCCAATATTCATCTCCTGTACAAACAGGCAAAGTTAACATTTCTGCCGTTCTGTCGCTCTCCGCTATAAGCTTCATCTCTAGTTACCCTATTTTGACTATCCTCTTTCTCTACTAATATGCCCGTATAAAGCCTTTTTTGTTCTGATTTCCTTGCATATCCTGAGGCTTTCCCATACATGTTAAAAATCTTGCATAGTATGCTTTTTTCTGTCCACAAGTCCTGTTATAATTGGTCATGCTCTTCTGTTGGTGATTTAAGTGTCATACCAACATTTCCTTAAATTAAAAAAATCTCTAGTAACAATTTATTACCTCTAGGAATGAGACTGCGCAGTTTAAATTGTTCGCTTTCTGGGCTAGAGAGATTGATTGGTGTTGCAGGATCATAAATCTCCAGAAGGTACTTATTATGTTAAGTAGCAGCCCTAACTTTCTGTGGTGAGTTTAATTGGCAATTAATGTGCAATTGCCGCAAATTCATGAAACTCACAGGGAGGTTGAGGGCGAGCTGCTGTTCTCTGAGGCTAACGGCAACTTGTGGCGATTCGCAATTCACGGAGTATCTAATTTTCACCAAGTTGCTGGATGATTTACACATTATGTCAAGCATTCTTACGTTTGGCAGCAAATTCTGTGCCTATACATTAAAAAAGTGTTCGTGATTGTTGGCAATAACACAGGTAATTTACTAATTCTTTGTATTTATTCTGATTTTCGTTTTTATTGTCTACCCTGTATGCACTAAATACTTTTTTTTTAATGTAAATAATCTGGAACCGCAGTATTCAATACACTTAAGTTTTTTCCTTACTAGAGTGATTGATTCGTACCCTTTTCATCTCTTTCCCAATTGGCTCTCAGCTGCTGGGGACTGCACTGTGATTTGCTTCAATTTTGCATAGGATGCCTGAAAGTGGTTCTGCTCAAATTGAGAATGTTCTATTTAAAAAGTTGTTCTGGTAGCTTACTTCTGTGGTACCAATGACTTGTTACCTCATTATCTAGTACAGTAACTGAAGTTTTTCTTTTTTAGATTCCCTGAGTTTCATCATGGCTCGTGGACAGCAGAAGAAACAAGCCCAGCAGAAGAATGCCAAGAGGCAAGCTGAAAAGAAAAAGGGAGGATCTGATCAAAAAGCAGCAGCAAAAGCAGCACTTGTGCACACATGTCCTGTCTGCAAGGTAAAGGAATGGGCCATCAAAGCAATTTCAATACTGCTGTAACATGGTACAGGAAACTTTGGTTTATCTGGAGGTTAACTGTCCGGAATGCTCGATCCACCGGCAAAATTCAGGAGTCGGTTCAGTAAGTTTTTTTTCTTTTCGTTGCGTTTTTTTTCACCAGTCAGGCTCTGCAAGGTCTAGCTAAAGCTGTTGCTTAGCTAGAGATGCTTGCAAGCTACGGCCGACTGTTTAGAAGCTGTTGCTAAGCAACAGGGTTTGTTGCTAGATACGGAGCTCAAAAGCTCCATATGTTTTAACATTAGCGCTGGTTTGTCCGGCAGTTTTGATGGGACGGTAACAGCTCGGTCCCGTTGGTGCCGGATATCGCAAAGTTTCCTGTATTTTGGAAGAATATTATACTGCAGTACCTGTCGTGCTGTTTAGAACAACGGCTGTGAGCTGCTGTGTTCTAATTGTGTCAGGTCTTGAGTTTTTTAAATTGAGGCAAATTTGCCAGACTCATTCCAACAGTATAAAGAGTTAATTACAATATTTACACCAGACTACTTAATTATATTCACAGGTTGCCAATTTGACAACTTGTATTTCTATAGTGCTTAATTGTAATATCAAGAGCTTCATTAATAATTCAGCTGATTAAGATGGTGAATAGCTGAGCCATACAGACCAGGGAGATCTCTGGTTTATGCCTCTGTTGATAGTTAAGTGATCACAACCAGGGATGCAATAAGGGTCTATGAATGATTTCAGTATCCGGGTTCATTGAGGGGGGGGGGTGAAATAGTCAATGTTTCTTCTCCTTAAAGCTGGTAGTGTACCATGAATGTCAATGGAGGGAATTTCTGGGCCTGCTGTGGTGCTGCTTGAGGTTAAGTAGCCTGCCAGCTGTGTGGTCTTTTGCATGAGGAATTGCCACTGTTTACGCTTGCACGTGGGAAATAGATACTTGGACAAGGTAGTGAATGATGGCCAACGCCTGTGGAACTGTTCCTTATCACAGTACGTGACTTGATGGAAAATTGGGGATGCAGGTTGAGAGAAATCACATCTATGAGCCATAGTGCGTTATATCTTTCAACTCTGATTCTTGGGTTTGAATCTTGGGTTTGAATCTAACACAGGATAAAAAAAATGGTTACACCTGTACTACTACCCTGGCTCAGACCAGTTAATTTCAACACAGATTAGGGATTCAATCTGAACTGCTCTATATGTCTGATGTCACACTGTGCAGTGCAATTACTCAGAGCCATTGGGTAATTCTGTTTTCTTTTTGAAGTTACTAGGCAGTGCAATGATTGTGGTACTAGTTACTTAACACTGATATAATGGTCTTATTTTCTTTTCTTTCAGACACAGATGCCAGATCCTAAAACTTTCAAACAGCATTTTGAGAGTAAACACCCTAAATCTCCTTTGCCTCCTGAATTGGTAGATGTACAGGCATAAAAAAAAGCACAACTTGGATTTGGGTGAGTTACTTTTCGAAGTTCATCACTTCTCTAACTACCCACAACGAGAAAAAAAATCTTGTGTGTGCAGCCTTTGGGCTTCAGAGAATGGCTGAGCTGTCATTTCTATGTCTTTGCTAATTTTGCTGAATGATCAGATGAGGGGCATGTTCAAGAACTTGTGCAGTCACAATTATTTGAGTTATAAAACATTCTAGCTGTTAGAAGTTAGTCCTTTTCTGCTTTAGGTTCAGCTTAATATTTCTACATTTATATAAAAACACTATATGCAGTTTCAGCATCAGAATTAAACTGGATTTTTTTTTAAATTCTAAGTTTTGCAGCTTTAATGAAGAACTGGCTTGTCATTTTACACTACACTTTTGTCAATTTTGAAGTGTGTTTTTTTCTTCATTTAAAATCTCCTTGTACATGCCTAGCTAAGAGGCTGGAAGGTGACTTCCCCTGGGACATGCAACCAATACATCACTAGGAATTGTGAATGAATGTGGCTTGGCATATCTTTGCCATTCTTTTCTCCTCCAATAGGAAATACCTTGCTTCTCCTTAGAGCCTCTTTACTGCAACAGGGTTAGAAGTTTGGGTACAAGCAATTGCTGGAAGACCTGCACCCTGTCACATAGCAGATTTTTGCAGTTACAAACAGGGTCCCTAGAATTCTGCAGCAGTTAAATACTAATTTTTATAGTGAAGTTGACATTTTGCAGCACAAATGTAGTCTGTGGTAGGTTTTTAAAATGCTCCATCAGTATAATTTTAGACAGAAATGTTCATGGTTAGAAAATAGGTATTTTAAACTGTTCAATTTAAAACTAACTTGCTGTTCAATTAGCTGCCACTGAATAGCTAGCTGCCAAACTTGCCTGTTCACCTATCCAGGTGAGGCAGCTAGGTGTTGAGCAGTAACTGGCCAGGCTCTTGGTGTTTTGTTTTACAGGGCTGCTATTTACAACGCTACTGTATGGTGCAGTATAGAGCCAGAGCACTAAAAGTGCTGTTCAAACTGTGTTCCAGTTTCAAATTAATTGAATTCCCAATTCAAAGTGCTGATGAACCCAGTTGAGGGACAGTAACGGGTTGATGTTGCATTAAGCAATCTATAATTATCTCAACATTCAAACTAGGAAATACGTTATTGTAATTTTGAATGTTTTTATATAAAAATAAAAAAAAATGCTGGAAACAGCTTTTCATATTAGGACATTGTTTAAAAATCGGGTACTTAAGGCCAAGCAGAGCATCGGGCTCGGGCTCAGGCTGTGTTCAGCTTCTACAAAGCCAGCTGATTAAGGAGCTGAGATATGGAGCTAGGTAACCCTTTCACTTTGTCAGCTGTGTGTCTGCATGGAAGCCCACCACACTGCTCAAGAATCTCCAAAGCTATTTAAAAAAATCCACGCTACTAAAAAATCCCTTCACTTTCTGCTTCTGTTTATAGATTCTGCCATTGGGAGTGACTTAGTTCCAATTTTGCATCATCAGACGTGCCTTCATGAAGCCATCAGGCATGCCTTCTTGAATCCAGCTTGACTCTAGTAATCCTGTCTAACCTTTTTATTTTAGTTACCAATTCTCTGAGGATATGCTAGTTAGTCATTAGGCAATTTTAATGCTTATATAGCAGCTTCACATAGCAAAACGTATCGGGGTGCTTCATTGGGGTTGGGGAACATATCGGGGTGCTTCATTGGGGTTGGGGGACATATCGGGGTGCTTCATTGGGGTTGGGGGACATATCGGGGTGCTTCATTGGGGTTGGGGGACATATCTGGGTGCTTCATTGGGGTTGGGGAACATATCGGGGTGCTTCATTGGGGTTGGGGAACATATCTGGGTGCTTCATTGGGGTTGGGGGACATATCGGGGTGCTTCATTGGGGTTGGGGGACATATCTGGGTGCTTCGTTGGGGGACATATCTGGGTGCTTCATTGGGGTTGGGGAACATATCGGGGTGCTTCATTGGGGTTGGGGAACATATCTGGGTGCTTCATTGGGGTTGGGGGACATATCTGGGTGCTTCATTGGGGTTGGGGGACATATCTGGGTGCTTCATTGGGGTTGGGGGACATATCTGGGTGCTTCATTGGGGTTGGGGAACAGTAATGGACATTGAGGAAATGACAAGGTGTGATTTTTTTTTTTTTTTTGAGTTGAAGGTGGGGCTAGTTGAAGTAAGAATTTGAGTGCTGGGATGTGATGGCTTTGCCACTAAGGGGAAAAATGCATAGCATACCATTATTGGTATGTGAGCTGAGATGTAGGGCAGAACGAGGTTGCACTTGCACAGGGTCATGGAGGGATTTGTAGGTGAGGGTTTTGACATCAATGCTAAGGTAGGGGCGATGGTAAGCAAGATGAGGTGCAGGTAGGATGCGAGCGGAGTTTAGGATGAGTCTGTATAGGGTGGATTTTGAGATTGGCAAAGTCAAGCTAGATGTGATGTTTTGATGGGAATGGGGGGGGGGTGGTGGAGTGGGAGGTCTCCATAATGGATAGGATGTGGGGTTTGAAGCTCAACTCGGGATCAAACCGACTGTTGAAGTGGCAAACAGCCAGGAAGAGAGATGAATGATGGGATGAGTGGTTTTCCAGCTTGTGAAGTTTTGACAATATCCAAACAATGACTTGAGGCTGGAAAAGCTCATTTGTTTGATACTGGATCAGCAATGGGTCGGCACTTAACGCTTGTGTAGTTGAGGCGGATTGTTCATGGTGAAGCTAGGTGTCATCAGCATGCATAAAGAAGCTTGCAAATAATGTTACTGTGTGGCAACTAGATAAGGAATAGATGGGAGCCAAGAATGAAACATTGGGGCATGCCAGAGTTGACCATGCAAGTGTGGGAGGCGTACTGCTGGAGGAAATGTGCAGACAACTTAAGGACGGGTGGCAGTGAAATGATGTGGCAGGAAGACAAAGGTGGACTGGGACAACTGACTGGCATTGATTGGGCCTCTGCTAGAGAGACAACAGCTACGAGAGTGTCACGATGAGCAGCACAACCTACCATAGAATGTGTCCACCATCCTTCTGAATATATCGTGGGCACATATTGTATTCCATTGCATAGAATTTGCTGTAGATGAAGGTGCTTATTTCTCTGATAACCATTCAACCAAACTCTGGATATAATAAGCTTTTTCTACTCTTCTCCTTAGGCAGTCCCTCAGAACTGAGGATAACTTGCTTCCACATTAAAAATGAGTTCTTAGGTGACTGAGTCCAATGCGGGACCTACAGTCTCTGTCACAGGTGGGGCAGACGGTGGTTGAAGGGGTGGGTGGGGTGCCTGGGTTGATGTGCGCTGCCTGCGCTTGGCTTCCGCTTGCTCCCGGCGAAGAGACTCGGTGTTCGGCGCCTTCCCGGATGCTGCTTCTCCACTTTGTGCGGTCTTGGGCCAGGGATTCCCAGGTGTCGGTGGGGATGTTACACTTTTTCAAGGAGGCTTTGAGGGTGTCCTTGAAGCGTTTCCTCTGCCCACCTGGGGCTCTCTTGCAGTGCCGGAGCTCCGAGTAGAGCGGTTGTTTTGGGAGTCTCGTATCGGGCATGCGGACAATGTGACCCGTCCATCGGAGCTGATTGAGCGTGATCAAAGCTTCGATGCTGGGGATGTTGGCCTGAGCAAGAACACTGATGGTGCGCCTATCCTGCCAATGGATTTGCAGGATCTTGCGGAGGCAGCGTTGGTGGTACCTCTCCAGTGCTTTGAGGTGCCTGCTGTACATGATCTATGTCTCTGAGGCATACAGCAGGGTGGGTATCACTGATGCTCTGTAGACCATGAGCTTAGTACACAGCTTTGAGGTAATGCCTTCCCAATAACATCTGCCTTCAGTATAGTGGAAGGATCTGCACAGGACACTTTGTAATATGCCAGCCTCCTGAATCTTCTAGACATTTGAAGTCCAATGCTGCTTACTCATCAACTGCTTAATCTAGCCCCTCCATGTGATGGACTTTAGCAAAGAGATGTACCCACTTTAAGGCTGATTGATCACTCTGGAAATGAGAACATTGTGATTTGGCACTGCTGATTTGAAAATTGGGAAGGCAGAAATCCAATACTGTGCTGGGATATTCTGTCCATGCTGAGTCATTGTGCTTTTTTAAAATTCAGACTTTCCTTGGATATAGACATGTTAGTTTGGCCCTGTACTTTAATCTGGCACATGCATACACTACCCTTTCCATCAAACCTATTTTTCCGCCACTGCTTTGTGTCATACATCAGATATTTTACTGGAAGGTCTGTCTCGTCTCCCGTCAACATATACAGCTGTAGTTGATGTAACCATATTGAATGCTTTTGCTAGCTAATGAATTCCAGATTCACATATATGGATGGATGTTATTGTAGCCTACATTTCACATTGTAAGGAAATTTTTTTAGATGTTTAAATTCAAGTCAAACAATTGAGCTTGTTTAATTGAGCGGTCTCCTCTACATTGGGGAGACCAAATGCTTTGCGGAACACCTCCGTTCAGTCCATAAGGGTGACCCCGAGCTTCCGGTCGCCCGTCACTTTAATTCTCTGCTTCACTCCCACTCTGATCTCTGTCCTCGGCCTCTTACACTGTTCCAATGAAGCTCAACGTAAGCTTGAGGAACAGCACCTCATCTTTCGATTAGGCACTTTACAGCCTTCTGGGCTCAACATAGAGTTCAACAATTTCAGATCATAACCTCTGCCCCTATTCTTTTTTCTTCCATTTATATATTTTTTCTCTCCCACATGGCAGCTGTCTTTCATTCTGCCAGTGCTATTTACACTTCATCTAGAGCCAGCTTTTGTTTCTTGTCCCATTACCATCTCCTTTTGCCTTGCACCATCTCTTAATCTCTCCTGCCTTCCACCCTATTGCAGACCTTCCCTTTTGTTCTTTCCTCCCCTTTCCCTGCCCCTGCACTTGCTTAAAAACCTGTTCCATCTCCAGCTTTTTCTCAGTTCTGACGAAGGGTCGTCGACCTGAAACGTTAACTTTGTTTCTCTCCACAGATGCTTCCTGACCTGCTGAGTATTTCCAGCATTTTCTGTTTTTATTTCAGATTTCCAGCATCCGCAGTATTCTGCTTTTGAATTGAGCTTGTTTGTTGACTAGTGCACAACAATGTTGAATTAAAATTTTGTCGTCCACTTACCAGTGTGAATGTAAATTTTGCAAAGTGAATAATCAAATGAACAATTACTACTGTTAATTAAGTGAGATTTTATAGACATTTGCTGGTGGAAGGCTAGAGTTTGGTTTTATATGGCACTTTTTTCTAACTTATTTTGTGCTTGCTTTTAGACTTGGAATTCTGCTGACATGATGCACTGAACCTACTACACAAGGCCTGGGAAAGATGAAGAATATTTGATTCTTCAACCTTTTCACTTTCTACTTACTACTGAACTGTCGATGTTTATTCCTTTTCATGTTTTGGGGACAAGGGAGCATTGGAGTGAAGATTTTTTTTGTTCAGACATTACAAAGCTGCCAATTCTTCAAGTGTGCTGGGTGAGAAAGTGGTACTGACCTCCGTGATAGACCAGTACTAATATTTACTTCTCTCTTCCATTCACTATTGAGCACTGGTGTCATTGTAATACTGGTACTGCTGGAGACTATTGCAAAACTATAATGTGGAAGTTAGAATCTGTGGCTTCCAGCTACAGTGGTTTTGCAGGAACCCCTGTATTGGTGAATGCTTTGTTGTTTTTACAAGTTTGGTTAGGTTAGTGTACTGGCCTATCACTAATAAAATTCCTATACCTTGCTAAGCACAGCCCAGTAAGTTACATTAGGGTATGTATCCATTGTACTGCTTGTGTTTAGCACCTTCTTTGTAGAGGGTATGTTGCAATATTAAAATCATACCCCTGTTGCAACTTTAACTTAAAAATAATTGTGATCAATCCATAAAGAATTCTGAAGATGTCAATAGGGTCTTTCTCACTGGACAAAAAGTGGATGTTTCCAGATGATTGCAGGACAATTTAAACTCATGACCACTTCTCTTGTTTTAAAGCCATTTATTTTATGAAGAGTGCTTGATTACCTGAAAATAACATTTCATGTGAGCTCTGTGATTTTTCTATTGCAAATTATATTGTAGCATCCCTAACAGTTTAAAATGCATTAATGTGAAGCAGACACTTGAAAGGGCACAGTCTCTTGATGCATAAATGCTAATAAGTGGATGTGTCTGAGCTTTGCTGACTTAATGTTTTCAAACTGTTGCTTTGTAGTTTACAACTGTAGAGTTAACATCTTGCAAAAATGGCAGGTTTGTATATAATTAACTAATCTTGGTTTTTGTGTCTAAAACTTAAGTTGAAGGGGTTCCTCATAGAAATAGAGGGAAGCTAATTCTCCAATTGACTTGAAAATTCCTATTTGAAATCACAATAACTGGGATTGCAATAGCTTGTGTATTTCACCTAGTCCTGCTAATCCTTTAGCCCTATTTTAAGTCTCAGTTCTGTAGCAATCTTGCATAATATTCATATGTGCAGTATTTTGTGATTTATCTGGAGCTCATTGTAATTTCTTTAATAAATATCAAAAGCACATTTTCTTGTAAATGGAATGGCTCAGAATCCCTTATTCTTCCTCGTGCTGAAATTGAGTCTAACATTGCTGCTGATGTGATGTATTGTTTCCACAAAATGTAGCACTTGATTTTAATCTTCAGTAACATTTCTGGATTAAAGTAAACCTGTACTGTAAACTGTTTGGTGTAGTCTAACAGAGTTTCTTGTAAGTACTTTGGTTTGGATGGAAGTAGGATAAGCTATAGTAAATACATAAAATGGACAAGTAAAAAATATTTCTACTGTTGTGTATGGTATGCTGTGATGGCAATTGGTTTAAGTAAAATTGTCTTTATATCTTGAGGTATGCCGTTAAGAGGAGTTGCTGCAAGTGGGTACAGATAGACATTAGCCCAGAAATTGGTGTCGGGGGGCTTCCCGCGGGTGCAAGGCCCCGACCTACACTTACATAGCGCGCCGACAGTTGAAGCCTGGCCCTGCGTGGATTTCCTGTCAGTGGCCCGGTTCAGCTCCCGGCGCGCTGTGCTTGCATGATCCAGCGGCGTAGTTAGTTCGATGAGCCGGCTGGGATCACGTGAGCACTGGGCAACCAATCGGAGGTTGCAAAAGTTCATGAGTTTGATGATAAGAACTGTCAAACTCATGAAAACTCCGGGTGCCCAAAACAGCACTTAAACTTCAAATAAAAGTTTTTTAAAATCCCACTAATTAAATGAACTATTAATAACTGTAAAAAAAACTATTTTAAACAATTATTCAAATTTTTGAAAATTTTAAGAAATCGGGTCTAAAAATACTTACTGTAAATTCTTTAAAAATAATAAAAAAATAATTAAAAAAATTCTAACTTTAATTAATAGACAACTTACCTTTTAAAACTAAGTCCTTACGTCTGCTTTTTTCACGCGTAAAAACCGGAGGCCTTCACACACGGGCAAAGCTTAAAAAAAAAAGGAATTTCAGCGCGCACGCGTTCGACCTCTGAACCCCTTGGTTCAGAGGAAAGGAAATGCCGGTTTTCCACGCATGCTGAAAACCAGCACTTCCATCGGGCCCACGCGTGAGTACCCCGTCCGTACTCACGCGTTGGGACCCGAATTACTGGGCCAATGTACCCACATGAGTCAAGTACACACATTGAGTACTGTCTTCCAGTGCTTCAAGGAAGAAATCAGTTAAAAGATTAACTTTGAGTAGAAGCTAAATCAGATACAAGGAAAACTAGTTTGAGAGAACTACTAAATGGGCAACAAAATACAATTGACTGAAAGCAGGCAGGTTTGGTTCTAGAAAAGTAGCCTCAAGAGTCCATTTAACATTTCAGCAATGAATGGTTTGATGTGCCTATGAAAGAAGTTAAACTTCATATTGTGCCATTGTAGGTTGGGCTAAATAGTTTTGTGCCAAAATGGATACAGGTTAGGAAATTGTGGGTGCAAATAGCAAGATCTGGATATACAGGTCACTTGAGTGGGGAAGGGATGGAGAATGAAATACTTTCCCTCTTTCTACAAGGTTGATAGAAGAGTTAATGGAAACTGGCTTAGATTTCCAGTCTGCTTCTGCCAAATTACAGGTGTAAATTTGATTGGAAATTGGTGGAGATCTGTAATGCTGGATCTCTGCCTAGTCTGGCATGTAAAACCAGACAGGAAGGGGCCCAACTGAAATGGGGTGGGGGAAGCTACGTTTTTAAAAAAGTGGGCAGGTGAACAGAGTATGCTATTTCCTGAAATTGATGGTAAGTACACATAAATAACACAGTAATAGTATTTCAACAATTTAACTTTTTTCCAGCACTTAGGTTCTTGTGACCATTTGTGCCAATTATCTTTTTTGGTTAAAGCTATACAACATTGATTTTTAGCATGGTTTCTGAATAGCTAAATTTGGAAAACTCCAGAAATGTGTAAATGGACATGAATGGCAAGTGCTGGACATGACAGAAATTTGTCTGGAATTAGTTTTGCCCTATAACCTATCTTAGAATATGGGAAAATAAAAAAAACCTTGAGTTGTAGCAATCTCTAAACTGGTGTTTTTGAGCCTCGTCTTAAAAAGGACTTGTGTTTCTGTGCATTTTTCCTCATTTGCATTTTTCGAATATAATTTTAAAACTTTATTTTGTTTTAAAGTTCTTTTAAAACAAATGGTTCAAATTTTGTTACATTTCCTTAACTTCACAGATTGCCAAATGGTTGACAGAAGAGTGGCTTGTTTTATATCTTCTGCTTTTCTGTTCATTTCTTAACTGTAATTTTGCTGGCTACAGAGTGCCTTCTCCAATAGTTTTTGTCTTGTGTGTTTCTAAAAAAATCTATACTGTAGCAGGAAAAAATACTTTTTTTCTCTGGGGAAAAACAATAGAATTTATACCCCTTAGAAATACAAGTGTCCTAATGGCTCAGCTGGTGATTAATGAGTATAGGAAGATCTTCGCGTGTTTGTGTTCCTACTAAAAGCAGTTTATGCTGCATCGACTCATTTCAAAATGTGAAATATATCCATATAGCTATATCTCTGGTTAGGAGCATGATTCAAAATAAGTTGCAATCAGATACTGTGAAATACTGCGTTCCTGTCGTGACCATAGCGATATAATGTTCTAGGAACTAACTATTATAAGTTGCAGTGAGTTCCTAATTTAAATTTCCTCATTCCTGGAGTTCTGTGTTGTGCTTTTGGCTATTTAAAAGAGAACCTCAAATCTTCAAACTCAATGCATTTCATACATCAGGCACTACTGTAATAAATGGCCCTAATAAATGAGATTTCATTTACATTATAAAAGCTAATTTTCACTGAGCAGTTGGTGCATTATAGAGCTTTATTGGTCTTTTATCAAAAAGTTGCACTGCTTTGGCCCCTTAAATATATATTGGAAATTTAAGTATTGACAAGAACAACTGTTCTAATGACATTTTGTAAAAGCATGTTTTAAGTTTTTTTGCAGGCATCCATTACCTTTTATAAAAGACCATAAACACACTTGTAACAAAACTAGAAATTCTATATAATTCCAGCAAATTGAGCCATCTGGTGGTAAAAGGGATCTTTACAGATGGCTTTTAGTAAAGAAAGAACTTGCACACTTGTAGCACCTTTAATGTCCTTTGACCATCCCAAAGTGCTTCAGCCAAAGAATTACCAATGAAGTATTGTTTCATTAAACAGTGATAATCTACTTAACTCTTTCTTGAAATAAATTAGAGCTAGTACTAAATTAAGTTATGCAATATGTTTAGAGCTAGAGTTTAAGGCAAAACTGTGGTATGTGATTTACCAGCTCCATTTACTCTTGCTTTCATTGGTGAGGAAATACTTGATAACCAAAATAATACTGTTGAGTTCCAAAAATGTTCAATTACACATCAAAAATAATAGAACCAGAGAGCAAAACTGGATGTATGACCTCTGTTTTAAGATGGCCTTTTATATATTTAAAAAAAAAAAAAAAATATTTGTTCCTGGGGTGTGGGCATCACTGGCAAGGCCAGCATTTATTGCCCATCCCTAATTGCCCTTGAGAAGGTGGTGGTGAGCTGCCTTCTTGATCATCTGCAGTCTGTATGGTGAAGATACTCCCACAGTGCTTAGGGAGGGAGTTACATGATTTTGACAGAGCGGCAATATACTTCCAAGTCAGGATGGTGTGTAACTTAGTCGAACTTGCAGGTGGTGGTGTTCCCATGCGGCTGCTGACCTTGTCCTTCTAGGTGGTAGAGGTCACGGGTTTGGGAAGTACTGTCGAAGAAGTCTTGGTGAGTTGCTGCAGTGCATCTTCTAGATGGTACACACTGCAGCCATGGTGCGCAGGTGATGGAGGCAGTGAATGTTTAAGGTGGTGGATGTGGTGCCGATCAAGTGGGCTGTTTTGTCCTGGATGGTGTTGAGCTTAAGTGTTGGAGCTGCACTCATCCAGGCAAGTGGAGAGTATTCCATCAGACCCCTGACTTGTGCCTTGTGGATGGCGGAAAGGCTTTGGGGAGTCAGGCGGTGAGATACTCGTCGCAGAATACCCAGCCTCTGACTTGCTCTTGTAGCCACAGCATTTATGTGGCTGGTCCAGTTAAATTTCTGGTCAATGGTGACCCCCAGGATGTTGGTGGGGGATTCAGTGATGGTAATGCTGTTGAATGTCATGGGGTGGTGGTTAGACTCTCTTGTTAGAGATAGCCATTCCCTGGCACTTGTATGGCATGAATGTTACTTGATGTTGTCCAGGTCTTGCTGCATGCGGGCCCAGATGGCTTCATTATCTGAGGAGTTGCAAATGGAACTGAACACTGCAAACATCCTGACTTCTGACTTTATGATGGAGGGAAGGTCATTGGTGAAGCAGCTGGAGATGGTTGGGCCTAGGACACTGCCCTGAGGAAGTCCTGCAGCAATGTCCTGGGGCTGAAATGATTGACCTCCAACAACCACAACCATCGTCCTTTGTGCTAGGTATGACTCCAGCCACTGGAGTGTTTTCCCCCTGATTCCCATTGACTTCAGTTTTACTAGGGCTCCTTGATGCCACACTTGGTCAAATGCTACCTTGATGTCAAGGGCAGTCACTCTCCTCACCTCTGGAATTCAGCTCTTTTGTCCAAACATGGACAAAAGCTGTAATGAGGTCTGGAGCTGAGTGGTCCTGGTGGAATCCAAACTGAGCATCGGTGAGCAGGTTATTGGTGAGTAAGTGCTGCTTGATGGTACTCTCGACGACACCTTCCATCACTTTGCTGATGATTGAGAATAGACTGATGGGGTGGTAATTGGCCGGATTGGATTTGTTCTGCTTTTTGTGGATGGGACATACCTGGGCAATTTTCCACATTGTTGGGTGGATGCCAGTGTTGTAGCTGTACTGGAACAGCTTGGCTAGAGGCGTGGCTAGTTCTGGAGCGCAAGTCTTCAGCATGACAGCTGGAATGTTGTCGGGGCCCATAGCCTTTGCTGAATTCCGTGCGCTCAGCCATTTATTGATATCACGTGAAGTGAATCGAATTGGCTGAAGACTGGCTTCTGTGATGGTGGGGAAGTCGGGAGGAGGCCGACGTAGATCATCCACTTGGCACTCCTGGCTGAAGATGGTTGTACTAATATGGTTTTCCAGTAATATGGATCCATTATAAATTGAAACATTGCTGCCTTGACAATCAAACCAGGAAGCCAGATGAGTGCCAGGTTTATTGGCCTAATGCTTACATTTGATGGGTAGTTATGAGGAAGGATGAAATTGATGTGATTTCCTATGGACCTGCTTAATGACCAACCCTTGAGATCTCCACAGAAGATAAACTCATTTCAAATATCTCCTAATATAATAGACTCTGGTTCATTTTTTCACCTTTTTCTAAATTTCAAGAAAAACTTTTATACTGACCAAGGGGTCAGATTTTTATCTGTGGTTGTAGCCACAAGACAATGTTCATGTTGAGTACCTTGCAAAGTAGTTCTCAGATAATGGAAGGCAACTTCGATTTCCACTTATGAACAATTGACCTCAAAAGCTAGAGGTAACCCTCTTGGGTGTAGAGTCTGTAATAAAATGGTTTTAGGTTTGGCAAATAGCTTACTTAGCTTCTCTTTATCAATACCCTCACTGTAAAGGTGATGAATTGTTCCCTCCTTCCTTTTCTCTGCCCTCCCCATATTCCTCTAACACTTGGACTGAACATTTTACCAATCGCAGCATTAGCTCTTGTATGAATTTATATCCTGAATAAAATGTATATCACTTTATCTCTTTATTCTCTCAAAGTTTTAATTTATTGTCCCTACTTTGAGGATTCAAACGATACATGAACTTGTAAACTGAGGCATAAATCATACAACAGACTTCTGTACAAACTAATCATGGAGTTTGTTTATTAAAGAGTTTTAAACTGAGCTGCTGGAGCCATGGTGCTGTGGAAACAAACTGGTATAATTTATTAATAGGTTTTATGAATTGATTTCCAAAAGCATTTGCAAAATTCCACACAAGGCTACTACTAAAGCTTGAAGTGTTAAAAATGTGAGATGAAATATAGGTATGGATGAACAGTAGGCTTGAGGGGTATTTCTGGTGATGATTGGGGCAAGAGCTGAGGGGCGTGTCCCAGGGATCAGTGTTGGGACTCCTAATTCACTAACAGCTGTATATAAAGAAGCTCAACAAACCAAACTAGGAGAGAGAATTGAATTTGTGGAGGCATTTTAGGCACTACAAAATAGGTCGGTCAAAATATGTAAATTGGACAAGGAGTAGTAGTTTGTGTTGTGAAAGACAAAATTTGGAGTATTTACATAGTTATTTAAGATTTAGAACAGGTTGCCATGAAAAGTAATTGAGGTCAAAAACATGGACCTGAGTGAGAAACAACTGGAAAGGTGGTAGAGTTAGTATTTATAAGAGATTAAATGGGCTGAAGGGCTGCCTTAGTCAGGTTCTATTTTGTGAATAGGTTCAATGTGTTCAATACTGCAAAGCAGCAATTGACAAAACATGCAAATATATATATATTCAAAACAGTAGAGTATACGTTTGGGAAAGTTGTTTAAACTGTACAGTTCCCTGTCCAGACCATACCTTGAATGCTGTGCTCAGTCTGGTTACTGAGACACAAGGGAAAGTTCAGAGCAAGACTGCCACCTAGCATCAGAGGATTAAGTTATGGGGAAAGACTGGAGAAATACAGGCATTTCATCTTTGAAAGAAGGCAACTGAGATTTGACCTTGTAGAGGTATATGATAGTAAATGATAAATCCAGAACACTACTTCAGACTAAACCATGACAGTAGGATTAGGTTAAAGGTGGCATGAGGTAAATGTAGGACAGCTGTCAAAGCTTGTCAGATTGATCAATGGACTTTTGGGCACAGTAGTGGAAACAACAAAAAATTGGGAGTCACTTAAAGAACATGCTGTGATCAGATTGTAGTATTCTGGATGAAGAGCCAAATGGCCTTGCCTATCTATTTATCTTGTGATTCAGCCAGAAGGAATGGTTATGGCTTTAACTTCTATGGCGACTTGTGTCCTAGGGTGTCGCTTTGTGTATTTAAAATGTTGGCATTCTACGATTCATTACAGTGGCAAGAGATGACAATTTGGCCCATCGTGCCTCTCTCAGCTCACTGAAGAAATATCCACTTAGTCCTGTTCTCCTGCCCATTCCCTATAAATTTTTCTTCAAATATTCATCCATTCTCCTATCACTTTCTGGTAGAGTACACCATATGCTAACAATGCTCTGTTTATATATTTTTTTAAATCTCATAACCACTCTTTGTTCTTTTGGTGATCATCTTGTATGTATGCCATCTAGTTACTTGACTCACTGACCAGTGGAATTGGTTTTTCCTGCTTTTATCTTATCAAAGCCCCTCAATTTTGAACATCTCTCAGATCTTCTCTTGGTCTTCTTTGCTCTAATGAAAAGCGCCTCAGTTTCCATGGACTCTACTCACAACTAAAGCCTCATCCTTGGTATTAACTTAGTAAATTTCATTTCTACACCCTCTCCATCCTCTTGACATTTTCCTTAAAGGCACCCAAAACTGGACACAAGGTTTTAACCAATGACTTGTATAGGGTTAGCATTATGTCTGTGTTCTATGCCCTATTTATAAATGTGCCCAAAAGCGCTTTTTAATGGCTTTAATCAACTTTTCCTCCCACTTCTGTATTTGCTTATCTGAATCCCCAAGTCTGTTCTTTCCTCTTAAAGTTTAACTGGCACCTATCAAGCTAAACTGTCTACTTAAGATTACTTGCAGTCCTCTTCTCAGTTAACAATGCTCCCTACTTTTGTGTTGTCTGCAAATTTTGATTTTGTGCCCCCCATACCCAAGTCCAGATCATTTATAATTACTAAAAGTGACTGCCCCAACAACGACCTCTTTCCAATCTGAAAAACCTTCATTAACCACTACTGTTTCAATCCTTTAACCAACTTGCTGTCCACGCTGCTACATACCTTTTTTAATACTGTGACTTAATTTTATCAACATGCTTCTTGGGCACCTTATCAATTGCCTTTTTGAAAATCCATACACACAGCTTCTACATCATATCCTTTCAATACACTTTGGCCCAGAATTTGCGGTGGGTGATAACAGCGAATGAACAGCGTTCGCTCTTATTACCCCTTTGAAACTGACCGCAACTTCAGGATGCAGCGCATGCGCTACAAACACGGAAATCCTGAAGTTGCGGTCAGTCATTCACTGCCCCGACACTGGCTGTGCTGTGCCCCCCCACCCCCCCCCCCCCCAATAGCGTGCAATAGAAACATAGAAACATAAAAGATAGGAGCAGGAGTAGGCCATTCGACCCCTCGAGCCTGCTCCGCCATTCAATGAGATCATGGCTGATCATCCAAATTCAGTACCCTGTCCCTGCCTTCTTCCCATATCCCTTGATCCCTTTAGCCTTAAGAAATATATCCAACTCCTTCTTGAATATATTTAATGAATTGGCCTCCACTGCCTTCTGTAGTAGAGAATTCCACAGGTTCACCACTCTCTGGGTGAAGTAATTCCTCCTCATCTCTGTCCTAAATGGCTTACCCCTTATCCTTAGACTGTGACCCCTGGTTCTGGACTCCCCGGCCATCGGGAACATCCTTCCTGCATCTAGTCTGTCTAGTCCTGTTAGAATTTTATAAGTTTCAATGAGATCCCCTCTCATTCTTCTAAACTCCAGCGAGTATAAGCCCAATCGACCCAATCTCTCCTCATATGTCATTCCTGCCATCCCAGGTATCAGTCTGGTGAATCTTCGCTGCACTCCCTCCATGGCAAGAACATCCTTCCTCAGATAAGGCGACCAAAACTGCACACAATACTCAAGGTGTGGTCTCACCAAGGCCCTGTACAACTGCAGCAAGACATCCTTGTTCCTGTACTCGAACCCTCTCGCTACGAAGGCCAACATACCATTTGCCGCCTTAACCGCCTGCTGCACCTGCATACTGTCCTTCAGCGACTGGTGTACAAGGACACCCAGGTCTCGTTGCACTTCCCCTTCTCCCAATCTATTGCCGTTCCGATAATCTGCCATCCTGTTTTTGCCACCAAAGTGGATAACCTCGCATTTATCCACATTACTTGACCCCACTAGTCACTGCCTGCCACTTGGAAAAAGACCCGTTTATTCCAACTCTTTGCTTCCTGTCTGCCAACCAGTTCTCTGTCCAAGTCAGTACCTTGCCCCCAATCCCATGTGCCTTAACTTTACACGCTAATCTCTTATGCGGGACCTTATCGAAAGCCTTCTGAAAGTCCAAATACACCACATCCACTGGTTCTCCCTTATCTATTCTACCAGTTACATCCTCAAAAAATTCCAGTAGATTAGTCAAGCACGATTTACCTTTTGTAAATCCATGTTGACTTTGTCCGATCCTGTCACTGTTTTCCAAGTGCTCTGCTATTACATCTTTTATAATGGACTCTAACATTTTCCCCACTACCGATGTCAGGCTTACCGGTCTATAATTCCCCGTTTTCTCTCTACCACCTTTTTTGAACAGTGGGGTAACATTAGCTACCCTCCAATCCATGGGAACTGTTCCAGAGTCTAACTGACAAGCTTGGGTTTTTCCGCGATAATATCGCTGTTAAATGTCCCATTAAAAGTTAGACCTTGTTGGATTAGGTGTAACTGGGGTTTTAACAGTGTATTGACTACTAAACAAAAGCTATGGCCCTGAAGAACTAAATTTTGTGGAGTGTCAAATTTCTCCATTATAATAACTACAATTTTAAGGAAACCTAAAAAATTTTAAAAGTTCGTTCATCTTTATTTCAGGTTTACCTTTTCCCCATGTGAGAGTCCCAATCTTTGTTTTGCTCTCTAACATTTTTCAAAAGTTGGAATAAAAGCAATTTCTTCACTTCCTGCTTCCCTGTCTAAGAATTTCTGCATTGGAATGGACTACATAGACAGCTTGTTGACATCACTGCAGATCGCGCTATGGGATTCCCACTACACTGATCTCAATTGCACATCGAAAAAGGCAAACTTCACGCTACAGAGATCACGAGATCTTTGTGAGCAGCTTTCTTTGCGGCCCGCAACAAATGCCTTTGCTTTGCTGCTGACCGCAAATTCCGGGCCTTTATTTCTACCAAGAGCTCCATTAGGTTCTTCATTCATGACTTGCCTTTTACAAATCCATATTTGCTGTCCTTAATTAACCTGTGTCTCTAGGATAGTATTAATTTTATCCTGTATTATGGCCTCTAGAAGCTTACCCACTAATGTTAGGCTGATTGGTCTATAAGTTATCTGATTTAATAGACAGATCAGCCTTGTAGTTTAGCAATTTTTTTATTTTGCTTGCCTTATGAAAGCTAGTTTCAATGTGTGGTTTACTTGCTGACGGCGGCTATTGTTGTATTTGGGTAGAGTATTTCATGGTCTTTTTGAGAGGAAGGCTCACTTGCTTTGTCAGGTATATTGTTTTTATTCCTTCTCGGTATGTGCGTGTTGCTGGCACATCTGGCATTTACTGCCCATCAGTAGTTGGCTTAAGAAGGTGGTGATACAACTGAGTGGCTTGCTAGGCCACTTCAGAGGGAAGTTAATTTCAACCACGCTGGTGTGGAATTGGACTCTTATAGACCAGATCTGGCACCCGGTTAAGCAGCGCCTCGGTTTCAAAATTCTCATCCTTGTTTTCAAATCCCTCCATGGCCTCGCCCCTCCCTATCTCTGTAATCTCCTCCAGCACCACAACCCTCCCGAGATATCTGCGCTCCTCTAATTCTGCCCTCTTGAGCATCCCTGATTATAATCGCTCAACCATTGGTGGCCGTGCCTTCTGTTGCCTCGGCCCTAAGCTCTGGAATTCCCTGCTTAAACCTCTCTGCCTCGCCACCTCTCTAACTCTCTTTCCTCCTTTAAGGCGCTCCTTAAAACCGACCTCGTTGACCAAGCTTTTGGTCACCTGCCCTAATTTCTCCTTATGTGGCTCGGTGTCAAATTTTTTGTCTTGTAATACTCCTATGTCCTTCCCTAAAGAGTATTAGTGAACACGTTGGGTTTTCACGACAATCCGACAGATTCATCGTCACGAAGGCAAATGGTATGTTGGCCTTCGTAGCAAGAGGGTTCGAGTACAGGAACAAAGATGTCTTGCTGCAGTTGTACAGGGCCTTGGTGAGACCGCACCTTGAGTATTGTGTGCAGTTTTGGTCGCTTATCTGAGGAAGGATATAAGAACATAAGAAGTAGGAGCAGGAGTAGGCCATAGGGCCTCTCGGGCCTGCTCCGCCATTCAATAGGATCATGGCTGATCCGAACCTAGACTCACGTCCACCTCCCTGCCCGCTCCCCGTAACCCCTAATTCCCTTATCAGCTAGGAAACTGTCTAGCTCCGTTTTAAATTTATTTAATGTTGCAGCTTCCACAGCTCTCTTGAGGTAGCAAATTCCATAGATTTACTACCCTCTGAGTGAAGAAGTTTCTCCTCATCTCAGTTTTGAAAGGGCAGCCCCTTATTCTAAGATTATGCCCCCTAGTTCTAGTCTCACCCATCAGTGGAAACATCCTCACCACATCCACCCGATCAAGCCCCCTCACAATCTTATATGTTTCGATAAGATCGCCTCTCATTCTTCTGAATTCCAATGAGTAGAGGCCCAACCTACTCAACCTTTCCTCATAAGTCAACCCCCTCATCTCCGGAATCAACCGAGTGAATCTTCTCTGAACTGCCTCTAGAGCAAGTATATCTTTTCTTAAATATGGAAACCAAAACTGCACACAGTATTCCAGGTGTGGCCTCACCAGTACCCTGTATAACTGAAGCAAGACTTCCCTGCTTTTATACTCCACCCCCCTTGCAATAAAAGCCAAGATTCCATTGGCCTTCCTGATCACCTGCTGTACCTGCATACTAACCTTCTGTGTTTCATGCACCAGGACCCCCAGATCCCTTTGTGCTGTAGCACTTTGCAGTTTCTCTCCATTTAGATAATAACTTGCTTTTTGATTTTTTCTGCCAAAGTGCATAACCTCACACTTTCCAACATTATATTCCATCTGCCAAATTTTGCCCACTCACTTAGCCTGTCTATGTCCTTTTGCATGTTTTTTATGTCCTCCTCACTCACTGCTTTCCCTCCCATCTTTGTATCGTCGGCAAACTTGGATACGTTGCACTTGGTCCCTTCCTCCAAATCGTTAATATAGATTGTAAAGAGTTGGGGTCCCAGCACTGACCCCTGCGGAATACCACTAGTCACTGATTGCAAACCCGAGAATGAACCATTTATCCCAACTCTCTGTTTTCTGTTAGATAGCCAATTTTCCACCCATGCCAATATATTACCCCCAATCCCATGATTTTTTATCTTGTGCAGTAATCTTTTGTGTGGCACCTTGTCAAATGCCTTTTGGAAGTCCAAATACACCACATCCACTGGTACCCCTTTATCCACCCTGTTTGTTACATCCTCAAAGAATTTGAGCAAATTTGTCAAACATGACTTCCCCTTCACAAAACCATGCTGACTCTGTCCGATTAAATTATGCTTATCCAAATGTCCTGTTACTGCTTCCTTAATAATGGACTCCAACATTTTACCAACCACAGATGTTAGGCTAACTGGTCTATAGTTTCCAGCCTTTTGTCTACTTCCCTTTTTAAATAAGGGCGTTACATTAGCAGTTTTCCAATCTGCTGGGACCTTTCCTGAATCCAGGGAGTTTTGGAAAATTACCACGAATGCATCTGCAATCCCTACCGCTACTTCTCTCAAGACCCTAGGATGTAAGCCATCAGGTCCAGGCAATTTATCCGCCTTTAGTCCCATTATCTTACCGAGTACCACCTCCTTAGTGATTTTAATCGTGTTTAGCTCCTCCCCCCCCATAGCCCCCTGTTTGTCCAGTGTTGGGATATTTTTAGTGTCCTCTACTGTAAAGACTGATACAAAATATTTGTTCAGCGTTTTTGCCATCTCCATGTTTCCCACCACTAATTTCCCGGTCTCGTCCTCTAAGGGACCAACATTCACTTTAGCCACCCTTTTTCTTTTTATATAACTGTAGAAACTCTTGCTATCTGTTTTTATATTTTTTGCTAGTTTACTTTCATAATCTATCTTCCCTTTCTTAATTAATCTTTTAGTTATTCTTTGCTGGCTTTTAAATGCTTCCCAATCTTCTATCCTCCCACTAGATTTGGCTACTTTATATGCTCTTGTTTTCAGTCGGATACTATCCTTTATTACTTTACTTAGCCACGGATGGCTGTCTTTTCCTTTATGCCCCTTATTCCTCAGTGGAATATATTTTTCTTGAAAGTTGTGAAATATCTCCTTGAATGTACACCACTGCTCATGTACCGTCTTACACCGTAATCTATTTTTCCAGTCCACTTTAGTCAACTCTGCTCTCATACCTTCATAGTCTCCTTTATTTAAGCTTAGTACGCTGGTTTGAGATCCAACTCTCTCACCCTCCAACTGAATTTGAAATTCAACGATGTTATGGTCACTCATTCCAAGGGGGTCCTTTACTAGGACATTTTTTATTAATCCTGTCTCATTACACAGGACCAGATCTAAGATTGCCTGCCCCCTGGTTGGTTCAGTAACATACTGCTCAAGGAACCCGTCCCTAATGCACTCTATGAACTCTCCCTCAAGGCTGCCCTGCCCAATTTGATTTGTCCAGTCAATATGAAAGTTAAAATCCCCCATGATTATAGCTGTTCCCTTATTACAAGCCCCAACTATTTCCTAATTTATACTCCGACCAACAGAGTTGCAACTATTAGGAGGCCTATAGACTACGCCCACTAGTGACTTTTTCCCCTTATTACTCCTTATCTCCACCCAAACTGTTTCACTATCCTGATCCTTTGATCCAATATCATTTCTCACTATTGCAGTGGTTCCATCCTTTATTAACATAGCCACCCCAACTCCCTTTCCTTCCTGTCTGTCCTTCCTAATTGTCAAATACCCCTGGATGTTTAGTTCCCAGTCATGGTCACCTTGCAGCCATGTTTCTGTAATGGCCACCAGATCATACCCATGTGTAGTTATTTGTACCGTCAACTTGTCTATTTTGTTACGAATGCTGCGTGCATTCAGATAAAGAACTTTTAAATATGTTTTGTGACAATTTATTCCTGCTTTTACCCCCTTTACTACTTTACCTTTATCTTTATACATTCTGTCCCTTCCTGACACGCTCTGGTTTTTATTTCCCCCACTGCTACCTTGCTCTATTGCCTTCTCCGCTGACATTTTTATTTTTTGCCCTCTTGAAACCTCCCCCCCACTAATTAGTTTAAAGCCCTCGCTACAGCCCTAGTTATTCGATTCGCCAGCATTCTAGTCCCAGCACTGGCCAAGTGAAGTCCATCCCAACGGAACAGCTCTCTCCTGTCCCAGTACTGGTGCCAGTGTCCCAAGAAGCAAAACCCATTTCTCTCACACCAGTCTTTGAGCCACGCATTTAACTCTCTGATTTTATTTACTCTAGCCAAATTTGCTATTGGCTCAGGTAGTAATCCAGAGATTATTACCCTTGTGGTTCTGTTTTTTAATTTGGCCCCTAGCTGCTCATACTCCCTCAGCAGAACCTCTTTCCTTGTCCTATCTGTCGTTGGTACCAACATGGACCATGACAACTGGATCCTCCCCCTCCCACTCCAAGTTTCTCTCCAGCCCAGAGGAGATGTCCTTAACCCTGGCACCGGGCAGGCAACACAGCCTTCGGGACTCTCGCTCTCGGCTGCAAAGAACCCTATCTATCCCCCTAATGATACTATCCCCTACCACTACAACATTTCTTTTTACTCCCCCCACTTGAATGGCCTCTCGTTCCACGGTGCTGGGGCCAGGTTGCTCATCCTCCCTGCAGTCCCCATTCCCGTCCCCACAGGGAGTAAGAGCCTTGAACCTGTTGGACAAGAGCAAGGGCTGCGGCTCATCCAACACTACCTCCTGGATCCCCGTACCTGCCTCACTCATAGTCACACCCTCCTGTCCCTGACCACGGACTACATCTGAATTAGTTAATCTAATTGGATGTTCTTGCCATGGAAGGAGTGCAGCGAAGATTCACCAGGCTGATACCTGGGATGGCAGGAATGACGTATGAGGAGAGATTGTGTCGATTGGGCTGATACTCACTGGAGTTTAGAAGATTGAGAGGGGATCTCATCGAAACCTATAAAATTCTTTCAGGCCTGGACAGACTAGATGCAGGAAGGATGTTCCCGATGGCCGGGGAGTCCAGAACCAGGGGTCATAGTCTAAGGATATGGGGTAAGCCATTTAGTACTGAGATGAGGAGGAATTTCTTCACCCAGAGAGTGGTGAACCTGTGGAATTCTCTGCCACAGAGGGCGGTGGAGGCCAGTTCATTAAATATATTCAAGAAGGAGTTGGATATATTTCTTAAGGCTAAAGGGATCAAGGGGTATGGGGAGAAAGCAGGGACAGGGTACTGAATTTGGATGAGCAGCCATGATCTCATTGAATGGCGGAGCAGGCTCGAATGGCCGACTCCTGCTCCTATCTTCTATGTTTCTATGTCACTGTTTGCTAATACGAGCCTTTTATTTCCTTTTTTAAAAAACTAAATTGAAATTTTCAAACTGCCGTGGTGGAATTGGAACTCAGATGCTCTAGATTGCTAGTCTAGTAACATAACCACTACACTACCGTACCATAATATGTAATGAATATATCGGTGGTTATGGAGTCTGACTGTGTTATCTTCTGTTAACAACTTGCATTTATATAGTGCCTTTAACCTTTAAAAAAAAACTACCACGATGTTTCACAGAAGCATAATCAGAGCAATTGAAAACTGGGTCAAAGTAGTAGATATTAGGACTGGCTAAAAGCTTGGTTAAAAAGTTAAGTTTTATGGAGGGTCTTAAAGGTGGAGTGCGAGGTGGAGAGGTACAGCGATGGACTGCTAGAGCTTGGGGCCTAGATGGTTGAAGGCACGTCTGACAATGGTGGGGTAAAAGGAATGGTGAATGCACAAGGGGTCAGATTTGGAGAAATGCAGAGTTCTCGGCGGCTTCTAGGGTTAGAGATAGGGAAGGGGAGAACCCATGAAGGGATTTAAATACTAGGATGAGCATTTTAAATTTGAGGCATTGGGGACTGGGAGCCAATGTAGGCCAGCAAGGATGATGGTGATGGGTGTGTGGGATTTGGCTGTGGGATGGGATATGGACAACAGAGTTTTGGATGAGCTAAAGTTGTTAGAAGATGGTAGGCTAGCCAGAAGAGCACTGGAATTGTCAAGTCTGGAGATAATAAAAGCATAGATGAGGGTTTTGGCAGCAGATGGACTGAGGCAAAGGTGGCGACAGATGATGTTATGGAGGTGGAAGTGGGTGCTGTTTGCTGATATAGATGGTGATGGTGGGGGTGGGTCGGAAGTTCAGCTTGGAGCCAAACGGGATGGCAAGGTTGCAAACAGTCTGGTTCAACCTGAGGCAGTGTCTGGGAAGGGAATTGGTGCACAGTTTGTGGTAGAAACTGAAGATGATGTTTAACTGGAGGAAATTGGGGTTCATCCAGGACTGCATGCCAGACGAGCAGTCTGCCAACACAGAAGCATGGAGGGGTTGAGGAATGGTAGACCTGGAATAGTAGACCTGGGTGTTATCAGCGGCTATGTGAAACCTGATCCCATGTCTTTGGATGATTTTGCCAAGGGGTAGCATGTAAATAAGGAAGGGTCTGGGACCCTAAGGGTCTCGGACATGTGTTTTGAACAGATTTCCTCTTTCCATTTTCTCTGTGTAGCCTGTTGAAAAACAGAACATGCTACAATATCCATCTTGGTTTAAAAAACAACTATACTAAAATACTTGCAAGATTAAAATATTTGAATATGTTCACTTTAGTCATCAGTGTGTGTCATTCCTTTATGAATAAGGAGTGTAGGTTTGTTCCCTGTGGATTCAGGGTAGTAATTGCATTGAAAGTTGAACAAATGAGAATTTGATGATTCACTAAACATCAGTGAGACTGGAGAGATGTATTTTGAATGCATAAATGACATTTTATGTATTATACTTTCCCACCTACCCTGACTAGTTCAATTTTATGTAAGTCAGTCAGGTTTCACCTGTGAATCTAGGCAGTGAGAATTGGCAGGCTGTTTGAGTGTGAGACATCAAATGAAGCCCAATTCTGTTCTTCGCCACCATCCACATACACACTTATTGGCAGAATAATGATTAGGAGTAGGAGCTGGCTGATCGGTTCCCCTCCCTACCCCACAAGCAAAGTGGTCAATTGTTGCAAATCTACTTCTACAGTGGCTGAGAACCTAGGATCAAACATAGGCATCTTGTTTGCCTTAGTTCCACACTTATTTGCAAGTTTACCAACTGAGCTATGGGGGGGCGTTTATGATATTGATTGAGCATCTCTGCACAAAAACACACGCACACAGCACCTGCTACATTAGAACAGTGACTGCATTTCAAAAAGTGCATGCAAAGAAGGCCTTCTTTGGCCTCACAAAGGCCTTCGACACTGTCAACCGTGAGGGATTATGAAGTGTCCTCCCCAAATTCACCTGCTTCATGATGACATATAAGCTGTGATCCTGACCAACGGATCCAGTATGGATCGGGGTCAAGCAAGGCTGTGTCATCACACCAACTCTCTTCTCGATTTTCCTTGCTGCTCCATCTCAACCTCAGTAAGCTCCCCGCTGGAGTGGAGCTAATCTACAGAACAAATGGGAACTGTTCAACCTTCGTCGCCTCCAGTCCAGATCCAAAGTCGCCCATCCTCTGTCATCGAATTACAGTATGCAGACGCCGCTTGCCTTTGCGCACACTCAGAGGTCGAACTCCAAACCATCATCAACACCTTCACCGAAGCGTACGAGAGCATAGGCCTTACACTAAACATCCGCAAGACAAAAGTCCTCTACCAACCTCCCCCCATTATCAAAATCCACGATGAGGCCTTGGACAACATGGACCACTTTCCATACCTCGGGAGCCTACTGTCAACAAGGGCAAACGTCGATGACTAAGTCCAACACCACCTTCAGTGTGCCAGTGCAGCCTTCGGTCGCCTGAGGAAGAGTGTTTGAAGACCAGGACCTCAAACCTGGCATTAAGCTCATGGTCTACAGAGCAGTAGTGATACCCGCCCTCCTGTATGCTTCAGAGACATGGACCATGTACAACAGGCACCTCAAAGCACTAGAGACGTACCACCAATGCTGCCTCCGCAAGATCCTGCAAATCCATTGGCAGGATAGATGCACCAATGTTCGTGTTTTCGCTCAGGCCAACATCCCCAGCATCGAAGCTCTGACCACGCTCGATCAGCTCCGACGAATGGGCCATATTATCCGCATGCCCGATCCGACACGGCAAGAGAGCCCCAGGTGGGCAGAGGAAGCGCTTCAAGGACACCCTCAAAGCCTCCTTGAAAAAGTGCAACATCCCCACCGACACCTGGGAATCTCTGGTCCAAGACCGCACAAAGTGGAGGAGAAGCATCTGGGAAGGCGCCGAACACCTCAAGTCTCTTCGCCGGGAGCAAGCGGAAGCCAAGTGCAAATAGTGGAAGGAGCGCATGTCAACCCAAGCACCCCACCCACCGTCTGCCCCACCTGTGACAGAGACTGTAGGTCCCGCATTGGACTCATCAGTCACCTGAGAACTCATTTTTAATGTGGAAGCAAGTCATCCTCGGTTCTGAGGGACTGCCTAAGAAAAGAGCAAAGTGCTTTGGGACGTCGTGAAAGGCGCTATATAAATGCAAGTCTTAAAAAAAATCAGAAGATTAAATGTACAAATCAATAACCATTTGGATGAGTCAGGTCAGTCTTCTGCAGCTTTGGTCACTCATTGACGTCAGCCTGGGAGGGGGAGGCGGTGAAGCCGCGCGTGCGCAGGAGCAGGCTACGGGAAAAAAAAGACCTCAACCGCCATTTGATTTCGAGGAGAGGAAAAATAGAAAGCGGCTCCTTTGGTCTCGAATAGTCGCCGAGGCTGAAATAAAAGCGAGAGGTTCGCTTCGCTGGAAAGAAAGAGAGAAAAAAAGCAAGCTAAAGCACAAGGTGGGGCCATGGATAAGAACGAGCTGGTGCAGAAAGCCAAGCTGTCGGAGCAGGCGGAGCGCTACGAGGACATGGCGGCCGCTATGAAGGCGGTAACCGAGTGGGGCGAGGAGCTGTCAAACGAGGAGCGCAACCTGCTCTCGGTGGCCTACAAGAACGTGGTGGGGGCCCGCCGCTCGGCCTGGAGGGTCATCTCCAGCATCGAGCAGAAAACCGGCGAGGGCGGCGGCAGCGAGAAGAAGCTGCACATGGTGAAGGAGTATCGGGAGAAGGTGGAGGCTGAGCTCCGGGAGATCTGCAATGATGTGCTGGTAAGGAAAAGGGGGAGGCAGTTTGCGGCCGCCTTGAATTCATAAAATCTGCAAGTCACTCCAGTTGTGTTTTTTTATAAATGGAAAGAGGGCAACGGGCTGCAGCATCCTCCCTCCCTCCTCCTCCCTCCCTCCCGTCACCTCCTCCCTCCCTCCCGTCACCTCCTCCCTCCCGTCACCCTCCCCTCCCGTCCCCTCCCCTCCCGTCCCCCCGCCCCCTCCCCTCCCCTCCCGTCCCCCCGCCCCGCCCCTCCCGAGGACACTGGAAACCTGCTTTAATAACCATCTTGCTGTTTGCAAGTGGCCCCTCTCCATCATCATCTCTCTACACCAGACACGAACGAGTAACCTGTAGAAAATGGAGGAGGACAACCTTTCCTCTGCATTGAACTGCGGGTATCGGGCGGGGTGGGCGCTTATTAATGCCAACGTACACCATTTCGCTCAGCGTCCTATGTATTCATACAATAGCAAAATACTGCGGATGCTGGAAAGCTGAAATAACAACTGGAAATGCTCAGCAGGCCAGGCAGCGTCCGTGGAGAGAGAAACAGAGTTAACGTTTCAGGTCTGGGACCCGTCATCAGAACTGAATTTTCTATTGTTATGTCCTATGTATTCATATCGGTCTTTATAAGAGAAAAGATAGATTCCGAATAAAGAAATAAAATTGGGATTCACCAACCGCGCCACTCAACCGGATTTGTAATCGTCAAGGCATGGCACATAACATTTCATTCCAAATGAATGAATGAAAACATTTGAAAATGAATGGATGTATTTTTAATATAAAACTATTTTAAATGGTGCTACAGTTTTTTTGTATGAAATTACAATCTTGTTAAGGACATACCCTTTGCCTCTGCCTAATATTTATCAGATTATAAGTGTGGGAACATTGTGGAGGCTGAGCATTAAATCAGCAAATTGCCATCTTTTTATGTGGAAAAGAACACCTTGCTTTCTTAGCAAAGGTGGAAATGGCGGAGTTAACTGTGACTGATGGTATAGGAATGATGAGCTATGTGAACATTTTCTTGCAAATCCTCCCATTACTGGCTACCAACGCATGTAGGTGACCTGTTCCGAGATCAATGCTCGCTCGGAGGTGTGCAAGAGTGGGCCTGGGGGTGAACTGCTAATTTAGTAATTTTCATTTTTTATGGGGAAATGCATAGTCACCACTTAAGTACCTTCCCAATGACCTACTGAGATTAGAAATTTACCAGGTGGGGAATCCTGTATTGTAATTAACTAGTAACATTTTATTATGCTTATTAGAAGTAGCCATACACATCAAGCAATTGATTGTATATTATATACGAGTCTCCAACTAAACTGGCATGCATTTTTGTCCAGTAATGTACTGTTTGAATAGCCAAGCCCAAGACTACTCTTGAGAAAATTCCAACCTCTTGTCAAATTTTTAGTCATTCAGACTTTCCGGTTGTATAGTGAAAAGTTCTTTGTTCTTGGAGTGAAAGCACACTGACAGTACCTCACTTATGTAAATTTGCACAATGTTAGAAGACTTGCTCTGTATTAAATCATGAGATGCCCCTATTTAGCTAGCTGGCCACACTTTGAAACTTAGTATTTGAATTTTAGCTCCATTTATTATCATTTCTCATTAATTGTATTTGTAGTAAGCAAGACTTTCTGTCTTTGTGAATATTTTTTCGGAAAGATATTTTATGCAAGATTTTGGGTATAAAGAGCTCTCTTTTTCTAAAACATTAAAAAAAAAAAAAAAATTCCAATAATTAACACCAGCTAAATTGGCAGGGACAACAACTACTTGCACTTGCATAGCACTTTTAACATAGCCAAGTTTAGGATTAGATCCACGTTGGAAGGGAGTAAGCAATGTGGTCAAAGGTGCTGTTGAAGTCTTAGGATTTATAGAATTTTGAAGGTAGGGAGAGATGTAGCAAGACAAAGGTGCTGAGAGAGGAAGTTACAGAGTTTAGGGATTATTGAGCAAATTTATTGCCCATCCCTAATTGCCCTTGAGAAGGTGGTGGCGAGCCGCTGCCTTCCATGTGGTGAATGTACTCCTACAGTGCTGCTAGGTAGGGAGTTCCAGGATTGACTCGGTGACATTGAAGGAATGGCGATATACTTCCAAGTCAGGATGGTGTGTGACTTGGAGGAGAAATTGGAGGTGGTGGCGTTCCCATGCGTTTGCTGCCCTTGTCCTTCTAGGTGGTAGAGGTCGCGGGGTTGGGAGGTGCGCCGAAAAAGCCTTGGCGAGTTTCTGCACTGCAGTGCATCTTGTAGATGGTGCACACTGCAGCCACGGTACGCATGGTGGATGGGGTGCCAATCAAGTGGGCTGCTTTGTCATGGATGGTGTCGAGCTTCTTGAGTGTTGTTGGAGCTGCACTCATCCAGGCAAGTGGAGAGTATTCATCACACTCCTTACTTGTGCCTTGTAGATGGTGGAAAGGCTTTGGGGAGTCACGGAAGTGAGACACCCGCCACAGAATACTCAGCCTCTGACCTACTCTTGTTGCCACAGTATTTATGTGGCTCGTCCAGTTAAGTTTCGGGTCAACGGTGACCCCCAGGATATTGATGGTGGGGGATTCGGTGATGGTAATGCCGTTGAATGTCAAGGGGCAGTGGTCAGACCCTCACTTGCTGGAGATAGTTATTGCCTGGCACTTGTGTGGTGCGAATGTTACCTGCCACTTTTCAGCCCACGCCTGAATGTCGTCCAGGTCTTGTTGCATGTGGGCATGGACTGCTTCATTGTCTGAGGAGTTGCGAATGGCACGGAACACTGTGCAATCATCAGTGAACATCCCCATTTCTGACCTTATGTTGGAGGGAAGGTCATTGATGAAGCAGCTGAAGATGGTTGGGCCAACTAGGGGACATAGTCTCAGGATAAGGGGTCGGCCATTTAAGGCTGTGATGAAAAATTTCTTCACTCAGCGGGCCGTGAATCTTTGGAATTCTCAACCCCAAAGGGCTGTGGATGCTGAATAGTTGAGTATATTCAAGGCTGCAATAGATAGATGTTTGGACTCTTAAGGAACCAAGGAATATGCGAATAGGGCAGGAAAGTGGAGTTGAGGTCGAAGATCAGCCATGATCTTATTGAATGGCAGAGCAGGCTCAACGGGCTGTATGGCCTACTCCTGCTCTGAATTCTTGTTATATGGCTGAAGACTCTGCCACTGATGGTAGAGCAGACAGAGTGGGGGAACACAAAATGGAGTAGCATTGGAAGAAAACAGGGTGCAGGAAGGAATCTCGGGGCTTGAAGTTGCAACGGTCAGGAGGGGTGAATTATAGTAGAGATTCAAGACGAGGATGAGAGTTTTGAAGTTGATAAGATGGGGAGCCAGGATTGGGTTGATTTTAGTAGGATTTTGAGTGGTATAGAATGCAGGTAGCAAGGGGGGCATTGGAAAAGTGAAGTCTGGAGGTGATAAAGGTATGGAAGAGACTTTCAGCACTAGTGGGGTGAGTTGAGGGCAGTTGGTAAGGACATCTGAAATGCTGTGCTAATGAGATGACTGTCCTTCCTTGTTACTATATAGACTAAAATATATACTGTGAAAATTGGTTCACCTGTGTTTAAGGTGGGGAATGAGTGAATTTGGGCATCAGATAATTGGTAACCCCTCTATATAGATGTGTCAAATTGTTGCTCATACTTTAATTTAGAACCAGTTCAACACTTCTTTTGTACAATTACTGCACACCTAAAAGTTTTTAAAAAATCAATACAATATTTTATCATTTTATAAAGCTAGCTTTAAAATATTGAATATGGTAAACAAGATGAAATTCCATCACCTCGAATTCTGCCCAAACAATGTGTACGTTTGGAGACTTAGCAGGTCTAATCATTCTGCTAATCTGGGCTAAGGTTCCTCGATTTGAATCTCCTTACCCACCTTTTCTCATTAGCGTTGGGCTGCAGTTTCATAGCTAACTCTAGTATTTCAGTCAAGTTGTTCATGTGTGAGCCCCTTGTTCACGTGTGAGCCTAGATCATGAGTGCTGACAAGTTGTACAACTGTGGGGGCATTACAGCCATGCCAGATCCCGTCCTCGCCCAACACATGCTCTCTCAGACTTTCCGGCAAGGGATACTGGATGGTGATCAGAAGTGAGCACTTTGGCTGACACTCCTTCCCCAGCCTGAGGCATTGAGGCCAATTGGAGCACCCCTATTGCTGTCCAGGCTGAGACTAGTTGGCTCTGCGTAAACTAGGGACTAAACCTGGCACTTTTCCTGGCCAATCCCCCAACAGATTGTATATTTATCTTGTACCTGGATGTTGATTTCAAGTGTAGATTTAATACTTAAAAGAAAATACAATGTAACTGGCACCCTCCTAGGGATGAATTTGGGGTGTATGGTGCCTGAAAATAATGTAGACTCCTGAAACATTGTTTTGTTCCCATTTTGAACTTTTTCTCTGCTTTGTGTCTCCTTGAGCCATATTTTATCTTGGCCGAGAGGTGGGTGGATAACCCACTCTCGTGCTTCTTCAATGTATAGAGTCATAACGGCACAGAAGGAGGCCATTCGGCCCATCGAGTCCGTGCCGGCTCTCTGTAGAGCAATCCAGTCAGTCCCATTCCCCCGCTCTTTCCCCGTAGCCCTGCAAGTTTATTTCCCTCAAGTGCCTATCCAGTCTCCCCTTGAAAACATTGAGTGTCCCCGCTTCCACCACTTCCATCGGCAGCGAGTTCCAGGTTCTCGCCACTCGCTGCATAAATATGTTTTCCCTCGCATCCCCCCCTGTATCTCTTGCCCAAAACCTTAAATCTGTGTCCCCTAATCCTTGTACCATCAACTAGCGGGATGGTACAAATGCTTCTTTGTAATCCACCATTAGTCTTCCCAAGAGGCCTAGGATGATTTAATTGATTTTAAATTTTATTAAATTGTTTAATTGTAAGTGACTAACATTTCTTTGTCCCTACTATAATATCAGACTCCAGAGCTTAAAACTTTGGGATCTTTCTGGCTCCCAGAAGTTATAGATCGACATACCACATTGAATAATTAACATAGAACCTGTACTCGGGTCTTGTTTGAACTGGTACTCCAGTGTCCCAGTTTTGAACATTTATGTATATGTAGTGGGCCACAATCCCAATACAGGTTGAGTTCCGGACTCCGGGACGATTGGTGGCAGGGGTCCGGAATCCGTAAAATGTTGCGGAATCCGGACACCCTGAGGGAGGCTTACCAAAAACCGGAACCTGGGCATTTCTGGACTCGGCATGTGTTTCTGATGTCCGAAGTCCGGAAATATCGCAACCTGGGCTTGGGTGTTTCCGGAAACGCCCATCAGGAAACACGTTCCGAAGTCCGGGAAAACCGGCTTGGCCTCAGTCCCGAGGTTGCTGGATTCGGGGCGTTCTACCTGTGTCTGTTTATTTTGCTATTTGTGAAAACAAGCTCAGACATGCATTTTTATTGGCTGTTGAGCTGGCAGGCTATGGAACACAAGTCTGTTGGGGGCCACAATTGGGAAGAATGTGGTCTACAAGTAACCTCCAGTAGCACTGCATTATAGAGCATGTACAATAAGTGTCGTGTTGCTATATATGGCTGAGTGTGTATTTAGTTGCTGAAATTCCAAACAACGGCATTACAATACCAAATGTCATTGTCAAATGTCTTAAATATTCAATGTCAACTCTGGACCAGTTATTACCAAAACACTGAACTTTCCTCCTGTGACGTGTTTAAATGAAATCAGCAGCTTTTTTAACGAAAGAAAGAACTTGCATTTATATAGTGCCTTTCACATCCTGAGAACGCCCCAAAGCACTTCACAGCCAATGAATTGCTTTTTGAAATGTAGTCACACATGTAGGTAAATACGGTAGCCAATTTGTGCACAGCAAGGTTCCACAAACAGCAGAGATAAATAACCAGTGAATCTGTTTTTTGTTGGTTGAGGAGCAAATGCTAGGCAGGGCACTGGGAGAGCTCCCCGACTCCCCTTTGAATTGTATCGTGGGATCTTTTACTCCCACTTGACAGGGCAGATGGGCCTTGCTTTAACGTCTCATCCAAAAGATGGCACCTCCGACAGTGCAGCACTCCCTCAGTACTGCACTGAAGTGTCAAGTCCTAGAGAGGGGATTTGAACCTACGACCTTCCGACTCCGAGCCAAGGCTGACGCTTTATCTTTAATATTGTGTATGAGAGATCATTTTAAAACTGCCGCTTCAGCATCAAGACAGTACTCTTAAAAGACAATTGTTTATTCCTTCCATCAGTTACCGAATGTCTACAATTTTTAGCTTTTTCTGCTGAGTGTAGTGGTAGTTTTGGTGAGCTTTGAGCTGATCTTGTAATAAGACAGAGAAGCAGTGAGAACATTATATTTAACTCTTCAATGACTGCTGTCATACCTTTGCACAAAGTGAATAATCTCCAAGACTAGGTTTTTCCTTTACTGTTTACTAAATATTTAGTTGCAATTTACAGATCAATATACAAATAAGAGAAAAAAGACTTTAAAAGAAATGCAGTACTCACTAAAGTATGTATTGATCTGTTAATGGTCATATTTAATGGGGAGAAGAGTTTTACCCAGTGGTGGATGTTCTCCTTGTGTATAAAATATTTTAACAATGCAGTGTGCCAGAACCTGGGGGGGAAGAAAGCTGCCGTCATGTGGCCAAGACCTATTTCCATAATGTTAAAGATCCAACACACTGCAAGGGTAACTGGATTGATGGCAGATCAGAGCTGTTTTACTCCCTTTTCTAGTTTTGGCACCAAAGATGTAGAAAACTATAATTTAAAATCAGCTGAGTGCAGACAAGGAAAACCGACTCGGGTTCTGTGTTGTCCGCTTCTGGTATAAAGATAACATCTGGCTGATTCTTAAATCTGTAATGCTGGAAAAATATCACTCACCTGAGATCTGTTTATAACACGATCGCATACAAGCGTTTCTTTTCCATGGCCAAACCAAAAAAAAAAAAATCCGCATCAACTCTACAAAATTGTTAGTACTTCGCAGCTGCTTGGCACTCCCAGATAAAGTAGATAATACCAATTGATTACATAGCATTCACATTTTACCCTTTGAACCTTTACTTTCTATTTTCTACGCCTATTTGCCTGCCCTTTCAAATGATCATTATCAGCTAATCATAAATGCATGAAAACACAGTTCAAGATGTCTGTAATTCCAGAGTTTGTTAAAGGTGTTGGAATTGCTGTTAGCTTTATGGAGGTAGGGGGAGAAACCATCTCTTATCTCTCCCTAAGGAGAGGGAGGCCCAGTACTTGGAGCAATGCATTTCTATCCCCAGAGTTAGGAATTTGAATACCACTCTTGAAAGATGTCAAACTCACTTGTGCTTATTAGATTATTTTTGGCGATTTCCAGATGCTTCGGTAAAGTGCTTGCAGCATGTCCTTGTCACAAATGCGCTTCCTAGTACAGGAAACTTTCGTATCTGGCATCGACGGGACCGGGATGGTGCCGGTTGATTAAAAATTCCAGATAACGGAGAGGTTTATTTTTAACAAACAAAAATAAAAAAAATATCAAGAAATGTGCCGTATAATTGGGTACTCCTCTACAGAATGTTAGTTAAATGGATGGTGGATTGGAAGAGACTTCCGACAGCGCCAAGAAGCCGAGTAGTGGCAGTTTGGAGAACTACCCCCACTGACTAACTCGGCCACCGTGGGAGACTCGGAAACATTTCCGGTTATTGAGGTGTTGTTTTCGGAGTATGAATTTTGCCGGTTATTAGAGAATTCCGGATATTTAGGTGCTGTTTAAACGAGAGTTTCCTGTAGGTAATTCTGGATAAGTCAGTGGCCCAGATTGTCCTGTTATTCTTGCTGAAGTAAGAAGTACTTTAGTTAGAAAAAGCAGCAGTGAAGGAATAGGGAGCTATTCTCTAGACATTGTATCCTGGTCTGATTATCTCCTGCCCTCTAAACCTCCTTCCCCTGAAGACTACCCATTGCCTTGATTCCCCATGTGCAACATCACAAAAGATCAACTACAATAGTTGGTTTAAATATCCTCAACTGAATACAGTTTGGCTATAAACGGCACGCTCTTGAAGAATAAATGGAACAGTACCACCTGAATTGGTGTTGATGCATGCAAATATTTGACGGCTGTCATTTTACACTTCCATCTGACTGCACATTCTATTTGCCTAGTTTCAAACCCCAGGAAATATTATGGACTATTCTATAAATGTATCCATTGCACAATTGAGAGAGGATACCACTGTAATGTAACATGGAACACCTGTGGGGCTGTGACTGTATGCCTTAATACGCTGGACTGTATTAGGCGAGTGGGTCCCCATCACAATAGTGCACATTTGGAGTCAGGAATGCATTTGTAGAGAACAGTGGCAAGTTTCAATTAACTGCATACCATAAATCTAATGAAGACCAAAAATTCTAAACCAAGACCATATCATCTGAACCTTGAGATTAATTCCTTTTGATATTCTGTAGTGTTGTATAATTTTTTTGAATGTTTAATTTTCTGGTGTGATTTTTTTTTTTTTTTTTTTTCCCCTCAACTTTTGCTCCTTTTTCCTTCTCCTTTCCTGGAGGCAGTTACTCCTGCTGGGATACAGTTTCACAGGTATACGCAGCCCTCTGGTACCTCACCCAAGTGGTGGTTATTGTGTTCATACAATAATAAATGAATAGCAAGTTGTTTGACCATTGGAGTGATAACTCATGCCCACGTTACTGCAGGAGTCTGAAATAAAAACAGAAAATGCTGGAAACACTCAGCAGACCAGGCAGCATCCGCGGAGAAAGGAAAAAGGTGAAGTTAAGATTTCAAGTCTATGAAGTGGGGAAGAGCCCTAGACCTGAAACGTTAACCTAACCCTTTTCCTTTCTTCACAGATGTTGCCTGACCGGCCAAGTGTTTCCAGCTATTTGTTTTTATTTCAGCATCTGCATTATTCTGCTTTTAGTTTCCAGCAGGGGTTCTTGGATTGTGATTTGGGAATGGGAACCCTGGTTGTTTTTTTCCCCTTTTCTCCGTGCCCCCGCTTGGAAAAAAAAATCTGGGACGCATCTGCCACACGTACTGCCCCACACAAGTTAACTCGGCAGAGGCTAGGAATCAGGCCTGAAACCTTCCTGATCTATATTGCTCATTATCCCACTGGATGGTGCATTCATCAACAAAGAAAGACATGAAAAAAGAATTTGCATTTATATAATACCTTGCATATCCTTTGGATATCCCAATGTACTTCACAGCCAATTAATTACTTTTGAGCTGTAATCATTATAATGTGGGCAAATGCAGCAGCCAATTTGCACACAGCAAGGTTAAACAAACAGCAATGAGATAAATGACCAGTCAACTTGTGTTGGTGGAGGGATAAACGTTGGCATCGATACCTGGAGGACACTCCTCTTCAAATATTACTGTGGAATCTTTACGTCCATCAGTTTCAATGTTTATGTTGCAGGATTCATTGACATTACTGCAGATTTGAAAAAGAAAATTGCTGATTACCATTTTTACACCTCTAGATAACCACCATCAGTGCCAGTGTTAGAGGCTGATCAGTTACTTCTGTTTTTCCTCCTCACCCCGTTGCCAAGACTAGATGTTTCACTTGGCAGTGCAGCAGCGAGCTAAGATGGAAGCAAAAGCACTGACTCAGCCGATTTAAGACAGCCAGTAGCAAAGCCTAGTAGACCCAGATTTGACCTTGGGACTGCTGAGTTAGCTGGTTCTAGCTGGGATTGCAGTAGGGGGATTGCACTGGCCTCCATGCCCTGGGTTAGTGAGCAGCAGGTAGACCAGGATTCCTGATTCCTACCTAATGACCCTTAGCTGGAAGAGCTAGCACATGGATGTTAGGTGAGGACAGGGTTAGTTTTGCCCCCTTTGGTTGAATAGGCTGCCAACACTGACTGTCAGGATTCACATGAAAAGTGGTTACTTGGCTGAAGTATTAGAGGCCATCTGGCATCAGGAACTATTTCTCCAGAAAGATGCAGCTTCAGTAGAGGAAGGGAGAGAATTTGCGGGACAAGGAAGCAGATGGTATTTCAAAATTAGAACAAATGATACATAATCCACCTCTTATACTGATTGAATCATTCAGTCAACTCTCTCTCTAACCTTATTAATATACTTGATCATAAGCTAGGACTCTTTCAACTATAAATTAAGTGATCTCAATCCGCATTCTTAAACAGCACTTTGCAATTGCAATAAGGATGATGTGTTCTATGAATGCAGCCCAAGACAATTTTAACTGAAGACATTTTTTGGATTCCTTACCCATAACACTTTTTCTAAAAGCAAAATCAACACTTTTATTAAAAAAAAAAAAAAAAATATCATAATTTCAAGGTCTCTTTCTCCCCCCCCCCCCTTCCCCAATTAAATGTAGATCATTACTACATCGGCTATATGCTGTGATTGTCTGGCAGCTTGGCTTTGTTTCCAAAATGGGGGTTCTGACAATTTTAAGGACAGATCCGGTCAGTAACTGGTGCTAGCTTGATGGGCCGAATGGTCATTTCCTGTTACTAAAAATCCCTATCTTTGTTTTTAATTGAGCTACTTGTATTGTGAACAAAAACATAATGTTAAACAAATCTTTTTTTTTTTTTACTAAGTGTTCTGTAGCTTGTTTATATTTCCCATAAGATATCAAACAATCATAAAAATGATTAACTTATTTCTAGTGCTTTTGCTACAAGCATGTACTTGCATCATGCCTTCAGCTTTAGAATAATGCTTTTTGCTTTCTTAATTAGATGCAGTAACAGAAGTATATGGGAAGTATTTTCTGTGACTGTCAGGACATAATGGATTAGCCAAATCCTTTGGGAAATTCATTTCCAATGTTATCCGACATTCTGTATCTCTGCAGAAACAGCACTGCGAAATGCAAGATTGCTTTGTAACGTATAACAAGCAAAGTAAGCAGATCAGCTGCCTTTTCACTCTTGGTTCCATCTGTTTTAAAATCTTGGTATCTGTAAAACAAAGCAACTATGCCACATGCTATCTGGATGCAAAATGATCCTATTGATTATTTCAGTAAGATTCTGTTTGCCAAATATGTATCATTCTGTTCTAATTCTACGCAAAGTCAGTTCTTAATGTGTAAAGCAGGGTCGCCTGCGTCCTTGTATTATGTGGGTTCTATATTTTTGATGTATCTACTATACAAGTCCTAATTTAAACAGTACACATATAGTGCTCTAGTGTGCAGTAAATCCTCTTTAATAACTGTTACAAACCTCTTGTTAGAAGACTTGATTTGAGGTTAAGAATTGAAGATTGAATCCTGATCAAAATGATTGGAACTTGATGAATAATCAACACTTGTGATGCATACCCTGCCTTCACTTCTATCTAAATTGTGTGTGTTTTGAAAATTGTTTGCCCTATATTTTTCTCTCTTTTAGCGAGGCTCAAATTCATACGGAGTCATTAGAGCAAGTAATGTTTCAAACAGAGCAGAGGGATATTGGTCCAGTTAATCGAGATGGGGCAGTTTAACTCTAGTAAGTAATAGCACACACAAGCTTTTGTTCACAGGATACAACTTGACAAAGGAACATAGGAATTGCTAGGTGAAAAAGACCACGGTCCATCCCGGTAGTTGCATGATACAATGATAATGGAGTTGATGACCAACTGAAGAGCTTCTGAAACTGAGGCAGTTGCATAAATCTCCTCCAGAATTAAGTGTTGAATTATTAAAACAAGTAACTTGTAATTGCAGAGATATGTATGCAAGGTGGTAGCGGTGATTTTATTCTAAGTATAAGTGAGCAATGTTAGTGGCAGACTGAAGGCAGAATCTGAGGTATTTGTACTGGTAAGAGAATTCATATTACACACTCTAGGTTTGCCAGCTAATTCTGACCTCCCAAATATGAAAGTAACTGGAAAATATAAGTAGAGTATCATTCATAAATAAAGGTACAATGAATCTACAAAAAAGAGTTTGTAACCATAAATAAGTGTAAAATACCAGTATATATCAACTAAGGTGTATTCAATAAATAGCAAACTGTATAATGTATGAAATCCGTAACATGCACCCCCATATTAGGGTTAACATGGGTGGAGCACCCCGTGACTATATCTATCCAGCATTGTACACCAGGTAGTAGTGAATAAGGAGCATGCAACATTAAATAGCAAAATCTTCATCAGATTGAATAAAGTGCATACATTGCCCAAGTGTTCCAATTTAGTAAATAGAAATCATTCAGTGGCATATGTTGGGTAATCCTATGGGGAGGAGGAGAATAAAAAGAGGGGTGAAAATCAAGGTACATCTTGGATGTTATGAGGGCAAAAGATGTGCCCAGTTCTGAGAATTTTGCAATGAAATGATTCTCCTTCCCCATTATATTTTTCTCTAAGGTACTGACTTCTGCTGGGATACAGTTCCATGGTACTTTGTCCAACTGGCCATTGTGAGAATGCTGGATAGATATAGATACAGGGTGCTCCACCCATGTTAACCCTAATATGGGTGTGCATGTTACTAATTTCATACATTATACAGTTTGCTATTTATTGAATACACCTTAGTTGATATATACTGGTATTTTACACTAATGTGTGAACCTAGATTGTGGGTGTTGGCAGGGTATTTTACCATGGAAGGCAGTACAGTGGAGTGTAAACCTGTTCTCACTCAATATCCACAGATTCACTCTTTCCACCAGACAGACAAGAGCAGGGACCCTGCCTGTTTTTCCTCTCTCTACTCTAAGGACACTGAAGCCAATGTTGTATCCTAACTGCTATACCCAGCTGAGATCAGCTAACTTAGCACAAGCCACATGGTTTAGTGCTGTATGATACGTATTTACCCATTAAGCCATCTGGCAAGATGAAGTGGCATCTTAAATTGCCTTCACTAGTTTCTGAGAAGTCATTTTATTCTCTCTCCCATTTCCAGTTGTAATTTTTCTTTCAGCTTTATGGAAAGGGGGAATGATAATGCTGAGAATGGAATACCTTTCCATTTTTAATGCCCATTGTCAGCTTTCAGTACGGGGTAGGGCGTATGCGAAGTTTCATGTACAATGTTCTAACTCTGTACCTTTGTTGCAGTTTGTGTATCTCTCTCTGCCAATATGAACGTTTCTATTTCCCATGCCAACAATACTTATTGCCTCAATGAGTTGCAGATATGTTGGGATTATTAGCAATTTTATTTTTGCTGATTTTTTTTTTTTTTAATATTGTATGTTCCCCTTTGTTGCCTCCAGTTTATTACCAGCAATATCACTTTTACAGAATTTTCAATTATTAAAAAAAAATCTAATTTCACTCCTGATAAAAGTAGCACTTGGATTTGCTTATCTCTCCCAACATCTTGCCATCTACTTTCTGCAGCCACACTTCTAAGCAATAACCAGGATTTTTTAAAACCAACATTTAATGTATCCTTTGCAGTAAAAATTTAATGGAGCTGCTTGCATTTCTGAAAAAGTTTCACTTAAAGGAAGATACTTGTGCAGGTGGTAGCAGCACACGCGCACATGGAATGGGTCCAACTGTTTATTGGACCTGCAGCTGTGGTGCAGCATTGTGTTAGAAACCTTGTTGGTGCCTCCAGTTCTCAGCACAACAATGCCTTTTAAAAATCACGTTTTTTGTTGTGAACCACTGGCATTTGTCATTTACTGGTTCAGGTGTAAAAGCACACAAAATCTCTCCCTTCTGAAGAAGGGGCCCTCTATCACCTGAAACAATAACATACCTGTTCTATGATTTACCTGCTGTGTTTCTGGCATATTTGTTTTTGTTAATTTAATTTACCTGATTTAAGCAGTGTATATTTCCCCGACTAAGGGCTCTTTGGTATCTGCTGATGCAGTTGCGTTAACTGCTAAGGTTAGACAGTGTGTGAGTGTGACCTGAAGCGGCTCATTTATTTTTTCCCCCATGATCCAAGGCTTTGAAATTAGTTTCTTAGTTAAGGGGTTGGGGAAAGGAGAAATGCAATTTGAAGATTTGCTCTGTGAATTCACAAATAGGATACAGACTCTGAAATGTTAAACTTGATTTAAAAACAGATTTTAAAAAATTACTCCGCACTTTAAATCACTGTTTCATAATTATTTAATGACTGTCCTAAATGATTTAATTGTGGAGCAGTGCAGAGAAGTACTCGGGATAAAATGTTGTCTTTAGAAAGGAGCCAGGCTCTTTTAGTACTAAAAAAGAATGAAGAATGGATTTTCGCACTAGCGTTAAGCTCTGGGTGCTGCAGTAGGGATGGGATTGATGGGTGATATTGCAGTATCATTGAGCAGTAAAAATGACTGCATTATTGATTTAACTGATCCTGCTTGATTGCAGTTGGGGAGGAGAAGAGGCAATCTTAACACAGTCTACATTTGGTGCACTGATCTTCAAGATTATAGCTGACTAATGTCAATTTTTAAAAAGCCTTTTTCCTCTTTCCCTCCCCCCCCCCCCCCCCCCCCCCCCAACAATTACCCATTTTTGTACCTGGCTCAAGATCGTCAGTTATTTAACCATAGAGAAGTAATTTTAAATTACTCAGTTTCCAAACAAGCCCAAAATATAAGCCTGGAAAGACTTTAACGAATCATAGTATTTTGTCAATTTTTTTTTCAAAGCTAAGTGGAATACTGTACTTTTACACCATATTGGACTTATTTTACATACTGAAATGTGATTTTGTTACTGGAAAAGAGAATTCTTCATTCATTGTCTTTTCTGTGGGTAAGACTAGCCATGCTGCTGGAAGATTGGAGATGCCTGCGTTTTAAAATGCTTTGTGTCGGAACTTACCATACTACTTTTTTTGACATGGCTGTCACCTGCTTTTCTCTTGGTATTGTCAGTTGCATAGCATGAGATGTGAATTTTGTCTGTAGTATTGTATATTTTTGGAGAGTAAGCATAGATTCAACTATATGGATGCATGTAGGAACTCCATTAAAGTGAAGACAACTGGAGCTGCCCTAGAAATTGCCACCTTTGGGGACATTGGGTGCACCTATCATAAAGAGAAAACTGATGACATGTAGTCACTCTTGCCATCAACCAGTGGGCAGGAACCTTCCTGGAACAGACCATGAACTGAAACATCTGTCATCATGAGAGATAATGGCATCATCAAAGTACCCACGATTTAAAATCCAAATGGTCGCAGTGAGTTATGGTTATCTGGTTCAGCACGTAAATGAAAGTGTGAAACTGAGCCTGCAGACAAGGAAGGTTCCAAGTTTGACCTTTGGCCTGTGGTGTTGGCTAATATCATCCAGGACAGCTATATGGGTGCTTCAATTGACATAGTGTCTCTTGACTTGGGAGAAAGAGGAAAATCAGCTATTTTCTTGCTCCTCACCATCCAGTTATCTCTGCTGGATGTGTGGAAATATGAACGGCCAAGGTCAGGATTAGATTCACCTGTGATGCCGCCGCGGTGAAATAGCATGATGTTACTAGGTGCCATCCAAGAATAGTCTCTTGGGCTGAAGTACTTTTGACTCCAAGTATTTGTGCTCGGGCATGCTTCCACTGTTTTTATAAAAGGAGGCAGATATTTAGGATAACAACAGAAAATGCTGGAAATATTCAGCAGGCCAGGCAGCATCCGTGGAGAGAGAAACCGAGTTAACGTTTCAGGTCTGGGACCCTTCTTCAGAACTGGAAAAGGCTAGAGATGTAACGAGGTTAAAGAGACAAACGGAAATCCTGTCGATGATTGAGCGATATGTAATTTCAAATGTTCTAGATTAATCTCAATGAAATATTCAAGGTTAATGGCCACATTTGTTAGATTTTGGCTTTCATGCTTCTGGGCCCAGTAACTCTCCTAAACTAGATTCCTCGATCTCATCAGTACTCACAATTTGAACAAAATTAGCAAAGGCAAGGAGTTTAAATGAGACATGTCTTGATAGCTACAGTATTAATCTACTACCAACAATCTTGACTAGAAAGTTAATTTCTGATGTCCCACGTACAGGAAACTTTGTGCTATCCGGCACCGACGGGACCGAGCTGCTGCCATTCCCTCAAAACTGCCGTACACTCCAGAGCTAATGTTGAAACATACGGAGAATCAACAAACCCTGTTGCTTAGCAACAGCCTCTAAACAGTCGGCAAGCGTCTCTGTAGCATCTCTAGCTGAAGCTGTTGCTTAGCTACAGATGTTGCAGAGCTTGACTGTTCAAAAAAAGCAAAGGAAAGAAACAAAGAAAAAAAACGGCTCCTGATTTTTGCTGGTGGCTCGAGCTTGCCGGACGGTTCGCCTCCAGATAACACACAGTTTCCTGTATCCTGTTTCATTTTTATTTGAAGAATTGATGCCCTTTCAAACATGTGCTTTCTGAGGATATTTGTAAGGCTTTTGTGTGGAATCACCTTCCCTATTTTTAAAAAAAAACTGGATTTTCCAAACCTGAACTTTTTAGTTTCTATATCTCTTAATCCATTGAGTCAGGGGTATTTGGTAACCATTATGGTGAGGGTCACAATTTCAACCCTAAATTCTTTCATGATGGGCATACTCCAGAATCCTGCAACAAGCTATATTGTGGAATGATAAGATGTGGAACTGTGATATCACCACATTTAGAGTTCTAGATTTCAATCATGCCATTATGGATAGTTTTCATGTAGAGGCCAAACACTCCTGCTTAGGAATAGGAATAAGAAAAGGAGAAGGAGCAGTGCTGGATTCTAGTTTGGTCAGCATTCCACAAGAGAGAGACCTGGAGATGTGGGGAATTAAGTATGCTAATAGTTACAGGTGAAGGGGGACCGCAAGTTGTTCCCAGGTCGTATCAGCACCACTGCATTAGGTTCTCATTAGCCCAAAGGAACAAACTTGCATTTACATAGCACTTTTCACATCCTCAGGATGTCCCAGAGCCAGTGAACCATTTTGAAATGTAGTCACTTGTTCTGTAGAAAACAATTTGAGCATTTCAAGGTCCCACAAACAGCAATGAGGTAAATGACCAGTTAGTCTGTTTAGGTGGTGTTGTTTGGTGACCATAGCATGTATGTGGAGGATATCAAGTGAAGAGTAAATGTAGCCTTCATTCTTTTGATGATTTCCATATCTTTGAACTTTTTAGAACTAAGAATTCTGATACTTTGCACTATATTTTCCTTTTCTTTTCAAATAAAAAAACCTATAGCTTACATTGGCTTAAAAACAGTGGAAGCCCTAGAGGAGTATAGAAAGTGCAGGGGGGGGTACCTAAAAAAATGAAATTAGGAGAGCGAAGAGGGGGCATGAAAAAACACTGGCGGGCAAAATAAAGGAAAATCCCAAGGTGTTTTTTAAGTATATTAAGGGCAAGAGGATAACCAGGGAAAGAGTAGGGCCCATTAGGGACCAAAGTGTCAATCTTTGTGTAGAGCTGGAAGATGTTGGTGAGGTTTTAAATGAATATTTTGCATCTGTGTTCACTATGGAGAAGGATGATGTAGGCATAGAAATCAGGCAGGGGGATTGTGATATACTTGAACAAATTAGCATTGAGAGGGAGGAGGTACAGGAAACTTTGTTATATCCGGGACCGAGCTGTTGCCGATCTATCAAAACTGCCGGACATACCAGCGTTAATGTTGAAGCATACGGAGATTTGCAGCTCCGTATCTGGCAACAAACACTGTTGCTTAGCAACAGCTTCTAAACAGTCGGCCGTACCTTAGAAGCGTCTCTGTAGCTTAGCAGCAGCTTCAGAGAGACTTTGCAGAGCCTAACTGTTGGGGAAAAAAAAAAGCCACGAGAAGAAAAAAAACCCTAACCAAACGGCTCCCGATTTCTGCCGGTAGATCGAGGTTTCCGGACATACAACCTCCAGATAAACCAAAGTTTCCTGTACTAGTGGTTTTAGCAGGCTTAAAAGTGGATCAATTCCCAGGCCCAGATGAGATGTATCCCAGGCTGCTGTGTGAGGCAAGGGAGGAGATTGCAGGGGCTCTGACACACATTTTTAGAACCTCTCTGGCCACAGGGGAGGTGCCAGAGGATTGGAGGACAGCTAATGTAGTACCATTGTTCAAGACGGGTAGTAGGGATAAACCAGGGAATTACAGGTCAGTGAGCCTAACATCAGTGGTAGGGAAATTATTGGAAAAAATTCTGAGGGACAGAATTAGTCTCCACTTGGAGAGGCAAGGATTAATCAAGGATAGTCAGCATAGCTTTGTCAGGGGGAGATCATGTCTACCAATTTGATTTAATTTTTCGAGGGGGTGACTAGGTGTGTGGATGAGGGTAGTGCAGTTGATGTAGTCTACGTGGACTTCAGTAAGGCTTTTGACAAAGTCCTGCATGGGAGACTGGTCAAGAAGGTAAGAGCCCATGGGATCCAGGGCAATTTGGCACATTGGATCCAAAATTGGCTTAGTGGCAGGAGGCAGAGGGTGAAGGTTGTTTTTATGACTGGAAGCCTGTGTCCAGTGGTGTACCGCAGGGATCGGTGCTGGGTTCCTTGCTGTTTGTAGTGTACATTAATGATTTAGATCTGAATGTAGGAAGTATGATCAGTAAGTTCGCAGATGATACGAAAATTGGTGGAGTGGTAAATAGCGAGGAGAGAAGCCTCGGGCTACAGGACGATATAGACTGGTTGGTCAGATGGGCAGAACAGTGGCAAATAGAATTTAACCCTGAAAAGTGTGAGGTGATGCATTTTGGGAGGACTAACAAGGCAAGGGAATACACAATGAATGGTAGGACCCTAGGAAGGACAGAGGAACAGAGGGACCTTGGTGTGCATATACATAGATCCCTGAAGGCAGCAGGTCAGGTAGATAAGGTGGTTAAGAAGGCATATGGGATACTTGCCTTCATTAGCCGAGGCATAGAATATAAGAGCCAGGGAGGTTATGATGGAGCTGCACAAAACGCTAGTTAGGCCACAGCTGGAATACTGTGTGCAGTTCTGGTACACTCTCGGGAGCCGCAAGCCTACATTTCGTTGTACTGCACTTGTGCACTAACAATGACAATAAAGTTGATTTATTATTATTATTATTATAGGAAGGATGTGATTGCATTAGAGAGGGTGCAGAGGAGATTCACCAGGATGTTACCTGGACTGGAGCGCTTTAGCTATGAGGAGAGACTGGACAGGCTGGGGTTGTTTTCCTTGGAGCAGAGAAGGCTGAGGGGGGACCTGATTGAGGTGTACAAAATTATGAGGGGCATAGATAGGGTAGATAGAAAGGAACTTTTCCCCTGTAGTAGAGGGGTCAATAACCAGGGGGCATAGTTTCAAGGTAAGGGGCAGGAGGTTTAGAGGGGATTTAAGGAAAAACTTTTTCACCCAGAGGGTGGTTGGAATCTGGAACTCACTGCCTGAAAGGGTGGTAGAGGCAGGAACCCTCACAACATTCAAGAAGCATTTGGATGAGCACTTGAAACGCCATAGCATACAAGGCTACGGACCAAGTGCTGGAAAATGGGATTAGAATAGACGGGGCTTGATGGCCGCGCAGACACGATGGGCCTCTTTCTGAGCTGTATAACTCTGACTCTATTGAGAGGTTTATCATATTCTGTCCCTTTAGCATAATCACAAATGTTTCAAGGCTTATGAGGCTATGCTTTTTTTAAAAAAAAAAAAGCTTCCATCCTTCGGCGATATGTTGTGGAAAATGATTATCTTAAAGGGAGAGAGCAGTACGTGTAGCTGGCGTATGTTTGTGTCACTTTCCCCGCCACGCTGTAAGCTACAGAAGAGATGGTGTTGGAGGGGAAGTTGCAATTACATGATTTTGATGACCATGTGCTTTTAAATGCTTTATGCTAGAAATTCTTCCCTTATTTTTTATCAGCACTGGTATTCACCAACGCTAGCATATGAAGGGAGCATTTTGTACATCTGTACAAGATAGTTATATTTTCAATATACTGTACTGTTTTTGAACATTCATTCTTCCAGGCATGCATCTTGATATAACGCTATATTTTGGTACTTAATAATTGTACGATAAATCGTTAAGTCTAATGGTTGTGTTCGGAAGAGTACATGTATTATGAGAGCTTATTTAAAATTTATTTTGTACTCCTCACCAGATGTTTGATTGGGCTTGCAACTCCTGATATTCTTAAAATGAATCCATCATAATTTACACAGCAACTCAAATATTGTACATTTGTAATAGAATGCTAGAGTTTTGTCTGTAATGTACATATGTTTTACATCAAATATATAATTGTAATGTATTTTTGCAAAAGTTTCATAAAATTTGTAACTAATCTAAACATAATGCCTATGTTGATTTTATTAATCACTCCTATAGTTTTTATAATGGATTTTTAGATACTTTAAAAAGAGTCTAATGTAACTCAAATGACTTTATTTCTTGCAGGGTTTGCTGGATAAATATCTAATAGCAAATTCTACCAATTCAGAGAGCAAAGTCTTCTACCTTAAGATGAAAGGAGATTATTACCGATATCTTGCAGAAGTAGCTATAGCAGAAAGCAAAAAACGTAAGTTTCCTGTTTTTGGTGTATTTTGTGCAAATAACATCTAGAGAAGGTATTTGTGGTACTGCGTGTTTACTTGCCAGTGTGCTGTGCTGTAGAATGGTAGAGCTTGTATCCATGATTTCTTTATATGCTGAGTTGCTAATCTCATCATGGCTGTCAGTGGAGGAAGATGGAAAATCAAAGGGTGCGGTGCACAAACCTTTCTGGTATTTCGCGCCTCCTGTGAGTTAGCGGGGAATGTCTGTGCATGTGGCTGCACCATCCAATGAATATGTCTTTTGTTTATATGTATGATGGATAAAGACAGCTTTGGTAGATTCTAAGGAGTGGGTTGTGAAGATGACCTATTGGCTGCAATGGTGTGTGAGTGAGAGAGACTACAATGGTAGACAGGGAATACTCGTTTGGTAATTGCAGAGTATTCTTTTAAATCCCAAGTGAGGACACTGCTGCTCAAACAAGAGATGTTATTTTCAGCCTTTTATTTTGTCTTGTTACAGAAACTGTTGAGAACTCCCAGACATCATATCAAGAAGCGTTTGATATCAGTAAGACGGACATGCAACCAACGCAACCTATCCGATTAGGTCTTGCCCTGAACTTCTCCGTATTCTACTATGAAATTCTCAACTCTCCAGAGCAAGCCTGTGCACTGGCCAAGACGGTAAGCAGTAAAGACAGGGACTAACTTTCTTAAATATTCTTCTTTGTTATCTTGTACATTGGGTATACTACCTCTTTTAGTTAGGATGGATGAGTGTTTGATAAACTGTTACATCAAAGCCAAACTGATTTTGGAAAAGACTTTAGTACTCTTTAGTTTTCTTCTCCCTCACCTTAAAATGGCATGAGAAATAACTAATATTTCAAATATGATTTATCTAAGAAAGTCTGAGAAATGACAGACCCGTTTGACCCGAAGCTTAGTTTCAGAACTCGTATCTGCATCAACTGCCTACTTCCACTTCTGCAAAATTGCCTACCTCTGCGCCCACTTCAACCCTGTGTTGCTGAAACACTCATAACTTGTCTTCATTGCCTACAGACTCCACTATTACGACACGCTCTTTGCTGATCTGCCATCTTCCACGCTCCATAAATTCCACCTGGTCAAACTGCTACTTGAATCCTGTCCTGCTTGCCCATCGCCTGTTCTCGCTCCGTCTCCCAAAGCCTTAAATTTAGAATCTTTGATATTGTCTTTAAATTCCTCTCTGGCCCTGCTCCACCCTACCCTGCTACTTCCTCCATCCATTTATCCATGTTGAGCGCTCATTTCCTCCAACTCTAGCCTCTATCCCTTCGCCATTGGTACTAGGGCTTTTAGCCTCCTGGGTCCTCCCACCTGGACTTCCTCCTTGCCAATTCTCTTTCTCCCTTTAAATAAATCCTCAAAACCCCTCTCTTTGACTAAACATTCAGTCACACCTCAATTTCTCCTTTTTTGTCTCCGCATTTGTTTTCCATATGCTGTTTCTTTGGGACATTTCTTGTGTTGAAGGTGTTCTATAAATGGAGGTTGTTGTTGTGTAATGTTTGAACAAAGCCCATATTTAAAGTTATTGGCTCCAAGAGTAGACAAGGGTAATGTAGTAGATGTAATATATTTGGATTTTCAAAAGGTCTTCGATAAGGTACTGCATAGTAGACTCATGACTAAGATCGGAGCATGTGGCGTCAAGGGACAGGTAGCAAGCTGGCTACAAAGTAGAAAACAGTAGGGGGTTAAGGGCAACTACTCAGACTGGCAAAAGGTGGGAAGTGATGTTCCGCTGGGATTAGTGCTGGGCCATTGTTGTTCATAATTTACATTAACGATTTGGACTCTAGAATTGGAAGTAAAATTTGTAAATTTGCAGATGACACCAAATTTTGGGGGGGGGGGGGGTGTAAATACAAAGGAAGATGTTACTAAATTTGCAGAATGGGCGTTTTAATTGGCAAATTAATTTCAATATAGATAAATGTGAGGTGGTGCATTTTGGTAGGAAGAATGAGGAGGCCACATACTGCTTGGATGATCGTCTAAATGGGGTAGAGAAGCAAAGGGATCTAGGGGTACAGATGCACATCACTAAAAGTAGCAATGCAGGTAATAAGGCCATTTTAAAAAAAAAAAAAAAAAGCAAACCAAGCACTGGGGTTTATTTCTAGAGGGATAGAATTGAAAAGCAGGGAAGTCATGTTAAACTTGTATAGAACCTTGGTTAGACCACACGGAGTACTGTGCACAGTTCTGGTGTCCATATTCTAAAAAGGTGGCGGAGGCTTTAGAGAAGGTACAAAAAATATCTACAAGGATGATACCAGAACACTGAGGTTATAACTATCAGGAAAGACTGAACAGGCTGGGGCTCTTTTCTCTAGAAAAGAGAAGGCTGAGAGGTGACCTGATAAGGTCTTTAAAATGAAGAAGGGGTTTGATAGGGTAGACATAGAGATGATGTTTTCACTTGTAGGGGATTCGAAAACTATCGGCCATAAATATAAGATAGTCACTAATAAATTCAATAAAGAATTCAGGAGAAACTTCTTTACCCAAAGATTGGTAAAAATGTGGAATGTGCTACCACAAGGAGTAGTTGAGGCAAATAGCATAGATGCATTTAAGGGGAAGTCATGAGGGAGAAAAGAATAGAAGAGTAAGCTGATGGGGTTAGATGAAGATAGGTGGGAGGAGGCTCGTGTGGAGTATAAACACCGACATAGGCCACTTGGGCTGACTGGCCTGTTTCTGTGCTGTAGATGCAATGTAACTTTGTTGTTATCCTTTTCTAGCTGACATTGTGTACTAAAAGCCAGCTATTCCATTACACATGGTAATTTGTCAATATCCACTTGGAAGTAACTAATCTTTTAGCAATATTGCAGCAATAGTGATTTGCTGATTTACTCAAAGCTAGTTAATATTTCCTGGAATGTGTACAGGGCCAGCATTGGAGATTGATTTATAGACTACAGTCCAAAAATCTTGGATTCTGGGACATTTGCAAATGCTATGTACTAGTTTCCTCCCACCTCCACAGCATGCTTGTTGAAAATCCATGTAGTGACCTTCTCTTTGCTCATTTAGGCTCTATGCAGAATCTTCAGGTGGATTAATTGTATTTCAATTTGGGTAGTAATATTAGTTTTAACTTAATTGAATTTCTTGTTATCTGCCCAGTTTAAATTTTAAATCTCTGGTTAATTGAACATGTTAGAAACCCTATCTTTGGAGTGTAGAAAGGTTTATGTATCAAGTCTGGAACATTTCTCTGCCTCACTTGAGAAAAATCTAACTGGTTTTAATTGGATCGTCTTTCCCCCCCCCCCCCCCCCCCCCTTCATAATCGCCATTCAATTTTATGATCGTCTGATTTGAAAGAAATAATTGGGCAAAGCAACTAAGTTCTCTGAGCATACGATGCTGTCTGCATATTGATTTTTAATCTTAAATCCTATCATTTTCAAGGCGAACTTTTGTTTCTTGGGCTTCAAATTTAGGATCAACAATAGACCGAAGGGACATACCAATTTTAATAATACCTATATATGCCCAACCCTTTCGTATCAATCTGAATAAAAATCGAGAGAGGGCTTCTGACTTTTTCCTGTTTAGACAAACTGACTATGGTATGTGGTTTGAGATGGAGGTAGGGAATATTGAAATTTTAACTTGCTGGAGCAGAGATGTACTTAACAAAAATTTAGATGTTAATTCATTTTAAGCGTTTTGCTTGCTTTGCTATTTTGTCCAGTTCTGTCATGGTTGATTTGGGTCCTCTGGAAGACATGGGTAAGTTGACCGTGTGATAATCTCAGTAGAAAATAACTACATAAGTGGCAAACTTCAAGCAAGCTTAGAATTTTTTGTCTGTTTCCCATTGGGTTGTAGATCTGTACAATATATTTCCTTTGATAAAAATAGTTAATGCTATTTAACTCTTAAAAAAGGAACTAGATAAATACCTGACTAAGAGGAGATCGATTATTATTATTAAAGGTATTTGTAATAATTGGTCAAATTCTATGGTTAGGGCTATGGAAAAGACAGCTACAGAATGTAATCAATCACAATTGAATAATGCAAGACAGAAAGAGCTTACATTTATATAACACCATGTCCTACAAATGCTTCACATTGAGTGAATTACTTTTGAATTGTAGTCACTGTTCTGCAGCAACTGACTGCCTTCAGCAAGGTTCCACAAGCAATAAATTGGATGAATTGCCAGTTACATTTTTTGTGTGTGGGGGTGGTTGAAGGAGGAATTTTGTCTAGGGCATCAGAGTGCACTGCTCTTCTTTGAACAGTGCCTTGAAATGTTTTGCATTCACGTGAACTGGCAGGCCTTTGGTTTAAGGTCTTGTCTGAAAGATTCAACCTCAAACAGTGTAGCACTTTCCTCATTTTTGTACCGAAGTGTCGGCCTAGATTCAGTGCGCAAGTCCGGGAGTGGGGCTTGAACCCATGATTTTCTGACTGTGAGTGCGACCAGCTGAGCCAAATAGTAATATTTGAGGTTCTTGAATTTAAATGGATTATAATTATGGGACAAGGTAAACTCACAAATTTGCCAATGCTGACACAAAATAGCGTTTGTCAATTGTGGGGGGGGGGGTTAAAGAAGTTTCAGAGTTTGTTTTTGTCAGTTATCTCCCTTCAGGAGATAAAATAACGTGTCGATCATGTGGCAGTACAAATTATACACTGCCTCTTTTGAAGGAGTGGTAATAATGAACCAAATGTCTTTTCTCCTAGCATGCCTTTGTTTGTGAGCTTGGTTCAGTTTCAGTTGACTGAGTCAGGATTAACATTTGATGGTGATTATCATTGCCACTGATGTGCACAAACAGCTGCTTACTCCTGTTTCAAGCAGATTGTTTGCTATTTATGAACAGCATGTGCTATGAAATTTGTAGTAAACTATTTTCATTAGAAAAGTTCCTGTGTGTCAGTGTTGGTAAGTTTAGTAGTTTATCTTAGAATCATATGGAACTGAAGGAGGCCATTTGGCCCATCGTGCCTTTGCCGGCTCTTTGGTAGAGCTATCCAATTAGTCCCACTCACGTAGAGCTATCCAATTAGTTCCACTCACTTGCTCTTTCCCCATAGCCCTGTAAATTTTTTCCCTTCAAGTATTTATCCAATTCCCCATTGCAAGTTGCTGTCGAATCTGCTCCACCACCCATTCAGGCAGTGCATTCCAGATCACAACAACTCGCTGCAAAATTTTATTCCCTCCTGTTGCCTCTGGTTCTTTTGCCTTAAATCTGTGTTCTCTGGTTGCCGATCCTCTGCCACTGGAAACAGTTTCTCCTTATTGCTCTCGCAAAACCACCTATTAACCTTCTCTGCTATAAGGAGAACTACCCCAGCTTCTCCAATCTCTTGACATATGAGTCCCTCATCACTGGTACCATTCTAGTAAATCTCTTCTGCACTCTAAGGCTTTGACATCCTTTCTAAAGTGCAGTACACAGAATTGAACATTATACTCCCAGCTGAGGCCTAACCAGTGTTTTATAATGGTTTAGTATAACTTCCTTGCTTTTGTACTATGCCTCTATTAATAAAGCCAAGGATCTTGTGTATTTTTTTTAACGGCCTTCTCCACTTGCCCTACCACCTTCAAAGATTTGTGTACATACATCCCCAGGTCTCTCTTCCTGCACCCCCTTTGAAATTGTACCATTTAGTTAATATTGCCTCGTCTCATTCTTCCTACCAAAATGCATCACTTCATACTTCTCTGCATTTTATCTGCCATGTGCCTGCCCATTTTACCAGTCTTATCTGTCCTCCTGAAGTCTGTTACTATCCTCCTCATTGTTTACTGCATTTTGGAGTTGCTTATCATCTGCAAACTTTGAAATTATGCCCTGTATACCCAAGTCCAGCTCATTAATATATATCAAAAAGAGCAGTGGTCCTAATACTGACCCCTGGGGGGTGTCTACTGTATTCTTCCCTCCAGTCTGAGAAACAACCATTCACAACTCTCTACTTTCTGTCCCGTAGCCAAATTTGTACCATGCTGCCACTGTCCCTTTTTAATTTTACTAACAAGTCTATTTTGTGGTACTTTGTCAAACACCTTTTGAAAGTCCATATACACAACATCAACTGCACTACCCTCATCAACCATTTCTGTTACTTCATCAAAGAATTCGTTCAAGATGGTCAAATATGATTTGCCTTTAACAAATCCATGCTGGCTTTCATTTATTAGCCCAATTAATTTTGTCCTGGATTATTGACTCAAATTTTCCCACCACCAACGTTGGACTGACTGGCCTGTAATTGCTGCGTTTATTCGTCTTTTTTGAACAGAGGTGTAACATTGCAATTCTCCAATTCTCTGGCACCACCGCCATGCCCAAGGAGGATTGGAAGATTGTGGCCAGAGCCTCTGCAATTTCCACCCTTGCTTCCATCAGTAACCTAGGATGCATCCCATCCGAACCGGGTGACTTTTCTACTTTTGAGTACTGCCAACCTTTTAAGTAGCTTCTCTTTATCTATTTTAATCCTATCCATCATCGCTACTGCTTCCTCCTTTACTGCTACATTGGCAGCATCCTCTTTAGTGAAGACAGATGCAAAGTGCTCATTTAGTACCTAAGTCATGCCCTCTGCCTCTACAAGAAGACTTCCTTTTTGGTTCCTAATTGACCCCACCCTTCCTTTGATGACCCTTTTTACTATTTATATGTTTATAAAAGACTTTTGGGTTCCCTTTTTATGTTGGTTATTATTCTATTCTCATACACTCTTTGCTCCTCTGATTCCCTTTTGTAGATCTCCTCTGTACTTTGTATTCTGCTTGGTTCTCTACTGTATTATGAACCTTACATTTATCATTTTTTTCCTGTTTCATTTTAATTTCTGTATCTTTAGTCATCTAGAGAGCTGAAGCTTTGGATGCCCTTCCTTTCTCCCTTGTAGGAATGTGCCTATTCTGAACCATCACCTCTTTGAAGGCCTCCCATTGTTCAGTTACTGTTTTGCCTACCAATTTTTGATTCCAATCCCCTGGGCCAGATCCCTTTTTAACTCACTGAAATTAGCTCTCCTCAAGTTAAGTGAGCAACGAATACAGTATATTAAATTGCAACAAGTACAAGTAAATCGCTGTTTCACCTGGAAGGGGTGTTTGGGGCCCTGGACAGTGGGAAGGGAGGAGGTAAAAGGGCATGTGTTGCATCTCCTGCGCTTGCACGGGAAGGTGCCAGGCGAAGGAGAAGGGCTGTTAGGGGTGATTAAGGAGTGGACCAGGGTGTCGCGGAGGGAGCGGTCCCTTTGGAAGGGTTCTAATGCCCCAGGAATTTGAAGCCCTGCCTCCTGCACCATTTCTCCAGCCACATATTGACCTGTTTTATCCTACTATTCCTATACTCACTAGTATGTGGCACTGGAAGTATTCCAGAGATTACTACCTTTTGAGGTCCTGCTATTTAACTTGCTCCCTAGCTCCTGAAACTCTTGACTGCAGGACCTCAGCCATTTCCCTTCCTATGTCATTAGTTCCTACATGGACCATGACTTCTGGGTGTTCCCCTTCCACATTACTTAAAAGTCCAGGAATTTTCACTGAAGTAATTAAATATAGAATTCCAATGTTTTACATTGTGATGTTTCTTTTTCAGTGTGCATCCCAAAGCACAGCATTTCACTCCAAAATGGCTTATTCTTCCACTTATTGGCCCTGAAATTGTGGTGTCTGCGACAGCGTACTCAGAGTACGCCGTTGTAATCCTTTTGAAATGCCCCGCAAGTTCTGGATTTCTGCTTGCGCATGTGCGAAATCCGAAATTTGCGGCCTGTCAACGTACGCAATCCACGGGGACTCCGCAAAAGCAATCGCTGGCATAGAGTTGGGCTATTTGCCCAGCGACTGGTCAGCAATTGCCCACGTAAGTCTTGCAGTTGATGCAAGCAGGAGTAGGGCCTGCTTGCATCAGCGTAAGGGGATATCTAAGGCTTAAATAAAACATTTAAAGATCCAAAGTTATGCACATACACTTTATTAAATGAGTTTATGCAAATATTGGCCCGGATTACAGTCGTAATAAATTATTATTGCGGTTGGTGCAGTGAAGGAACTTATGAATAAAATTGCAATTCTGTACATTGTCTAATCATTAGACTTGGGGATTCCATTGCATATCATTATGGAATTCCCTTTGTAAATGATTGCAATGGAATTCTCCTTTCTCATTGGAGGACCAGGCCCACGTGATCCCAGGTAAGCTTCCGAACGCCTACGTCCCTGGGAGCCGTGGGCCATCACGCTGCCCTCCACCTCGAGGCCTGAGACTGCAACTCTTTGCAGCCTGGCGCCAGCAGGTAATTTCGTAAATGTTTCGCGGGTCGGAAGTATACTCCAGAGGTACGCCTCCGACCGCAATTTCTAGGCCATTAAGTTGTAATGTCCTTTTTCATCAACTTTTTTGCAAAGATATATTGAACTTCTATAACTGATTGTGGTGTTCCAATAGATCTAATTATTTTTTGTTCTGTGGTGTCTTCAGGCATTCGATGAAGCTATTGCAGAGCTGGATTCACTGAATGAAGACTCTTATAAAGACAGTACACTCATTATGCAATTACTCAGAGATAACCTGACGGTGAGTAAAATGGTGCAACAATGGAGCAATATTTCAAAGTATGGTTATTAAGCTTACAATGAAGAATGAGGCATATAAAATCTAGACTGTCTGTCTTTAAAAACCAGTAAGACATGCTCCTGTTTTTCAATATTTTTATGTAACTAAGAGTAGTATTGTTAAGAATACTGGTAGAAATGTTTACATTTTTGAACCATTCTAAGGAATGGAAAATCTCCAACAGGATGTTATCCAAACTGATCTAGCTTTTACAGCAGTTTGGAACATTGGACAGTTTCTGGAAGAATGGTACAATTCAGTTCTTGTAAATTCTTGGTCAGAAATCTAATGCAAGGAGGAGTAGAAGAAGTAGAAGTGCATAAACATATACTTAAGCATCTTTTAAATTTTTTAAAACTTTTTTTTGCCTGGTCCTATATATAAAGTACCTATAACCTCTCTCTCTCTCTCTGGTGTTTGGCACGGTTGAGCATGGTAGAATTTCCTTGAATTGAACATTGGAAAAACCAAAAAGGGTTTTTAGCTCCCACCAAAAAATCTGCACCCTCGCCATTGACTCCATTCGCCTCCTGCCAGCTCGCTCACATCGAACTGGACTGCGTGCAAACTTGCTGTTCTGTTTGACCCAAAGCTGACTCTTTATCTCCTTCCTCACATATTTAGAAGTCTTCTCCAAACCCTTCTCATTGACTAAACCTTCAATTACCTCTTCTAATCCTCCTGCTCCTCTTTTTCCTCTAAAGTGCCTTGAGAAGTTACTCTGTTAATGGCACTATATGAATGTAAGTTGCAACAGATATACTTATTATTAAAATGTATTCTTCATGTACTGTTTGGTTTTCATGGTACACCCTATCCCTTCTATTTTAAATACATGAGCATTATCAGAAATCAGAACACTGCAAGATATCCATAATAAATTATAAAAACAGACTTGACTTCCTAGGTCTATTGAAGGCCCCAAGTATTGAACTATTGCAAAGTGTATGTATTCTTTTTGCAGCCTTGGAGATATGTTTCCCGACAATTAAAAAGGACATTTGGTATTCACAGAATTAATCACCTGGGACAAGAAGCAGTTAGTTTGAATTCTAGTTGTATATACAGTACTGTGTGAAAGTACTTTTTTAATGTAGCCTTAAAAGATTGTTAACATGTTGATTCTTTTCTTGCAGTTATGGACATCCGATAACGCGGCAGATGATGCTGATGGTGGAGAAGGGGGCGAGAACTAACTGCACAGAGGGACCTGCTGTCCAATCCTCTTTTACATGTCTTCATTCCTTAGTGTTCCACTGACCATTCCAAAAAAGGAATTTCTCAATCACCAATACTGAATAGATGCACATGTGAATGCCACAATTTAGCCTATGAAAATCTGCAGCTTGGAACAAATGCCATTCCTTAGCTTTCTTTTGCTAATTGTTCTGACTTTGTAGTGTGCAGTTGGGCACCTGCTACACAGACAGCAGAGATTAAATTTGCGGCGCATTTGTGAATAAGTTGACGTAGGCCCTTTTTGGTTTGCAAAGGAAGTTCATGATTGCCAAGAGCAGCTATTTTTAATGAACGGAGACTGGAAAATTACTAAAATCCAAAACACAAAATGGAAAGTGTTTGAGTAGCACTTTATATATGGCCATTGACTCTTAAAGACTGTTGCTTGGCATTTCGAGTTTGGTATGTGCATACTTTGACATACACCAGATGGTGTATGCCAGATATAAGCACATTGTTGCCCAAAGAAATTGTGTATTCAGTTTTGAGTGTCATGGTCCTGAAGGTGGATCAATATTTATTAAAACGAGGTTTTTGGAGCTGCTTGGTAATCTAGCATTTTAAGTTTTGGGTTCTGAGCTGGCTGATCAAGGTTCAAGTCCCAGAGCTGTCTGTTGCTCTGAGTTCATTGTACAATGAGTTTTCTCTATTGTTTTAATGCCTTGTTGGAACCCCATTATAGTAAAATTTTGTACTGCTTTTCATTCCTACTAAAAGGAAGTTGCATGGCAGCTACTAGTCTTGTTTTTGTTGGGTGGGATTGGTTTGAGGGGTGGGGGGGGGTGAAGAATTGGAGAAATGGGGAATGTTTGTTTAAAAACTGTACATTAAAAGCAAGTGTCAATGAAATAGAATTCTAAGTAACTCCACCCCTCCTTTCTGGTAATAACGGACCTTGTAATCCTAACTGTGTAGGTTAGTGATCTTTCCTAACCCAGCTGAGTCGATTTCTAGTCTCATTCTTAAACCAGCCAAAACCGTTTGATTTTCTCTTCCAATCCTACTAAATCTGTCACCCTTCTTGTACTCCAGATCTGTCCATCAGTAAACTTGACCAGTTTAGGACTAAGGATAGACCAGAGAGGAATAATGGAAGAATGAAATCCAATTTCAGCTAGGTTTATGAAAGGGAGAAATTACTGTTGAATACCTGACTCCTGTCAAAATCTGTGGTGTTTTGGTAAAAATGCAAAATGTTAACTGAACCTTTTCCTGTAGCTTACAGTAGTTTGGTATATTTCTTACTGGCTCATGCAGTGTTAGATACTCTGTGCCCTTTATTTTAAAAAGTAACTTGTTTTATTAGTTATTGATTCAGTTCAAGATCTATAAAGTGCTGTTATTTTCTACTATGAAATATTTGAGGCGAAAACTGACAAAACAAATTGGACTAAAAGAACTTGAAGGGACCTATGGTATGTCAGGTTTGACAGTAGTTTTGTCATTATGAAAATATTGGCAGTATTTAATCCAGCACTCTGCTGTATTTTAATATATACATATATATATAAAATATATGTATATGTATGTAAAATTTTAATGAAGGATTTACCCTATTTTGTTTTTAAAGTTTGAAGCTGGTAACTGAAAGTAATATGCAATGCAAATAAAACATTCTTCACAAATGGATTTGTTTTTCTATTTAGTTCTGGTCATATTCATTCTTGAAACTGTTAACCTTTCACAATCATAGTAAGGCAGTCATAGCAAATAGTACTGTTATATGGAACAAAAATTTATTACGGTACGCTTCTACCATGGTTCTGATCTCTGTACTAGTTGGATAAAGGTCAGATACAATTTCTTTAGCAGTACTACCGTTATACAAATAAGAAACTATTGGGTGTGTAGGAGAGAAGAGAAACCGGTGATGTGCGGAGTTAGAACACTCGCCCAACCTTCCAAATCTGACATTTGTGTTTGAATTTAGCAAAGATGCAGGCTGCTCTTTGCTTGTTGTAAGGACTTGTGTGAAATGAGTTCTAGCAGTCTCAATCCAGTTCCTAGTGTATGTAAATGTACAGCACAAATTTGCCCCCAAATTGTTCAGAGACTGGGTGAAGGCAGAGTAGAAGGAGCTTTGCTGTCTGTCTGTGCTGTACTTTAATGCTTGATGCTTACACCGAGTGCAAGAAACAGTAGTGTTTTCATTTTCCAATGTTAACAACTCTTACTTTAATGAGCATAATATTTGACCCAAAATAGTGTCTGCATGGAGAGCGGGAATATGAAATGCGACTGTGAAACTTATCAAATTCACTGGTTGACTGTTGGATTGCTGAATTCCCACTGTTACCACAAACAGTATTTCTGTCAATTGATGACCAGACCAATATCCAGTCAATGTGCCATATAGAAAACTGCTGCACTAAACCCATCACTTTAAAAATGGAGTTGGTTCTCTTTGCTATCTTAGAAATCTGTGCTCCTCATCCCTTTCTACTAGTCATAGTTAAACAAAAACACCACTAATATCAAAATACTAAACTTTATGCTCCCTGTAGGATTGGATAAGGCTGCAAACAGGAGAAATTACAGGGACAGCTCTTACAATTCATCAGTGACTTTTTCCCCCTCCTAAACCTTTCAATTAGCTCAGTATCAATGACTAAGGTGGTGTAACTTCACAAAGGGAAGTGGTGAACATTTTAAGCCTCACTATTTTTATAATTTAGGCAACTCAGGCCAGTTAGCCAAAATTTGTTATGATTAACATGGTAGTCACTTGAGTGATCCCTCAAAAGGTACCAGTTTTAATTCTGTGTCTAGGGTGGACATCAATCAGATGCCATTTCACTAGATTAATATGTTTATTACACTTCATGACATATTATATTGCACATGGTATAGGTGATACTCTTGCAGGTAAGGTTTTCAGTAGGCTTCCAAAACCACCTAATGCTTATCTCTGAATTGCCACAGGTAAGTTGTAGGAAAATGTAGACCAGCTACATTAATGCCAAGACAGTAATGCTGGAATTCCCTTCATGCATGTAGCATATTCCAAGTGTAGGCTCAGTGTGAGTGTTCTTTATTGTGCAAAAGTACAATTATCTTAAAAATATAAGCACAAACCATGTCTGAAATGTGCACACAATATATCTTATGAATGGATTACATCCAACCAAATCTCGTGTGAAATTTGACATTCCATCTGGCTGAAGGACAAAATCTTATCTCTTTTCCCCCCCCCCCCCCCCCCCTAAACTGCAGAATTGAATCAAGTGGGTAGGTAGGCTGTAAGTAACATCAATACATATCACTAGTAATAACTGCATATAAAGGCACCTGTGAATAACAAATCTGTTCTGGTTCAGGCAGGATTCTCGATTCAAAGGATGGGTATCCGTGCTCCTCATCCCTTTCTACTAGTCATAGTTAAACAAAAACACCACTAATATCAAAATACTAAACTTTATGCTCCCTGTAGGACCCTTTATCAGAATCTTGACAAACTATCATGGCTTCCAAAACCAGCTTTAGCTAGTCTCTAGGTTTTAAATGGGACTTGTAACAAATTCAGTTCTTGATGCTTCATTTAAAGAAATGGCATTTAGGCTTATCTGCATTTACTAACCTCTATAATTTGTAAATTGTAGAGGTCTTGTACAAGAGATTATAGATATTTGTACAAGGGATAATTTGAGGTTTTTTGCTGGAGGGGGAAGGAGAATTCTTCCCTTGTATTAGTTCAGGACTGAATCTCTCTTCAAAGGTCCAGCCAAGGGCAGAGCAGAGCCCCTTTTATTTCATTTCCCCATTTTTCTTTTTTAATTTGCAGGTGTATAATATGAATTATACCAGATTGTTTTATTTTGCTGTACGATGCTGATATAGGTTGATGTCTAGCCCGTTAAAAATCTTGTTGGTTGCTGAGGACATAAAAACCTGAAGAAATTGCACTAGATAGCAAACAACAGATTTCCCAGAATCTCATGCATGCTCCAACAATCTTGGTTCATCAAATTTTAGTTACATCTCCATTTGAGTAAAAAAAAAATGGGGGCAACTTTTAGATGGATATGGCAAGCTATTTTTAGTTTGTGTGTGTGTGTGTATGGGGTAATTCAGACTGCACCATGATGCAAGTCAAAAAATCTCAATAGGAATGATTAAAGTATGCCATATCAAAAATTATGTGCACCAAAATATGATTACATTATGACAATATATTTTAAAAAATAAGCAAAGGAAAGATGTGCTACAACTATCAATTTAAATGCCAGGCTCCTGATCATGGATAGAAACAATACAATAGTGACACCTACTGGTTAGTCATGAACATATCAACACTTGCATTCCAGAAACATGCAACTGCTCATCTGAAACCTGCAATTTCTCTGCACAACCTCAACATGAACTTTTCACTTGGGAGGTCTGATTATGCTATGTTGTCCTTTGCATCTAAAATTAACTGCCTCTGCTTGAGGAAATTAACCAATGTCTTTATCTGGAATTCAAAATAAAAATCTTTTAAGCTATACTTGAATTTACTAACTATTCTGAAAACAATCTTTCCCCCCTTGTTCTGTGTGCCAAATATGGCCTATATAAGTAATTGAGTCAAACACCAGACTTTCAATAATATTTTATAAACTCTGACAATTCATATCTTTGAGAGTTGTCACACTTGTGCAGGATATGACGGATTCGACTAGTTTCCTCTTTTGAGTTCGGGTGCTGTGCCTGAGAACTACTGGAACTTGTCCAATCAGGGCAGATGAGTTTAACAACAAAGCTAACATTTGTGTTTAATACTTTTTCTATTGGGAAAATTAAAAGGAACAATATGCTTTATATTTTCCTAACTTTTTAAATTAAAGAATAATTACCTTAAAATCTGAGAGTGCTGTTAACAAAAACATATTTTACGAGATGGCATAATGTGGTCCAGTATGTTGGCTTACTAGGCATAGATTCATTCCACTGCTGCTGTTCTGCAACTTCCTCCCAGATGATGCTATTCTCCTATTGAACATTAGAATGTGCCTGACAATTTCCTAGATGACCTCATACTCCAATTAGCTCACTACTACTGGAGAGAACTGCTTCCCCTCTGCATGATACTTCATCCTGATGGCCTGGCTGAGATTGAAAATTTGGCATATGGAGAATAATGTACATAGACAGCAGGAGCGTGCATGATAAGAGAGAATAAGAAAAGATTAGGAGAGAAGTCAAAAAAACAATTGGGCAAAGAGGAACTATGAAATTAAATTCTCAAGGAACATGAAACAAAATACTAAAATATTTTATAGACACATTAATTTTTTAAAAAAAAGGAAGGTTGGGATGGGAATAGGGCCTTTAAGGGATAGTCAGGATAATACAACAGGTAACAATAGAGGGATGGCAGAAATATTAAACAATTATTTTGCTTCAGTATCAGGGAGATAGAGCAGGTGGACATGACATTGGATGATACGATTAGTAATGAGAAAAGTGCATTTAAAATAAAAAAAGGGGATATATTAAATAAATTAATCAAACTCAGAGGATGAAACCCCTGGTCCGGATGGATTGCATCCATGCATTATAAAAAAATCTAGAAGAGATAGCAGAGGCATTACTACGCATATTTAGTAATTCATTAGGAAAAGGTATAGTGCCAGAGGACTGGTGGATAGCTAACATAATACCGATATTTAAGAACATGTCAAGGGAATTATAGACCAGTCAGCTTAACATTGGTGGTAGGAAAAATAATGGAATCCCTACTAAAGGAGAAAATAGAACATCTAGAAACCAAAAATATAATAATGAATATTCAACATGGATTTCAAAAGGGAAAGTCTTGCTTGACCAACCTTATTGAATTTTTTCAAGAGGTAATAGAGTAGACAATGGTAATGCAGTAGATATAATTTATCTGGATTTTCAAAAGGCCTTCGATAAGGTACCCCATAATAGACTGATGAACAAGGTTAGAGAATGCAGAGTCGGGACAAGTAGCCGAATGGAAAGGAAAAGGAGGTGGCATAGCGCCGTTAATAAGGGATGAGATCGGTACGGTAGAGATAAAAGATCTTGGCTTGGCAGATCGTGATGTAGAACTGGAATCAGTTTGGGTGGAGCTAAGAAACAGCAAAGGGCGGAAAACATTGGTGGGAGTTGTGTATAGGCCACCAAACAGTAATGGCAATGTAGGGCACAGTATCAAGAGAGTAGAAGTGCATGTAACAAGGGCAATACGGTAATCATGGGGGACTTTAATCTATATATTGACTGGACAAATCAAATTACCACTAATGGTGTGGAGGACTAATTCTTGGAATGCATGCGAGATGGTTTCCTGGATCAGTATGTGGAGGAACCAACCAGGGAACAGGCTATTCTGGATCTGGTACTGTGTAATGAGAAAGGGCTAATCAATAATCTTGTGGTAAAGGGGTCTTTAGGGACAAGTGACCATAATATGATTGAATTTTACATTAAGTTTGAGAGTGATGTAGTCCAATCTGAGACTAAGGTCTTCAATCTAAACAGAGGAATCTACAAGGGTCTGAGAGACAAGTTGGCCATGGTAGATTGGGAGACTACACTAAAAGAGATGAAGGTGGACATACAATGGCTAACATTCAAGGAAATAATGCATAATTTGCAACAAACATATATTCCTCTAGGGCATAAAAACCCAAAAGGAAAAGTGATCCAACCATGGCTAACAAAAGAAATTAAAGCTAGTATTAAGTCAAAGGAGGGAGCTTATAAAGTTGCCAGAAAAAGCGGTCAGCCTGAGGATTGGGATCTTTTTAGAAACCAGAAAAGGGGGACCAAGAAATTGATAAAGAAAGGGAAAATGGAATATGAGCACAAACTAGCGAAAAATATAAAAATGGATTGTAAAAGCTTCTATAGGTATGTGAAAAGGAAAAGACTGGTGAAGGTAAAGGTCCTTTACAGCCAGAGACGGGAGAATTTATAATGGGGAATGAGGAAATGGCAGAGAAATTAAATAAATACTTTGTTTCTGTCTTCATGGAGGAAGACACAAAAAACCTCCCAGAAATATGAGAAAACCAAGGGTGTGACAAGAATGAGAAACTTAAAGAAATTATTATTAGTAAAAAAAAGTACTAGCAAAACTAATGGGACTAAAAGTTGATAAATCCCAAGGACTGGATGATCTACATCCTAGGGTTTTGAAAGAGGTGGCCATTGGGATAGTGGACACATTGGTTGTCACCTTCCAAAATTCTATAGATTCTGGAACGGTTCCTGCAGATTGGAGGATAGCAAATGTAACCCTGCTATTTAAGAAAGGAGGGAGAGAGAAAATGGGGAACTACAGACCTGTTAGCCTCACATCAGTAGTTGGGAAAATGCTGGAATCTATTATAAAGGATGCAATAACTGGGCACTTAGAAATTAATAGTAAGATTGGGCAGAGTGAACATGGATTTATGAAAGGGAAATCCTGCTTGACAAACCTATTGGAGTTTTTTGAGGATGTAACTAGTGGAGTAAACAAAGGGGAACCGGTAGATGTGGTGTATCAGGATTTTCAGAAGGCCTTCGATAAGGTCCCACACAAGAGGTTGGTGAACAAAATTAGGGCACATGGAATTGGGGGTAATATACTACCATGGATTGAGAATTAGTTAACAGTCAGAAAACAAAGAGTAGGGATAAACGGATCTTTTTCAGGATGGCAGGCTGTGTCTAGTGGGGTACTGCAAGGATCGGTGCTTGGGCCCCAGCTATTCACAATCTATATCAATGATTTGGATGAGGGGACTAAATGTAACATTTCCAAATTTGCTGATGATACAAAGCTAGATGGCAGTGTCAGTTGGGAAGAGGATGTGAAGAGGCTTCAAGGGGATCTCGACAGGCTCAGTGAGTGGGCGAGAACATGGCAGATGGAATATAATGTGGATAAATGTGAAGTTATCCACTTTGGTAGAAAAAACAGAAAGGCAGAGTATTTCCTAAATGGTGAAAGATTGGGGAATGCAGATGCTCAAAGGGACCTAGGTGTCCTTGTACATGAGTCACTGAAATTGACTGTGCAGGTGCAGCAAGCCATTAGGAAGGCAAATGGTATGCTGGCCTTCATTACAAGAGGATTTGAGTACAGGAGTAAAGAAGTCTTACTCCAATTATATAGGGCCTTGGTGAGACAATTGTGTGTACAATTTTGGTCGCCTTACCCAAGGAAGAATATACTTGCCATAGAAAGAGTGCAACAAAGGTTCATGAGATTGATTCCTGGGATGGTGGGACTATCGTATGAGAAGAGATTGAGTAAACTAGGCCTGTATTCTCTTGAATTCAGAAGAATGAGAGGGGATCTCATTGAAGCATACAAAATTATTACAGGGCTTGATAGGATGGATGCTGGGAGAATGTTTCCCTTGGCTGGGGAGTCTAGAACCAAGGGCCACAGCCTCAAGATACAGGGTAGGCCATTCAGGACTGAGATGAGAAGACATTTCTTCACACAGAGGATGGTGAATCTTTGGAGTCCTCTACTTCAGAGGGCTGTGGAGGCTCAGTCATTGGGTATATTCAAAACAGAAATCAATAGATTTCTGACTAGTAAGGGCATCAAGGGATATGGCGATAGGGCCGGTGAATGGAGTTGAGGCAGGAGATCAGCCATGATCTCATTGAATGGCGGAGCAGGCTCGAAGGGCCGAATGACCTACTCCAGCTCCTAGTTCTTATGTTCTTATGTAATGGATGGATAGCTGGCTGGCTTCAGGGCAGAAAGCAGAGAGTAGGAGTAAAGGGTAGCTATTCGCAGTGGCAGAAGGTGGGTAGTGGTGTTCCACAAGGATCAATGCTGGGACCACTGCTGTTCACAATTTACATTAACGATTTAGACTTAGGAATCAAAAACAGAATTTCAAAATTTGCACATGACACCAAATTGGGGGAGTCAATACTGAGGAGGACTGCAACAAGTTACAGGAGGACATAAGGCAAGGGAATACACAATGAGTGGTAGGACCCTAGGAAGTACAGAGGGTCAGAGGGACCTTGGTGTACATGTACATAGATCCCTGAAGGCAGCGGAGCAGGTAGATAAGGTGGTTAAAAAGGCATATGGGATACTTGCCTTCATTAGCCGAGGCATAGAATATAAGAGCAGGGAGGTTATGATGGAGCTGTACAAAACGCTGGTGAGGCCACAGCTGGAGTACTGTGTGCAGTTCTGGTCGCCTCACTATAGGAAGGATGTGATTGCTTTGGAGAGGGTGCAGAGAAGATTCACCAGGATGTTACCTGGGATGGAGCGCCTCAGCTATGAAGAGAGGCTGGACAGGCTGGAGTTGTTTTCCTTGGAGCAGAGAAGGCTGAGGGGGGACCTGATTGAGGTGTACAAAATAATGAGGGGCATAGATAGGGTAGATAAAGAGGAACTTTTCCCCTTAGTGGGGGGGTCAATAACAAGGGGACATAGATTCAGGGTAAGGGGCAGGAGATTTAGAGGGGATTTGAGGAGGAACTTTTTCACCCAGAGGGTGGTTGGAATGTGGAACTCAATGCCTGAAAGGGTGGTGGAGGCAGGAACCCTCACAACATTCAAGAAGCATTTGGATGAGCACTTGAAATGCCATTGCATACAAGGCTATGGACCAAATGCTGGAAAATGGGATTAGACTGGACAGGGATGGATGGGCGGCGCAGACACGATGGGCCGAAGGGCCTCTTTCTGTGCTGTAAAACTCTATGACTCTATTAATAACCTTGCAGAATGGGCATATAATTGGCAAATGAAGTTCAACACAGATAAATGTGAGGTATTACATTTTGGTAGAATAGGGAGGTCACTTATCACTTGGAGGGTGCAAGTCTAGGTGGGGTAGAGGAACAAAGGGATCTAGGAGTACAAATACACAAATCACTAAAAATTGTGACACAGGTTAGCAAGGCCATAAAAAAAGCAAACCAAGCACTAGGGTTTATTTCTAGAGGGATAGAATTGAAAAGTAGGGAAGTTATGCTAAACCTGTATTGAACCTTGAATGGCCTGTTTCTGTGCCGTATATCGTATGTAATCCTATGTAATGAATGGAGTTTGTTACATCAATGCACAATGTCACTGGACCATCTAAATCATTTTCACATTAAATCAGTGTGGAGGCACAAAACCGATTCTGTAGGCGAGTCATGAAATGGTACAGCACCCAAACCTATGCACTAGTGAGAAAGGATCGTGGCTTGGAAGATCAGGAAGTAGAATCAGTATGGGTGGAGTTAAGAAATAACAAGGGGCATAAATCACTGGTGGGAGTAGTTTATAGGCCTCCAAACAGTAGCTATACCATTGCACAGAGTATAAATCAAGAAATAATAGGAGCTTGTAACAAAGGTAATACAATAATCATGGGAGACTTTAATCTTCATATAGACTGGACAAATCAAATTGGCAAAGGTAGTCTGGAGGATGAGTTCATGGAATGCATTTGAGACAGTTTCCTAGAACAATACAGCATGGAACCAACCAGGGAACAGGCTATTTCAGATCTTGTATTGTGTAGTGAGACAGGTTTAATATTGAGTTTGAGAGTGAAATACTAAAATCCAAGACGAGAGTCTTAAACTTAAATAAAGCCAATTACATATGTATGAGGGGCGAGTTGGCTAAGGTAGATTGGGAAATTAGATTAAAAGGTATAATGGTAGATAAGCAGTAGCAGACATTTAAAGAAATATTCCAAAATTCTCAACAAATATACATTCCATTGAAAAATAATAACTCCACAGGAGAAGTGATCCATCCGTGGCTAACTAAAGAAGTTAAGGATAGTATTAGATTAAAAGAAGAGGCTTATAATGTTGCGAAGAATAGTAGTAAGCCCGAGGATTTGGAGAGCTTTAGAAATCCTTTATAAAAAAGGAGAAAATAGAATGAGAGTAAACTAGCAAGAAATGTAAAAACAGATTGTAAGAGCTTCTACAAGTATGTAAAAAAGAGTAGCTAAAGTAAACATTGGTCCCTTAGAGGCTGAGACAGGTGGAATTATAATGGAGAATAAGGAAATGGCAGAGACCTTAAACAAATGTTTTGTATCTGTCTTCACAGTAGAAGACACAAAAAGCACACCAAAAATAGTGGAGAGCCATGGGGGCTAATAAGAGTGAGTAACTTAAAGTAATTAATATCAGTAGAGAAAAAGTACTTGAGAAACTAATGGGACTAAAAGCCAACAAATCCCCTGGACCTGATGACCTATATCCTAGGGTTCTAAAAGAGGTGGCTGCAGAGATAGTGGATGCATTGGTTGTGCTCTTCCGAAATTCCCCAGATTCAGGAATGGTCCCAGCGCATTGGGAGGTAGCAAATGTAACCCTGCTATCCAAGAAAGGAGGGAGAGGGAAAACAGGAAATTACAGGCCAGTTAGCCTGACATCAGTCATTGGGAAAATTCTGGAATCCATAATCAAGGAAGTGGTAACAGGGCACTTAGAAAATCATAATACGATCAGGCAGAGTCAACATGGTTTTATGAAAGGGAAATCGTGTTTAACAAATTTATTAGAATTTTTTGAGGATGTAACTAGCAGGGTAGATAAAGGGGAACCAATGGATGAAGTATATTTGGATTTCCAAAAGGCATTCGATAAGGTGCCACATAAAAGGTTGTTACGCAAGATAAGGGCTCATGGGGTTGGGGGTAATATAGTAGCATGGATAGAGGATTTGTTAATGGACAGAAAACAGAAGGTAGGGATAAATGGGTCAGGCTGTAACTAGTGGGGTGCTGCAACGATCAGTGCTTGGGCATGTGATGAAATATATGTCTTCATCACCCCCCGTGTTTTACCTGCTTTGTATTGTGCGTGTACCGCCCCCTTTTTCCTATTGTGTGTATTGGCTACGCCCCTGTCTCTTGCCATATAAAAGGTCTCAAGAGCTGTATGAGTCATTCTAGCAGGCGAACCCGATGTGTAAAGACCTGCAAAGTTCTCAGTGATTAAAAGCCTTTAGTTGAATCTTTAAACTCCTTGTCTTTGAGTTATCGATGGCACTTCAGGGCACTAGCTAATTACAATCTATATTAATGACTTAGATGAAGGGACCGAGTGCAATGTATCCAAGTTTGCTGATGATACAAAGCTAGGTGGGAAAGTAAGCTGTGAGGAAGACAAAAAGAGCCTGCAACGGGATATAGACAGGTTAAGTAAGTGGGCAATAAGGCGGCAGATGGAGTATAATGTGGGGAAATGTGAGGTTATTCAATTTGGTAGGAAGAATAGAAAAACAGAATATTTTTAAATGGTGAGAAATTATTAAATGTCGGTGTTCAGAGAGATTTGGGTGTCCTCGTACAGGAAACAGAGAGTTAGCATGCAGATACAGCAAGCAATTAGGAAGGCAAATGGCATGTTGGCCTTTATTGCAAGGGGGTTGGAGTACAAGAGTAAGGAAGTCTTACTACAATTGTACAGGGCTTTGGTGAGACCACACCTGGAGTACTGTGCACAGTTTTGGTCTCCTTATCTGAGGAAGGACATACTTGGCTTAGAGGCGGTGCAACGAAGGTTCACTAGAAAGATCCCTGAGATGAGAGGGCTGTCCTATGAGGAGAGATTGAGTAGATTGGGCCGATACTCTCTGGAATATAGAAGAATGAGAGGTGATCTAGATTGAAACATATAAGATACTGAAGAAGATTGACAGGGTAGATGCTGAGAGGTTGTTTCCCCTGGCTGGAGAGTCTAGAACTAGGGGGCAAAGTCTCAGGATAAGGGGTCGGCCATTTAAGACTGAGATGAGGAGGAATTTCTTCACTCAGAGGGTGGTGAATCTTTGGAATTCTCTACCCCAAAGGGCTGTAGAAGCTGAGTCGTTGAGTATATTCAAGGTGGAGATAGATTTTTGGATGCTAGATGAATCAAGGGATATGGGGATCAGGCAGGAAAGTGGAGTTGAGGTTGAAGATCAGCCATGATCTTATTGAATGGCGGAGCAGGCTCGAAGGGCCGTATGGCCGACTCCTGCTCCTAATTCTTATATTCTTACGATGGTTGACCAATTGAATATGCAATTGTATCAACTGGGAGCAAGCAGGGTTGCACTTTATTCACCACTTTAGGGCATCCTCCCCAAAGGACATAATACATTATTCCTGACCAAAGGTAGTAGTCAGGCTCAACACTGCATGCGACCGTCAGGATTAGCAACAGATGTGCAAGAAAATGGCACACTTAAAGGAATGTGGCAAGATAAGACTACTCAGCAATACCGTGTCTTTCATAGACTGTGCAAGATTGCATATCACAAAGTGTTGCCTGTCAACCTGAGCTACATTTACTGCTCGTCCATTCCAAGCTTTCATACAACCTTACAGCTCTTTCACTGCACCTTATCTATACCCATACCTCAGTTGGGCGCACTTTCAAAATGCAACATACAACCATTCACATCTTCCAAGCCCTAACACCTCAGGTCTTCATAAAACAGCCTAGCTGCATGCTGCTCAGTCACTTACGGACACCGAGGTTACCATGCAGCTTATGCACATGTATCTCACAGTGCAAGTGCTCCTTCAACTTGCAGTATCTCAAGACCACTCTACTGGTACAACAAGATGACACTTTGAGGTACAATCCCAATCTGGATAAAAGACTCCCTGGTCAAGCATAGGCGGTGAAAGTACTCTCCTTTGATATGCTCAAGTAGCTCTGATGGGCCCTATGCAACCCACCTCAGGCACAGGTAGACCTCCCTCTGATCCTCTTTGGGAAATCATCCTTGTCCTCTAGCTTGCTGAGGGGGAGAAGAATTCCAGAAGGAATGCCCATCCTACCAGCTGTTGCAAATCACAGTAACATTCCTTTGAATGATGGGATAGGTGGTAAGGAGATATTTGTTGTTGTTGATAGGTGGTAAAAGATTCAAACCTTTAAACTAAAATACAAAATAAAATGCACCTGGATAAAATTAACCAAGAGAGCAAAAAACAGGTCACTTTTTGCACAACAATGATCATGTATTGGAACAAACCACCCAGAATGAGAGGCAGGGAGGACACATTCTCACTAACCGGTTTTTGATGGTCTAATGAGACTTGTACACACCAGTGGCACAACCTTCCTGCTCCCGTAGTGCTTCTTGGTCAGAAAATACCAGGCATCATGCTCCTGGTGTATTTCTTGCATTCAGCCTTGGTTCTCAATTCCCCTCCACCGTCGCCGAGCATATGTTTGCACCACTGGTGCATGAGAAAATGTTTTGCAAAGATAGACCTACAAAGCGAGGCAGAGGAGTTGCAATATTGATAAAGAATAATATAGCAGCAACAGAAGAGGTGGAAATAGCAGCAAAAAGGTATTAGGGTGAAACAATCTTAAAGGTGTAGCGGTACTACCGAGTGTCCCTTACTTACCGGACATAATTCCCAAATACCTACAATTGGTGACCAACGACGTGAGGACGGGAGCTCATCAATACCTACATTGGTGACCCCGTTTTTCGTGAACATTTTTCACGAAAGCAGCGCAGCCGGACCCCGATTTTTCGTGAACGTCTTTCACGAAAGAAGCATGCCTGGAAGCTACAGCCGTTTCGCTCAGCTACCGCAACACTGGGAGCAACAACCGCCCTCGTGCTTTATCCTGGTAGAAGCCCTGTTCGCCTTGTGCAACATCGATACGGCGCAGACCACATATCTGGATACGGTCTCCGTTTTCGACAGCTCTACCGACTTTCGGAGCGTCAGCCTCTTCAACAACCCCATGGCAGAACAGCAAGTATAACACCCTCACAGCGCGGGTACAGCACGTTTACGGGCTCATAGGATTGGAGCGCGCCCTGGCAGAGAGGCCACGAGGACTCAGTCCTCGCAAACCACCCCTCGCAACCCATGAGGACTCGCCCCTCGCAATCCACGAGGATTCGCCCCTTGCAACCCACGAGGACTCACCCCTCACAACCCACGCGGACTCGCCCCTCGCAAACCACGAAGATTCACCCCTCGCAACCCACGAGGACCCATCCCTTGCAAACCACGAGGACCCATCCCCCGCCGACGCCGCACCAGCCCGTCAGCCTGTCGTTCGGACAGGCTCGTCAGACCATCTCATCGTTTGACGCCGACCGTTAAAGCGAATTCTGGGGGGGCGCATGTAGCGGTACTACCGAGTGTCCCTTACTTACCGGACATAATTCCCTTTAACGATGTAGCCAGTGCGGGGCTTTCCTCCTTTGGGAGCGCGGGCGAACGCGATGACGTGGGTAAACGCGAGCCGGCCCAGCTCGGCCTCCCGCTCCCGCGACAATCGCCAGCCCGGCTCGGCCTCCCGCTCCCGCGACGGCCGCCGGCCCAGCTCGGCCTCCCGCTCCTGCGACTTCGGCCGCAACGGCCAGCTGCAGTGCCGGGTGCCGGGTAAACGCGATGACGTCACGTCGCAAGTCACGTGACCATCCCAAGCGCGGGCAAACACGATGACGTCATCACGCAAGTCACGTGACTACCCAAGCGCGGGAAGAACGCGATGACATCATCACGCAATCCACGGGACTGCCTACTCAGTCCTCGTGGCGTCTCCGTCCGGATAAGACCTACTGCATGGCTCTCCTGTACCGATCTCGGCAACCTGCTTGTATTCATCTGTTCCTGCATTAAAGAACTATTTGATTGTTTCTCCTGAAGTCGAACTCAATTATTAAGTAGGAATTCATCCAATACCTACATAGGTGAACCCGAATACCTACAAAGGTATTGATAAGGGTGGCAAATTATTAATTGATACAAAAACAAAATCTTACATTTATACAGCACCTTCAAAATAGCAAAACACTCCAGTGTGCTTTGCAGTTGGGGGGCCAGAGGTGAGAGCGGGACCAGAGGAGGAGCGGCAGAGATAAAAACAACTAGCCGGGAGCGGACGGACCTGTGAGGAGGGGGGAAAGGAAAAAAAAAATCAAAGTGTGACGTCACAGGAAAGCAGGTAAGTGATTGGTTAGTGAGTATTTCTCTTTTTCTCTTGTTTTCTCTTTTTCTCTAAACTAGGGCATTGGTTTAAATGAAGAGCCGTGATTATAGATTAAAACTATACTTAGATAATTGAGTGATATTTCAAAACATTAAAAATTTAATTAGTTAAATATAATACAATAGAGATGTCAGGGCAGGTGATGTATTGCAACTGTAGCATGTGGGAGCTGGTGGACCCCAGTGTGATCCACAGTGACCACACCTGCAGTAAATGTCTGCAGCTCGAGGAACTTCGGCTCAGAGTTGATGAGCTGGAGTCTGAGCTTCGGACACTGCGATGCATCAGGGAGGGGAAGGGTTACCTGGACACTTTGTTCCAGGAGGCAGTCACACCCCATAGGTTAAATACTTCAAATTTGGGCCGTGGTCAGGGACAGGAGGGTGTGACTATGAGTAAGGCAGGTATGGGGATCCAGAAGGTAGCATTGGAGGAGCCTCAGCCCTTGCACTTGTTCAACAGGTACGAGGTTCTTGCAGCCTGTGCAGACGAGAGCAGGGACTGCAGGGAGGATGAGGAAACAGACCACAGCACCATGGTACAGGGGCCATTCAAGTTGGGGGAGTAAAAAGGAATGTAGTAGTGGTAGCGGACAGTATAGTTAGAGGGATAGATACTGTTCTCTGCAGCCGAGAGCGTGAGTTCCAAAAGCTGCGTTGCCTGCCTGGGTTGCCAGGGTTAAGGACATCTCCTCCGGGCTGGAGAGGAACTTGGAGTGGGAAGGGGAGGATCCAGTTGTCGTGGTCCACGTAGGTACCAACGGCATAGGTAAGACTAAGAAAGAGCTTCTGCTGAGGGAGTATGAGCAGCTAGGGGCTAAATTAAAAAGCAGAACCACAAAGGTAATAATCTCTGGATTACTACCTGAGCCACGAGCAAATTGGCACAGGGTCAATAAGATCAGAGAGTTGAATGCGTGGCTCAAAGATTGGTGTGGGAGAAATGGGTTTAGATTCATGGGGCACTGGCACCAGTACTGGGGAAAGAGGGAGCTGTTCCGTTGGGACAGGTTTCACTTGAACTATGCTGGGACCAGTGTCCTACCGAATCGAATAACTAGGGCTGTAGATAGGGCTTTAAACTAAATAGTGCAAGGGGAGGGACCAGGTGAGGGGAAATTTAGAAAGTTAAAGAGAAAGGACAAAGTAATAGAGTAGGATAGCGATAGGGGTAATGATAACCAGAGTGTGACAGGAAGGGACAGAGTGTACAAACATAAGAGTGTACCAGAAAATAGGGCCAGAGTAGGAAAAATGTTAAAAGACAAAATTGAAGTCTCTTTATCTGAATGCATGCAGCATTCATAACAAGATAGATGAATTGATGGCACAAATAGAAATAAATGGGTATGATCTGATAGCCATTACAGAGACGTGGTTGCAAGGTGACCAAGGCTGGGAACTGAATATTCAGGGGTATTTGACATTTCGGAAGGATAGGCAGAAAGGAAAAGGAGGTGGGGTACCTCTATTAATAAAGGATGAGATCAGTACAGTAGTGAGAAATGATCTTGGCTCGGAAGATCAAGATGTAGAATCAGTTTGGGTGGAGATAAGAAATAGAAAGGGAAATAAGTCACTTGTGGGAGTAGTCTATAGGCCCCCTAACAGTAGCTACACTGTAGGACAAAGTATAAATCAAAAAATAATGGGGGCTTGTAAGAAAGGTACTGCAATAATCATGGCCTTGAGGACGAGTTCATAGAGTGTATTCGGGACGGTTTCTTAGAACAATACGTTGTGGAACCAACCAGGGAACAGGCTATTTTAGATCTGGTAATGTGTAATGAGACAGGGTTAATTAATGATCACATAGTAAAGGATCCTCTGGGGAAGAGTGATCATAACATGATAGAATTTCACATTCAGTTTGAGGGTGAGAAACTTGGGTCTGAAACTAGTGTCTTAAACTTAAATAAAGGCAATTACAAAGGTATGAAGACAGAGTTGGCTAAAGTGGACTGGGAAAATAGATTAAATGGTAAGATAATAGATAAGCAGTGGCAGACATTTAAGGAGATATTTCAAAACTCTCAACAAAGATATATTCCAGTAAGAAAGAATCTATGAGAAGGATGAACCATCCGTGGCTAACAAAGGAAGTTAAGGATGATGTCAAATTGAAAGAAAAGGCATACAATGTTGCAAAGATTAGTGGTAGGACAGAAGATTGGGAAATTTTTAGAAACCAGCAAAGGATGACTAAAAAAATTATAAAGAGGGAGAAAATAGATTATGAGAGTAAACTAGCAAGGAATGTAAAAACAGACAGTAAGAGCTTCTACAAGTATATAAAAAGGCAGAGAGTAGCTAAAGTAAACGTTGGTCCCTTAGAGGATGAGACTGGAGAATTAATAATGGGAAACAAAGAAATGGCAGAGACTTTGAACAAATATTTTGTATCTGTCTTCATGGTAAAAGACACTAAAAGCATCCCAACAATAGTAATCAAGGGGCAAAAGGGAGGGAGGAACTTAAAACAATCACTATCATTAGAGAAAAAGTACTAGGCAAACTAATGGGACTAAAGGCTGACAAGTCCCCTGGACCTGATGGCTTGCATCTTAGGGTCTTAAAAGAAGGGGCTGCAGAGATAGTGAATGCATTGGTTGTAATCTTCCAAAATTCCCCAGATTCTAGAAAGGTCCCAGTGAATTGGAATACCGCAAATGTAACGCCCCTATTCATGAAAGGAGGGAGACAGAAAGCAGGAAACTATAGGCCAGTTAGCCTAACATCTGTCATTGGGAAAACGCTGAAATCCATTATTAAAAACATAAGAACATAAGAAGTAAGAGCAGGAGTAGGCCATACGGCCCCTCAATAAGATCACGGCTGATCATCGACCTCAACTGCACTTTTCCCGCCCGATCTCCATATCCCTTGATTCCCCTAGAGTCCAAAAATCTATCTATCTCAGCCTTAAATATACTCAAAGACTCAGCATCCACAGCCCTCTGGGGCAGAGAATTCCAAAGATTCACAACCCTCTGAGTGAAGAAATTCCTCCTCATCTCAGTCTTAAATGGCCTACCCCTTATCCTGAGACTATGCCCCCTAGTTCTAGACATTCCAGCCAGGGGAAACAACCTCTCAGCATCTACCCTGTCAATCCCCTTCAGAATCTTGTATGTTTCAATGAGATCACCTCTCATTCTTCTAAACTCCAGAGAGTATAGGCCCATTCTACACAATCTCTCCTCATAGGACAACCCTCTCATCCCAGGGATCAATCTAGTGAACCTTCGTTGCACCGCCTTTATATCCTTCATTAGATAAGGAGACCAGAACGGTGTTCAGTACTCCAGGTGTGGTCTCACCAAGGCCCTGTACAATTGTAGCAAGATTTCCTTATACTCCAACCCCCTTGCACTAAAGGTCAACATGCCATTTGCCTTCCTTATTGCTTGCTGTACCTACATGCTAGCTTTCTGTGTTTGTTGCACGAGGACACCCAAATCTCTCTGAACACCAACATTTGAAAGTTTCTCACCATTTAAAAAATATTCTGTTTTTATATTCTTCCTACCAAAGTGAATAACCTCACATTACCCTACATTATACTCCATCTGCCACCTTACTGCCCACTCACTTAGTCTATCTATACCCCTTTGCAGACTCTGTGTTCTCCTCACAGCTTACTGTCCCACCTAGCTTTGTATCATCAGCAAACTTGGATACATTACACTCGGTCCCTTCATCTAGGTGATTAATATACATTGTAAATAGCTGAGGCCCCAACACTGATCCTTGCAGCACCCCACTAATTACAGCCTGCCAACCTGAAAAAGATCTGTTTATCTCTACTCTCTGTTTCTGTCTGTTAACCAATCCTCTATCCATGCTACTATATTACCCCCAACCCCATGAGCCCTAATCTTGTGTAATAATCATTTATGTGGCACCTTATCGAATGCCTTTTGGAAATCCAAATATACTACATCCACTGGTTCCCCTTTATCTACCCTGCTAGTTACATCCTCAAAAAACTCTAATAAATTTATCAAACATGATTTCCCTTTCCTAAAACCATGTTGACTCTGCCTAGTCATGTTATGATTTTCCAAGTGACTTGATACCACTTCCTTAACAATGGATTCCAGCATTTTCCCTACCACTGATGTCAGGTTAACTGGCTTGTAGTTCCCTGTTTTTTCTCTCCCTCCTTTCTTGAATAGCAGTGTTACATTTGCGACCTTCCAATCCGCTGGGACCTCTCCAGAATTTAGGGAATTTTGGAAGATCAAAAGCAATGCATCCACCATCTCTTTAGCCACCTCTTTTAGAACTCTAGGATGTAGGCCGTCAGGCCCAGGGGATTTGCCGGCTTTTAGTCCCATTAATTTCTCTGGTACTTTTTCTCTCCTTATATTAGTTACGTTAATTTCCTCACCCTCATTAGATCCTTGGTTCCCCACCATTTTTGGTATACTTTTTGTGTCTTCTACTGTGAAGACAGATACAAAATATTTCTGCTATTTCCTTATTCCCCATAATAATTTCTCAGCCTCTAAGGGACCAACGTTTACTTTTGCTACTCTTTTCCTTTTAAGGGAGTAGTAGCAGGACATTTAGAAAATCATAATACAATCAAGCAGAGTCAACATGGTTTTATGAAAGGGAAATTGTGTTTGACAAATTTATTAGAGTTCTTTGAGGATGTAACGAGCAGGGTGGATCAAGGGGAACCAGTAGATGTAGTGTATTTGGATTTCCAAAAGGCATTCGATAAGGTTTCACATAAAAGGTTACTGCACAAGATAAGAGCTCACGGTGTTGGGGGTAATATATTAGCATGGATAGAGGATTGACTAACTAACAGAAAACAGAGAGTCGGGATAAATGGGTAATTTTCAGGTTGGCAAACTGTAACTAGTGGGGTGCCACAGGGATCAGTGCTGGGGCCTCAACTATTAACAATCTATATTAATGACTTGGATGAGTGTACTGTAGCCAAATTTGCTGATGATACAAAGATAGGTGGGAAAGCAAGTTGTGAAGAGGACACAAAGAGTCTGCAGAGGGATATAGATAGGTTAAGTGTGTGGGCAAAAATTTGGCAGATGGAGTATAATGTGGGAAAATGTGAGGTTATCCACTTTGGTAGGAAGAATAGAAAAGCAAAATATTATTTAAATGGAGAGAGACTACAGAATGCTGCAGTACAGAGGGATCTAGGTGTCCTTGTACATGAACACAAAAGGTTAGCATGCAGGTACAGCAAGTAATTAGGAAAGCAAATGGAAAGTTGGCCTTTATTGCTAGGGGAATGGAATATAAAAGTAGGGAAGTCTTGCTACAAATGTACAGGGTGTTGGTGAGACCACACCTGGAGTACTGAGTATAGTTTTGGTCTCCTTATTTAAGGAGGGATATACTTGCATTGGAGGCAGTTCAGAGAAGGTTCACTCGGCTGATTCCTGAGATAAAAGGGTTGTCTTATGAGGAAAGGTTGAGCAGGTTGGGCCTACACTCATTGGAGTTTAGAAGAATGAGAGGCGATCTTATTGAAACATATAAGATTCTGAAGGGGCATGACAGGGTAGATACTGAGAGGATGTGTCCCCTCGTGGGGGAATCTAGAACTATAGAGGGCATAGTTTCAGGATAAGGGGTCACCCATTTAAGACAGAGATGAGGAGAAATTTCTTCACTCAGAAGGTCGTGAATCTTTGGAATTCTCTACCTCAGAGAGCTGTGGAGGCTGAGTCAGTGAATATATTCAAGGCAGAGATAGACAAATATTTGAGCTACAGGGGAGTCAAGGGTTATTGGAAACAAGTGGGAAAGTGGAGTTGAGGCCAAGATCAGATCAGCCATGATCTTATTGAATGGTGGAGCAGGCTCGAGGGGGCGAATGGCCTACTCCTGCTCCTATTTCTTACGTTATGTTCTTATGTTAAAATTAAGGGAGGTGGCCGAAGGTGCTGTTGAAGATGTAGGATTTGAGGAAGCTTTTGGAAGATAAGGAGAGAACTGGCAAGGCAGAGGGTTAGGGAGAGAATTCCAGAGTGTAGGAGCAAGATGGCTGAAATCTCTGTAGCCAATGGTAGAGTGGAGGGAGGGAAGTGTGCGCAGTGGACTAGATTGGGAAGAATGAAGAGCGCCAGGAGGCACTTAGGGTTGAGGAGGTTGCAGAGGTTGGAAGGGAAGTGGCACTGGAGACAAAGTAGACGAGGACTGTGAACTGAGGACAATGAGCCAATGGAAATAGGAAAGGACAGGGATGACAGGTGAATGGGACTTGGTGTGGGATAAGACACAGGCAACGGGATAAAATGGAGCTTGGGAAGCCAACTAGGACAATGTTGGAATAGTTGAACCTGGAGATGCCAAGTGAGAGATGAGGGTTTCGATGGAGGTGTGGATTAGGCAGGAACAGAGACGGATAAAATTTTGGAGGTGGAAGTAGATGGTCTTGTTGATGCACTGGATGTGGGGTTTTGAAGCTCAGACTCAGAAATACTTTTAAAGATGAAAATAAAAACAAAAAAATGGGAAGAAATTGAATTCATACAAATAGCAAAAATCAGAGAGAAATAGAGTGCCAACTCACAGAGGGAAGCATGAGTGTCCCTAAAGGTTTTACAACTATTTTCATATTAGAAAGAAGGTCAAACAACAGGGGGGGGGGGGGGGCGTTGTAAGAATATCAATATATTTTTAAACTGCTTTTGTTTTTAATAGAGACAAAACTATAGTAAGGAAAGATTTGTTTAAATCAGGTTCTGGAAAAAGGCTGTTTTCCCTGGTCCTGTGTTCAAAGGCCCTTCTCAAAACTGCTGATAAGAAAAGCTTTTGAAACACAAGCTTTTATCACAGCAGCCATGAGTGCATACATCAGAGGATTGTTTACATCAGAGGATGCTATGGGGGGGCAATAAATAAGAAGTAACACTTTGGTACGAAAAGGGCATGACTGAGGCCGCTCATCTTTGTTTGATGAACTATTTGAAACAAATGGGTAGTTGTAAAACATGAGGTAAGGGTTGCATTTGGCAGGAGGAGAACCATAAACCAAAAGGGTAAAACACAGATGTCATGTTTTACTCAGTTAGAAAGACGGAAAGAAAGCTGCACTCAAGACCCTGGGATGTGAACCGGCTCGGGGTGGCCATCTTCAGGATTTCTCATTAAATCTATGCACAGTAAGTTTTGCTTAGCAGGGATAACGCGTGCTATTCAGTATGGTTGGTTAGGGTGTTTACGATTAATGTTTTGTTGGTTTAGGGAGCTTAAGATTAATGTTTTGTGGTTTAGGGAGTTTAAGATTAATGCTTTGTTGGTAAGAAATGAAGTAAATTATCAGACATATTACTGTCTCCAGTTGTACAAATCTGTTTAAAGGATAAGGAAGGAATTATCTAACAGGTGTATTAAAGGATCAATTGGGTAAAACTATGCGGTTATGATAACTATATGGAATGTATTCTCCACATTCGTTTTCAAAAGGGGGACTGTAGACAAATTCCAGGCACAGTAAATAGGACTAAATGTATAACTCATTAGAAGTTAGCAAAGAATTGTATTATGCAGAAACCTGAAGGATTAAATATCCACAAGGCTCTTGGGTCAAACTACTTAAAAGAGGAAATTATTGATACTTTGGTTAATATTTTCCAGAGCTCCATAAAAACTGGTTTAGTACCTGATGATCGGAGGACAGTAAATGTAGCTCCCATATCCAAAAAAGGGGTAAAGTACAAACCCGATACTTACCAGCCGGTTAGCATAACATCCACAGTGGGGGAAATGCTTGAAGACTATTCTATGGGATGCTGTGCGCACATGTATCATGGAAAGCAATCAACATGGTTTTTAGAAGTAATAGGACATGTTTTATACATTTTCTGGAAATCTTTGAGGAGATAACTGAGTTAATGGATCAAGGCAATCAAGGAGAGATAGTTTACTTGGATTTTCAAAAGAATTTTGATAAAGATTCTCACATGAGACTGATAGGAAATATTAAGGGTCATGGAATAGATGACAAATTGTCTAGATGGATTAAGAATTGCCTTAACAAGAAAACAGAAGATGGTGGTATATAGAAAATATTCTTCCTAAGAAAAAAGTAACAAATGGTGCTCCACTGGGGTCTGTTCAGGGATGCCTGCTGTCCACAATGTTTGTTAATACTATGGAGTCTATAGTAATACAGGTATTATCATATCTGCTGACATTTGATGATAGGTCAGTGGAAATTGTGGGATTGGATAAAGCCCAACCCCATGGGGATACATCATGTTCCTCCCCATAAATGATGAGAAATCAAAACAAAAATTTCATGTTGTGCCCACCGGTTACAGATGGCATTCAATCATATAATCACAAACCTTGAGCAAGGTTAGAGATTAGAAAAAATCTATTTTTGGCCACAGTATTCCGGAAATGTGAAACAGACGCTCAGAGAAGGCCAACTGCTATATTTAAAAGGAAGCCGGATTGATGTCCATTCAGAAGGTGCAATTGAGGGTTGTGGAGAAATTAACAGCACCGCTTGACTTTTCTATATATGAAAGAACTTAAAGATCCCGCTGAAGACACAAAAATCGGAGATTTGGCAAACAGTGAAGAGGGCTGCAAAAGACTGCGGGAGAACACAGATTGGCGGAATGAGCAGACATTTGGAGAAGTTTGAAGTAATCTGTTTTGGGAGAAAAAGCATGGAACAGGATTGTAAATAAAATGGAAAGATGCTGAAGGGCGAGAAGGAAGAGAGTGGGGGGTACAAAATACATAATTAATTGAAAGTTTGAATACAACAACAACAACTTGTATTTATACAGTGCCTTTAACGTAGTAAAACATCCCAAGGCGTTTCACAGGAGTAGTGTAAGACAAAAAATTTGACACTGAGCCACATAGGGAGAAATTAGGGCAGGTGACCAAAAGCTTGGTCAAAGAGATAGGTTTTAAGGAGCGTCTTAAAGGAGGAAAGAGAGGCGGAGAGGTTTAGGCAGGGAATTCCAGAGCTTAGGGCCTAGGCAACAGAAGGCTGAGCAATTAAAATCAGTTTTGCTCAAGAGGGCAGAATTGGAGGAGCGCAGATATCTCGGGGGGTTGTGGGGCTGAAGGAGATTACAGAGATAGGGAGGGACAAGGCCATGCAGGGATTTGAAAACAAGGACGAGAACTTTGAAATCAAGGCTGCTTAACCGGGAGCCAATGTTGATCAGCGAGCAAAGGGGTGATGGGCAAATGGGACTTGGTGTGGGTTAGGACATGGGCAGCCGAGTTTTGGATGATCTCAAGTTAACACAGGGTAGAATGTGGGAGGCCAGCCAGGAGTGCGTTGGAATAGTCAAGTCTAGAGGTAACAAAGGCATGGATGAGGGTTTCAGCAGCAGATGAGCTGAGGCAAGGGTGGAGACAGGCGATGATACGGAGGTGGAAGTAGGCGGTCTTTGTTATGCTGCGGATATGTGGTCGGAAGCTCATTTCACGTCAAATATGACACCAAGGTTGCGAATAGTGTGGTTCAGCCTCAGGCAGATGCTTGGGAGAGGGATGGAGTCAGTGGCTAGGGAGCGGAGTTTGTGGCGGGGACCAAAAACAATGGGGTCGGTCTTCCCAATGTATAATTGGAGAAAATTTCTGCTCATCCAGAACTGGATGTCGAACAAGCAGTCTGACAATTTAGAGACCGTGGTGGGCTCGAGAGAAGAAGTAGTGAGGTAGAGCTGGGTGTCGTCAGTGTACATGTGGAAACTGACGCTGTGTTTTCGGATGATGTCGCCAAGGGGCAACATGTAGATGAGAAATAGGAGAGGGCCAAGGATAGATCCTTAGGGAACACCAGAGGTAATGATGCAGGAGCAGGAAGTGAAGCCGTTACAGGTGATTCCCTGGCTACGATTAGATAGATAAGAATGGAACCAGGCGAGTGCAGTCCCACCCAGCTGGACGACGGTGGAGAGGCGGTGGAGAAGGATGGAGTGGTCAACCATGTCAAAGGCTGCAGACAAGTCAAGAAGGACGAGGAGGGATAGTTTACCTTTGTCACAGTCATAAATGATGTCATTTGTGACTTTGATGAGAGCCGTTTCGGTACTGTGGCGGGGCGGAAACCTGATTGGAGGGATTCAGACATGGAATTGCGGGAAAGATGAGCACGGATTTGGGAGGCGACAACACGTTCAAGGACCTTGGAGAGGAAAGGGAGGTTGGAGATGGGGAGGTAGTTTGTAAGGACGGAGGGGTCAAGGGTTGGGTTTTTGAGGAGAGGGGTGATGACGGCAGATTTGAGGGAGAGGGAGACAGTACCTGAGGAGAGGGAACCGTTAACAATGTCAGCCAACATGGGAGCCAGAAAAGGAAGTTGGGTGGTCAGCAGTTTGGTGGGAATAGGGTTGAGGGGGCAGGAAGTGGGTCTCATGGACAAGATGAGCGCGGAGAGGTCATGAGGGGCGATCGGAGAGAAACAGGTAGATAAAGTCACAAAAAGACCATTAGCATTTTGGGTTTTACAAGTGGGGCATGAAGTACAAGAGCAACAAGGTTATGAAAACTTTGTACTAGGCAATGTGTAGGTCACAGAGTACTATGAGCAATTTTGAGTGCTGTGTTATTGAAACGACACTAAAGTCATAGAGAGCATGCAGTAGATATACTATATATATATGGGTGATACCAAGAATAAGAAACTATAGTAATGAGACAACTGAAATATTGGGGCTATTTCCACTAGAACAGAGAAGGCTACATGGAGAATTAACAGAGGAATTTAAAGGTTTTGGTTAGGTGAATCAGAGTATCTCCTCTGATGGCTGTCAATGACAAACTTCTAACCTTTCTCCTCAGTTGCTGAATGAAAATTTTGCCACAGTAATCAGTTAAGATGGAAAGCATTGCATTTTTAATGGAATGAGTAATTAAGAATTTGCATTTTTATAGCACGTTTCACAACCTCAGAATGTCCCAAAGCATTTCACAGCCAATGAACTATTTTTGAAGTGTGGTCACTGTTATAATGTAGGCACATATGGCAGCCAACTTGTACACAGCAAGGTCCCACAAACAACAATGAGATAACATGACCAAATAACCTGCTTTGGTGGTGTTGGTTGAGAGCTAAATGAGGGCCCGGACACTGGCACAATCTCCCAATGCTCCCTCTAGTGCTCACGCGTCAGACCCCCCTCCTGACGTCACGGAGCGAAACCACGTGACGACCTTACGTCACAAGGCCAGAACACGACGTCACAACGAGCGCGAGGCCAGTTGCGATTGACGGCTCTCTGAGCCAATCAGCAGCCGAGTTGCCGGCGCTCCCGTCGGAAAAAACGGAACTGCCCGTGAGGCGGGCGAGCCAATCAGGTGCAGGAGCTCGGTGTTGGGCGGGTGGGAGCTCGGCGTGGCTGGGTTGTTGACGACATGGCGAGTTTCCCTTACGGTTCGGTGAGTGGATGAGGAAATGGGGGGCGGCTGGCAAAGGCTGACGCCGACAGGGGTCGGCGGCGCTGAACTGGCGGAGGAGCTGATTTATTTTTGTGGGGAGCGAGAGGCGGCCTGTTCCGATGGAAGTTGGCGGAAAGTTGAGGGCGCGGAGCGGACACGCCTGTCCTGGCCCCGGTGGGTGGGTGGAGGTGGCGAGGGTGAAGTCGCGCATTGAGAGCCCAGAGGGCAGGGCAGGATTGGGCAGAGGAGGAGATGGTCTCCGCGCCAGTGGTGGCTGCTGTGCCTTTGACTCCTGAGCTGGTTGCAACTCCCTTTTAAATACTCGCGTTCCTCCAGGTGTGAGGCTGGGCTCAAGGTTAATCCATAAATTCTACCTTGGAATGTATTCGTGAATTATCTGCAAACTTGGCAAAGCTTCTTCCAAACCCCTTTACCCCTGTAGGCCCCAAGCTGGCACACCTTTGTTCAGTTTTTGTAGTATCTGTGGGGCAATGATTTATGTGTATCCATTGTTTAAAAATGTACTAACTTCAGTGTGAATTTTATATAATTAACGCAAGACCGTAGAACTTATTTAGTCTCATAACTTAAAACTAGCAATTTCGAACTGCTAAATTCACCAGGGATCTGCTATTTTTATCCTGTTGGAGCACTTCACCTTTGTATGTTTAAATCTTTTGGTACTCGTACCCTTTTAAAGATCCTGAGATGGCCAGATGCAGACTGGAGTTCAGTAGCACCATGTGCAGTTGTAGCAATAATGCTATTAGCTAAGGATTGTGATTACCAGAAAAATCACCATCAAGGGCCTATCTGCCTTCTTTCTATTTTGGTCAAAAAGGAACTTTCAGATTTAGTTATCAGAAGTGCATTCTAAAATGACATGAAGACGATATTGCCAAGTTAAGCCAACTCTTTCATTGTTCCATAGAAGGCAGCTTGTCTTTCCAACAATCAGCAGATAAATTTTCCTTGCCCGTCGTGGCAGATATCACAACCTCCAAGTTAAACATTTCCTCCAGGAGCCATTTATAGTCCACAAACCGACTATCCTTGGAGCAGCACCGACAGAACCTAACCAACGCCTCCAAATAAGCTTGCACCTTGTTCACTATCTTCATCTCCAAATCAAATGACAGCTCAAAAACCTGAAGGCTTCCTTGGAATGAGATGTAGGCCACCAGATAGCAGGAAAGTTATAAAGACAGATCCTCACAATCAACATGTGCAGCAAAATGCATGAGAGGCAACTCAAGATTGCTTACTCTACTTCATCCCATAGACGTATTACAGGGGGATAACTGTCAGATGGGCTGTAGCCAGAAAGGCACACTACGACATATGTTTTGTTCATATCCTGTTTTGGTGGTAGTCCGGGAGATCATAAAGACTTTGCCCCGGAATTTGCGGTGGGTAATAACAGCGAACGATCAGCGTTCACTGTTGTTATACTCCTTTGAAACTGACCGCAACTTCAGGATGTAGCGCATGCGCATCCTAACACGGAAATCCTGAAGTTGCGGTCAGTCATTCACTGCTCCGGCACTGGCTGCACTGTGCCCCCCCCCCCCCCCCCCCCGCCCAGATAGCTGGCAATCAGCATAATCAGTGAAACTGATGAAAACTTCAGCTTCCCTGTGGTAATATCGCTGTTAAATACCCCATTAAAAGTTAGACCTTGTTGCAACTGGGGTTTTAACAGTGTAAGTGACTGCTAAGCAACGTTCCAACCCTGAAAAACTAATTTTAAATTTTTTGGAGTGTCAAATTTATCCATTTTAATAAAAATTTCAATTTTTAAGAAACTTAAAAAAATAAGTTTGTTCATCTTTATATCCAGTTTACCTTTCCCCACCTGAGAGCCTCAATCTTTGTTTTGCTCTCTCTAACATTTTTATAATAAAGTCAGAATAGAAGGAGCTTGTTCACTTCCTGGTTCCTGGTCTCTTGAGAATTCTGCATTGTGATTGGCTGCTTAGACAGCTTGTTGACATCAAAGCAGCTCGAGTTAAGAATTCCCCATTAACTTACACCGATCTCAACTGAACGTCGGAAAAACCGAACTTCTTGCCACAGATCGCGAGATCTTTGTGGGAAGCTTTCTTCGGGGCCAGTGGCGAGCGCCTCTGCTTCGCTGCTGACCGCGACTTGCGGGCCTGTGATTGACCGTACAGCCTCTTCGGACCAGAGCTTACTGGCCCCACATGGTGGCGTGAGCCTTTTCTGCAATAGGCAGGCTAATGTGACTCTTGCTGTCAGCTGAAGGAATATGAATTTCCCACTATGGTTAAGTTAAACTTTGCCCACAACAGTTGTAACTGGCACATCTGTGAGGCATGTGCTTTTTGGAATGGGTACTGTAGGAACTCTTTCTGGAACTTGAAAAGTACCAAGTAGTCCCGAGTTCCCTCCTGCTGGCCTGCACGATCCAGTTCGTATAAACATAAACCCCTTGTGGTAAACCACTTTTATCGTTCACTATCGTTACTCTATAGTTATCACTGTTGTATTGTTCTCACTGTTGTATCACTATACGAGGTCGCCTCTTGTCGCGCTGTTATACCTGGGCTGACCACCTCCGACTCCGCCCATGGCTCCACCTACCTGCCCAGGTATAAAGGTAGTCGACTGGCTGGTATTCCTCCTTGTTGGACCCGATCACCCACGAGGGTGGGCTCTGTTATTTAGTCAATAAAAACCTTTAGTTACGTTCCTAACTCGTCGCTTTTTATTGGACGAATTGATAGGTATATCAATTTTATTGACTAAATTTTAAAGATGTCTACTACTGGCCAGCCAGAAGCCCTCCCAGAAGCACAGCCACAGCAGCTTTCAGACACCGGGCCACACCAGCCGGCTTGGCTGCAAGCCCTCAAACCACTGTACCTGGATCTAAACCCACAGGCAGCAAACTCAGCCCTCAACTTCAAACACTGGCTGGACTGCTTCGAATCCTACCTGGAATAATCCGGCGTCCCTCAGAGATCCAAACTAAGAGTTCTGAACGCCCAAGCGAGCCCGAGAGTATACGCACTCATCCAGGACACGACTACATACGAGGCCACTATCAACCTACTGAAACAGCAGTACCGGAGCCCGGTAAATTACATGTACACCAGGCACCTCTTGAGATCCCGCCCGCAACAGCCAGGAGAGTCTGTAGCTGAATTTTTACGGGCGCTAAGAGCACTCGGCAGGAACTGTGACTTTAAAGCGGTGACGGCTGTTGAAAATACGGAAGATAATATCCGCGATGCCTTTGTGAAAGGCCTACGGTCCGACTACTCACGGCAAAGACTGCTTGAAGCTAAAGACCTCGACCTGGACAAAGCTGAAGCCCTCGCGCTCTCTCCCTAGAGGTGGCCCATCAGGACCAGGAGGCGTTTTCCAGGTACTGCTCGCGACCCTGGGACTCGGGCCCGACCCCTACCGCAATACCCTTCGCAGCGCTGCCCCCGGGACCTACCTCAGCGTCTGCAACCGGGACCGCCACCCCCGGTACCGGCTCCGACATCGGGCACCCGCGATCGGGCCGCCGGCTGCTTTTGCGGCCAGGAGAAGCACCCGAGGTCGCGCTGCCCAGCCAGGAACTCTACCTGCTCAACCTGCAGGAAGAAAGGCCACTTCTCTAAGGCCTGCAGGAGCGGATCTTCAGAGGCCAGCAGTGCCTCATGCGAACTGTGGGGGCGGCCATCTTCTTTCAAGGCAACTGAGGCCAGCATCCCCACACGTGAGTCATGGGGGCGGCCATCTTTGATCAAGGCAACCGACCCCAATAGTGCCTCGTGAGTTATGGGGGCAGCCATCTTCTCCGCCATTTTGTCCTACCTCGTGGGAGACGCCATTTTACCCACCACGCCCGACTGCCACCGGGCCCCCGGACCCGACGACCGCCTCGCCCGCAGACGACAACGACTCGCTTACCTACACACTAGCCTCCGTCACTCTGGATCAAGCCCGCCCACACCACCTGTCCAAGTCGATGATGGACATCAAAGTAAACGGCCACACCACGACCTGCCTGTTCGACAGCGGAAGCACGGAGAGCTTCATCCACCCGGACACGGTGAGCCACTACTCCCTCCCTGCCCTGCCAACGCGCAACCGAATCTCGATGGCATCGAGGTCCCACGCCACGGACATTAGCGGCTACTGTGTTGTGACCTTGTCGGTTAAGGGTACGGAGTATAAAAATTTTAAACTCCTCGTCCTCCCCCAGCTCTGCGCTGCCGTCCTACTAGGGCTGGACTTCCAATCCCACCTCCAAAGTGTAACCCTAGCATACGGTGGACCCCTCCCCCCACTCACAGTCGACAACCAGTGAATGTTAAACCGCCCACCGCGTAACACCTGCAGCCTATCCACCCTCAAGGTGCCGCCACCTTCCCTGTTCGCTAACCTCACCCCCGACTGCAAACCCGTCGCTACCAAGAGCAGGCGATACAGCGCTGGGGACAGAGCCTTCATTAGCTCTGAGGTGCGGCGCCTCCTGAAAGAGGGCATTATCGAGGGGAGCAACAGCCCCTGGCGTGCCCAGGTCGTGGTCGTTAAGACCGGCGATAAAAGTCGCCTGGTCATCGACTACAGCCAGACCATAAACAGATACACCCAGCTGGAGGCATACCCCCTTCCCCGCATATCTGACATGGTCAATCAGATTGCACAATACCGCGTATTCTCGACCATTGACCTTAAGTCGGCCTACCACCAACTCCCTATCCACCCCGAGGACCGCCAGTACACCGCCTTCGAGGCGAATGGGCGCCTATACCACTTCCTTAGGGTCCCCTTCGGTGTCACCAACGGGGTCTCGGTCTTCCAAAGGGAGATGGACCGGATGGTTGACCAGAACGGACTGCAGGCCACATTCCCCTATCTAGATAACGTCACCATCTGCGGCCGCGACCGGCAGGACCATGACGTGAATCTGGAGAAATTCCTCCGTACGGCCCAACGGCTGAACCTCACCTACAATAAGGAGAAATGTGTGTTTAACACCTCACGCCTTGCCATCCTTGGCTGTGTAGTAGAGAACGGACTCATCGGCCCCGACCCCGAAAGAATGCGCCCTCTCATGGAGCTACCCCTCCCCCACTGCCCTAAGGCACTTAAGAGAACCCTGGGGCTCTTCGCCTACTATGCCCAATGGGTGCCCAATTATGCGGACAAAGCCAGACCCCTCATGAAGTCCACATCCTTCCCCCTCACGGAGGAAGCGTGCGCGGCCTTCTCCCTCATCAAGGGAGACATAGCCAAGGCCACAATGCACGCAGTGGATGAGTCCATCCCCTTCCAAGTGGAGAGCGATGCATCCGACTTCACCCTAGCCGCTACCCTTAACCAGGAGGGGAGGCCGGTGGCCTTCTTCTCAAGGACCCTACAGGGCCCCGAGATCCGACACTCGTCGGTCGAGAAGGAAGCCCAGGCAATTGTGGAGGCGGTACGGCGCTGGAGGCATTACCTGGCAGGCAAACGATTTACCCTCCTCACCGACCAACGTTCGGTTGCTTTCATGTTTAATAACAAGCTGAGGGGCAAAATCAAGAATGACAAGATCTTGAGGTGGAGAATCGAGCTATCCACCTACGATTATGATATCTTGTACCGGCCAGGTAAGCTGAACGAACCCCCTGATGCTCTTTCACGAATTACATGCGCCAGCGCGCATATTGATAGACTTCAGACCCTCCACAACGACCTCTGCCACCCCGGGGTCACCAGACTTTACCATTTCATTAAGACCCGCAACCTGACCTACTCCATCGAGGAGGTCAGGACCATGACCAGGAATTGCCAGACCTGCGCCGAGTGCAAACCGCACTTCTTTAGGCCGGACAGAGCAAGCCTGATCAAGGCCACCCGCCCCTTCGAGCGCCTGAGCATCGACTTTAAGGGGCCTCTACCGTCATCTGACCGCAATGTGTACTTCCTCAACATCGTTGATGAGTACTCCCGTTTCCCTTTTGCCTTCCCCTGCCCAGACATGACCAGTACCACGGTCATCAAGTGCCTGAACGACCTCTTCGCCTTGTTCGGGTTCCCGAACTATATACATAGTGACCGGGGCTCCTCCTTCATGAGCGAGGAACTCCGTCAGTTCCTACTAGCGAGAGGTATTGCAGCAAGTAGGACCACCAGCTACAACCCCCGAGGGAACGGCAAGGTGGAAAGAGAGAACGCAACGGTATGGAAGGCCATCCTCTTAGCCTTAAAGTCTAAGGGCCTCCCGCTGGCAGGAAGTCCTCCCGACAGCGCTGCACTCCATCCGGTCACTACTTTGCACTGCCGTTAACGCCACCCCCCATGAACGAATGTTTGTTTTCCCCAGGAAGTCGACTACGGGAACCACTCTACCAACCTGGCTGACCTCTCCGGGGCCCGTCTTGCTGCGAAAGCACGTGAGGGCCCATAAAACAGACCCCCTGGTCGAGAGGGTGAACCTCCTGCACGCCAACCCCCAGTATGCCTACGTGGCTTACCCAGACGGGCGGGAGGACACTGTCTCCTTACGAGACCTCGCACCCTCGGGCACTCCGGAGACACCACCTTTACCCCCCCCCCCCCACCCCCCCCCCCCCCCCCCCCCAATTCCAGCCCAGGTAGACGGCATGCCGGAACCCCACGAGCCTTCGCCGACCACGCAGACACCAGCATTAACACCGGATAACGCAGCACCGCCGCTGCGACGATCGGAGAGGCTTACGAGGCCTCCGGACAGACTGACATACCAGAACTGGTAGTACACTTCACCCCGCCGGACTCAAATCTAAACAAGGGGTGACTGTGGTAAACCACTTTTATCGTTCACTATCGTTACTCTATAGTTATCACTGTTGTATTGTTCTCACTGTTCTCACTGTTGTATCACTATACGAGGTCGCCTCTTGTCGCGCTGTTATACCTGGGCTGACCACCTCCGACTCCGCCCATGGCTCCACCTACCTGCCCAGGTATAAAGGTAGTCGACTGGCTGGTATTCCTCCTTGTTGGACCCGATCACCCACGAGGGTGGGCTCTGTTATTTAGTCAATAAAAACCTTTAGTTACGTTCCTAACTCGTCGCTTTTTATTGGACGAATTGATAGGTATATCACCCCTTGAGGAAAAGAAGAGGGTCTGGGTCATTGAATATATTTAAGGTGGAGATAAGACAGATTTTTGAACGATAAAGGAGTCGAGGGTTATGGGGAGCGGGCAGGGAAGTGGAGTTGAGGCCAAGATCAGATCAGCTATGATATTGAATGGTGGAGCAGGCTCGAGGGGCCAAATGACCTACTCCTGCTCCTACGTCTTATGTATGTCTTATAAAAGTCTCAGAGGATACTGACTGAATTCTACAAAATTACCACTCCACCTAGACAGGACTCCTGATACTCTTACAACATGCATCATGGTCAAACTGTCTTGAGCTCCCAAACAGCGTGGCCCCAGCATATGCATAACAGTGTCAACACCCCTACTGTCCTTCATTACAACAGTGACTACACTTCAAAAAGTACTTCATTGGCTGTAAAGCACTTTGGGATGTCTGGTGGTTGTGAAAGGTGCTATATAAATGCAAGTCTGTCTGTGTGCATATCAATGTATCTGATAATAAATGCAATGTTTCAGTAGCAAAAATGTACACTTATACTTTTGCTGAATCAGTATTGTAAGAGTTTAGTATTACCAAAACATATTAAAATATTTCAAACCACTTGGTAATGCTGCAAAGATGGAATATTTCTCAACAGGGTATAAATGTCTGGTAACAGAAAAACAAATAAGGTTTTGACTTCATGTCGTCATTATTATTCTACCAGCCTGTCACCAGAATTTTTTTATCCCACCACCACCCCCCAACTCTTGTTCTCCATCTCCCAATCATTACTTGAGATTTCTCTCTATTTAGCTGTATGCCTTCTTTTGAGTTATATCCTGCTAACATTTGGTTTAAAATTCTATTCATACAGTGAGAGGAATGAAATATAGATTGGCACCTTTAGCTCCTGTTTTTGTGTGAATCATGTTCTAAGTATATGAATTGTTTTTTTTTGCCTTTCATCTTGCAGAACTACCATGGGTCATCAGGGCCTGCACCAGGAGCTCCACCGGGCAGCTACTTCTCAAGGCAACACCAAGCTGGAGGTCAGTACGGTCCCCATTCTGGGGGCCAGTATGGTGGGCCACCGCCAGGTAGTCCTTATGGAGGCCCCCAGCCGAGTGCACCTTATGGAACATCAGCCGCAGGTGGGCAATATGGAAACCAAGCGCCAGGTGCACCTTATGGAGCGCCACCACCAGGAGGACATTTCGGAGCCCCTGCGCAAGGAGGTCAGTATGGACCTTCAGCTCCAGGGGCCCCGTATGGAAGTGCATCTTCAGCAGGACATTATGGAGGGCCAGCACCAGGAGGACCATATGGAGGACAGCCATATGGAATTCCGCAGCAAGGGCCATATGGATCAGGTGCTCCTTCAGCTGGTAACTATCTGTTGTAGAAAACTGGAACATATTTCTAGAGAGAAATATGAGGTGTGGTTTGCTAATGTCAGTGACATGAAGAGTTAAATCAGCTTTTCCCTTCAAAGGCAGTTGTATCCACCCATGTAACTTTTCTGGAAGTGAAAGTGTAGGTTGTGGTATAATTCACAGTTTCCAAAACTATGAAACCTGTAAGCTGGCAGGTTTTGGTGCAAGGCAAAAGGAAATATATCATTTTTCTTTCTAAGCCATCCCTTGTAACAGACTGGCTGAGACCTTGAACTCATCTCAATTTCTATGCATGACTGGTGGATTCAAATGTCAGGTACTCGAAGCAGTGAATAGCACTGTTGTATCTACAAGTGTGGGAACATTGAAACTTGAGAAGAAGTCACCTCCGGTACTAATGTACCAATTAAGAATCATTGGCAAGTGCTGTAACTCGATCGTACAGTCTCTTTTTACCTTTGTGTTCACGTAATAGCGGCATGTGTTGCAAAGTAAACATCATTTAGCACCCAAAGAAGGTCTCTAAACGGAGTCCCAAAGTTGTATTACAAAACCTTGCCCAAAGCATTCTTTTTAAAGTTATTTGGTCTTCACTGTAGGCCTTTTATGTTTATTTTGACATGAGGCTGTTATCAAACTTTGAGGTTTGAACGTTATGATGCTGTAGAATGCCATAAATGTGGTGAAATGGGATAATTGGAATGAATGTGCAGCGCCCCAGCTAGTAGCACGTTTCCCAGGGGTTGGGCAGCTTCAGATTGGCTGCCAGTGCAGTCTGAAAATCCATTAACATAAATTAAATTGCTTCAGGATGCACAGGACTTTCCCCCTTCAGTGACATCGCTGGAGCAGCCTGGAGATGAGGAGACCGAAAATGGTAGATTTCCTCTGTGGAGACTTTTCATAAAAACATTAAGGAGTATTCAAAATTTTTTTTAATACATTAGCTGAGTCCTTTGGGGGGAAAAAAAAGATACTCCCTTTGACTTCCCTTTCATTTAACCTTTTGCAAAAAAAACCCCTAAAAGAATAAGCTTTGCCTACCCTGAGATTTATGCATAACTGGATAGCGTCATTGAATTAGCAGATTTTGCTTGGGCTTTATTTTACTGCCTGCCTATATTTTGACAAAAATAAGGTACATTTGAATATTGTTCAGGTAATCACGCCAGGCATATTCCCGATAGGCACAAAAATTAAAATGAGCAAAGCTGCCCATTAGCTCCATCTTGTAAAAACTTGGTCTATTGTAAATTTTCCATTTTACAGTGTTACTACTTTGAAGATTTTAAGATTTTTATATCTCTTCTGTTGTGTAAAACTGTTGGTGATTATCGCTTTCAATGAAGTGGAAAGTAAAGGTCGAGTCTATTAAACGCCCGTCAATCTAACCTTTTGCTCATTACTGCTATTTGTATTGTAGCACACTCTGTAAAGATGGAAATAACCATAGCTTTAGGCTGTTCTCCATTTAACATAACATTGAACTTGCTGTTGTGCAGGTGGTGTTCCAGCAGGCGTAGATCCTGAAGCCTATTCCTGGTTCCAGTCAGTGGATGCAGATCATAGTGGCTACATATCGCTGAAGGAACTCAAGCAGGCACTTGTCAACAGCAACTGGTCAACGTTTAATGATGACACCTGCTACATGTTGCTCAGTAAGTTTGGAACCCCAATTTTTTTTTTGCTTATTTAAACCTTTTCAAGAGTGAAGCAATGCTATACAGCATTTAATGCTATTTGATTAGTAAAATTGTGGAATTTCTGTTTTGCTAGTTAGCTTTCTAGGCACGGAACATACTGGATACCAGATGTTAACGTGCTTGCAATGACCTGGTTTATTGATTCCTAGTCATTTTCTCCTCCTCTGTTACATCCTTAATGTACAACACGCATCATTTCATTGTTGAAGTGTTTGGGGCGGGGTAAAGATGAACACCTTTTCTTAAGGCTTCTGCCAATGTTGCTGTAACCAGATACTAGGATGTGCACAATAATAGCCCAGAGTGGCTTGCCTTCCTAATGGAAATGATCCCATTCTCCATTTACCACCATCCCAAGACAACTGTCCTGAGATTGCAAACTCACTGTCTCGGGAATCATGACATAAATCCATGTCCTCAGTGCACCAATGTATCTTGAAACCAATTTCAATTTATGAATAAGTGCAATAAGCATTGCATTAGGTGTATCAGGGTGTAGTATTTTGTTTAAATTTGTTTTCATTATGGGTTTATATTTTGTTTATCAGAAAGGAGAACCATTTCCATTGAGGGCAGAGTTTTTTAAAATTTGTTTATGGGATGTGGGTGTCGCTGGCAAGGCCAGCATTTATTGCCCATCCCTAATTGCCCTTGAGAAGGTGGTGGTGAGCCGCCGCCTTGAACCGCTGCAGTCCGTGTGGTGAAGGTTCTCCCACAGTGCTGTTAGGTAGGGAATTCCAGGACTTAGACCCAGCGACGATGAAGGAACGGCAATATACTTCTAAGTCAGGGTGGTGTGTGACTTGGAGGTGGTGGTGTTCCCATGCGCTCTGGCATTCTACAGAAGGCACTTAACATTATAGAAGGAATTAAAACAGGGAGGCTTATTTAGAGAAATCTACTACAGTATATAGAATATTTTTGCTGAAATTTTGCAAAATTATGCAGCACAGCCTTCATAATTCTCTTCACTTTTTAAAATCATTACAGGGAATTGAAGATCATTTATTAATTCTTTCCGTATTTGCTTGTGTTACAATCTAATAGTCTAGGACTATTGGGAGGGAAGGAAAGATGAAGTGGTGGAATTTCTAACATATTTCCATGTTTTCATTTAGTGACTCAAACTGTGTTTGTGTCCAAAATCCATGTGTTACAAATGATTCTGGCAAGCTATAACATTCTTTTGTTCAGTTATATTATTCGATATTTTTGTTCGGTAAGTGGCGATGGTGTTGGGCAGTGACTTGGATAAGTGTGTGATGGAGCTCTCTAAACAGCTGCTGTTGAAACACCTTAAGGGTAATGGTGATCTTTGGTGATAATTCAGCTCCATCTAACTGTTAGCCTCACTAATTTGTTAAAGCTGGTAGTCTCAATTATGTTATCAACACTCTCAGTTTGAACAGAAATATCCAAACATTAACAGGAACAAAACCAAAAATATCAGTCTTAATACTTTTGCGACTGATTTTAGGGCTTCTTGTTCAGACTGCCTGTAAGTTTCAACTTCATCAAGATGAACGGATACTTTCAGTATCCATTTAATCTGGTAATGCATGCCATTTGGACATAATATGCACATCCAGGTTTGGTTAATCATAGCCTAGTCTTCTGCACAGTAACTCACAATATAAGCCCTATATATAGTGTATAGCTGGGGGGAGCCCGGCTTTGCCAGGGCTGTTTTGGGCCGGGCGGTTTAAATCGAGTGCCAGGCTTTGGGCCCTGTCTGTGTCCCTCTCTGAATCTGCTGCCGGGCAACATTTCTACCTTTTAATACCTTGAAAGATGAAAGTGAAAGTACTTATAAAACGTTTTTGGTAAATCTTATGTTATTTTTAAAAGAGATACTAACTTTTTCAAAGCTGGATGATCAAAGTAGTTTGAGCTGGAAGCTGAAGTAATGGCAGTGAAACAATGGCTGCTACATCCCTGAGATGAAAACGATTAGTCCCACACACACACACACCGATTGGCCAACCATCAGGGGACCGTACTGTAGGATTGGTCAATCGTGACGGCACAGGATTGGTCGAACCTTGACGTCAGTCAATCAATGCTAAGTAGCAGATAATGAGTAATTTTGAAGGTTTTTTGCATAAGGCGCGAACAATTTTCGTCCGACCGAAAAGTAAATACGCTTACGAGCGTCCCGGAAGCGTAAGCTTTCTTCGGAGGTAACGCGCGCGTAGGTACGCTCTATAACTTTCGAGCGCATAGCCGGACAGACGCACACGTGAGGACAGAAGGACAGACAGACAAGGACAGACAGACAGATCGACTCGTTTATATATATATCCCTGAAGGCAGCGGAGCAGGTAGATAAGGTGGTTAAAAAGGCATATGGGATACTTGCCTTCATTAGCCGAGGCATAGAATATAAGAGCAGGGAGGTTATGATGGAGCTGTACAAAACGCTGGTGAGGCCACAGCTGGAGTACTGTGTGCAGTTCTGGTCGCCTCACTATAGGAAGGATGTGATTGCTTTGGAGAGGGTGCAGAGAAGATTCACCAGGATGTTACCTGGGATGGAGCGCCTCAGCTATGAAGAGAGGCTGGACAGGCTGGAGTTGTTTTCCTTGGAGCAGAGAAGGCTGAGGGGGGACCTGATTGAGGTGTACAAAATAATGAGGGGCATAGATAGGGTAAGAGGAACTTTTCCCCTTAGTGGGGGGGTCAATAACAAGGGGGCATAGATTCAGGGTAAGGGGCAGGAGATTTAGAGGGGATTTGAGGAGGAATTTTTTCACCCAGAGGGTGGTTGGAATGTGGAACTCAATGCCTGAAAGGGTGGTGGAGACAGGAACCCTCACAACATTCAAGAAGCATTTGGATGAGCACTTGAAATGCCATTGCATACAAGGCTATGGACCAAATGCTGGAAAATGGGATTAGACTGGACAGGGATGGATGGGCGGCGCAGACACGATGGGCCGAAGGGCCTCTTTCTGTGCTGTAAAACTCTATGACTCTATATATAGATTACTGCTGCTAAATGGGATAATCTATTGGTTTAATTAAACCAGATTTGAATTTGACTCCTTTTATAAATTGAGCATCATAAGGGCCTGTCTTTCTGGAAAACTGAGCAGGGAGCTTTGCATCGGTGGTCAAAGTGACATCTCGTCCCAATTTTAGGGGCTATTGAAACAAGAAAAAGGTTTATTTTTAAATTTAAAAGGAAGTATGAAAATGGTAGACAAGCAGGCATTTTTGAGTACAACTGGATCATTTCCCGTTTGCCAGTATTTTTAGTGATCTGAAATTGAATTCTTTATTTTGGTAAGTTTTCAGTTCGGTGTTTAACAAGTGCTTTAAATGATAAGGCTAGCATGCTAGAAAATTATAACCCGTTAAGTCACTTTGGAAAATATAAAAATCTATTTTTTTAATCAAGAATGTCCTTCTATAAGAATACATGAGTTCCTGCTCATGAAGGCTGAATGTTCTATTTGCAACATGATACACTGAGTGCTGCTGATGGCTTCAGTGTACAGTGTAGAATGTGTGTTATTCAGTGTAGCTAATCATGATCACTATTTAAAGGGTAAGTTTCTTTAAAAAAAAACCTTAGGTTATCTCGCCTTTCTAGCTGGGGCTGAGCAGGCAGGTGGCTGACTGCTCTAAGGCTGTCACCGATGCTACTCCGAGCTAGTACCAGGAGGTGTGCAAACCCAGTCTGGAGTAGCTTCCCCCACCCCGCCAAATGACCATCAAAGAGTAGCTTTATTTTTCTCGGGTTCAACTATTTAGCTCGGATGAAGTAAATTATTTAAACCGATTTTACCCTTTGCTCCTCCAGATATGTTTGATAAAAGCAAAATTGGCAAGATCGATCTGTACGGCTTTTCAGCACTGTGGAGATTTCTTCAGCAGTGGCGGTCCATGTTCCAGCAGTTTGACCGGGATCGATCAGGAGCCATAAGCCCCCAGGAGCTACAACAAGGTGAGCCAAAGGAACTTGTTTGTGATTGCTCTCCCTGTATCCACGTCACAGTAATTGCTCCTCACTGGAAAGAGTGGCCTTTGATCTGACTACTGAATTAAACAAAATGAAGAGAACAAAAGAGGGTGATACGTGTGATCTGATTTCAAGAAGTGGGATTAATGTCTCTTTTGTTTATCTTTTTGTAGCTGAGGGTTGGGCTTTGGGCTATGTTGAGTTACAGCAGCTGTACACTCTGCAATTGGGATGAAGAGTACCTATGTGATGACATAATAAAAACCATGGGTTGAGGATTGCCAGAAATAGTTTATTAATAATTGGCAAGTGTCAGCTTGGCTCAAGTGATCGGACTCAAAAGGTGAGCGTGCTAACGTTGTGGGCTCTAGCCTCACTACAGGACTTGAGCACATAACTCGGCTCACACTTCAACGCAGTCCTGAAGTACAGTCCATCAGACTAGACGTTAAACCAAGGCCCTGTCTGCCTGCTTAGTTGGATGAAAAAGATCTCCTGGCACTATTTGAAAAACAGGGAATTCTCCAGGTGTCCTGGCCAACATTCCTCCCTCAACCAGCATCACGAGCAGATTATCTGGCCATTCATCTGTGGGACCTTGCTGTGTGAAAACTGGCTTCCCACATAACCACAGTGACTGTACTTCAAAAGTAATTCGTTGTTTGTAACGTGCTTTAGGATGTCCTGTGGATTTGATCAGTTCCAAGTTTTTTTTTAAATAGGTGTAAATCTTCATTAGATCCAAATGGAAAAGTTATGAAAATGATTGAATATAGAACAATTGAGATGTATTAAAATTAAGTTGATTTTTATCATTTGAACAAATATTAACTTTTATTTCACCAATCCATTTTTTGGAGTTTGGTATTTGTGTGTCCAACTCAATTTGCTTTCCATGATTTGGCTTGAGGACGCTCCGTTTCTTCCTTGAACAGAGGCCCAACAAGTCCCCATCCACCACCACCCTCCTCCGCCTGGATGAACTTGTTCTCACATTGAACAACTTCTCCTTTGACTCCTCATTTCCTCCAAATTAAAGGTGTTTCTATGGGTACCCGCATGGGTCCTAGCTATGCCTGCCTTTTCGTGGGATATGTGGAACACTCTTTGTTCCAGTCCTACTCGGGTCCCCTCCCTCACCTCTTTTTCCGGTACATTGATGACTGTATTGACTGTGTATTTCAGAATTTAATTTTAATTACATTATCAAGTTATTCTTCATTAAAATCTTTTATTACATTTAACCTAATGAAGCTTATGTTGGGTTTGGTTTTTTGCAGCTCTCTCTCAGATGGGTTACAACTTAAGCCCACAGTTTGTCCAGTTCCTTACGGCCCGGTACACACAAAAGTCCGCCCGGTCCACCATTCAGCTGGACAGTTTCATCCAGATCTGTACACAGTTGCAGAGTACAACTGATGCCTACAAAGAGAAAGATACCAACCGTTCTGGAAATATCCGCATCAGCTATGAGGACTTCCTCATTCTTGCTGTATCACGCATGCTATGATCTGTTGTGATATCAGAGAGCTAGGTTGAATGTCTGTTCACCTACTGTGGTCAGCTAAATGGATTAAACGTAGAATTGTAAAAATAAAAATTGGATTGCGAACAAAAGGAGCAATTTAAAATGGACGACAGGGTTGTACTCTCTTGTCCCACCAGTTATGGACCATTGTTGTACTTTCAACACTGTAATTATAGTACTGTATTTACTAAAGTAATGCATTTACATATAACAGAAACTCTCATTGCTTGGACTCTATTAAAAGATGTGCTTATTTTAAAAGTGTTCCATAAATCAAATCGAAATAAAGTTTGAATTGAAACCTGTTCCAACTATAACACTAAGCTGCAAAAAGTGACTTCAGTGTAAGAATGGCCCGATACAACCTATTCCAAATTGAAGGCTTGTGTTTTGAAACAGGCGTAATTCCAACAAAACTTGTTTATTATAAAGTTCTGTATAGAGTAGCATTACATATGTGTAATAGATTATACTTTTTCTGCATTGATTTTTAATGATTTTGCACCCCAAAAATTAAAAAGAAAATTTCAGTGAAATTCTGATTTTGATGCATTATGTGGGAAAAGGTTAAGTGAGGAATTGGGAAAACTAAGAGCAATTTTATAGGCCTTGAAGATTGCATTAGATTTTGTGTTTCAGGTATCTTCTTTGTCGGAGAGCTCTGCACATTTTGCAAACTTAATAAAGACGAGTGCTGGATTCGATTGTAGTACTACAGTTTGGACTAGTTGGTAACATTTTTTGAACTGGAATGATCATTTTCATTAGCTGTGAATATAGCAGTATATAATAAACACCAACCTATACTTGCGATCTTTGCAATAGTACTGTAGCTTTACATCGGTAATCTCCAGCTTCATTTAAGCATACTAAAAATAAGCAAATATGCCATGAACTGAATTGTTCATTCACAAGCAAAAATATTAGTAAGTAAAGCAGTTTAACTTATGTAAGCAGTTTTGTTTCAGAGTTTGTTGGTATCCACAGCAGCTATCTAATCCCTGTTGGATTTTTTACAAGTCACAGATATCTCTGTCTTTAACTGTACCCTAATACTGTCCTCTTAAGCTATTAGCTTGCTGGTGGTACATGTATAGAACATCTTAACACACTAATTTGGAACAGCCTGCCCTGGCATTTAGGCATATGCTGTTCTCTTGTATTTGCATCCACGATTGTGTGGCTGTACTTGGCAAAATTCTGAGACTGGCTTATTTATTAAACAGGTACAGACAGAAGTCAATAAAAGCGTCAACCAAATTGTTTAATGAAAATTAAATTATATTTTATTGATAAACTTTGTAATATCTATTACATGAAAAGGCAGGTTTTCCAGAAGCTGTTTGATTTCTGTTTTAAATTTACAAAAGTTCTTTGACATAAATTAAAAACAAATGCTAAAAATATACAGTAGGTTGATCATTTGAGAGGATAGGCTAATATTTCACATTTAACCATCTTCCTCTTTTGGATGCTGATTGATCAGTGTATTTGCAGCAATTTCTGTTTTATTTCAGATTACCAGCATTTATCACTCCTGTTATGCTTAGTTTGTTATAGTGGTCCAGCAATACTTGTACTAATCAAATTAGATGGCCTGCTCCTGAAGCCCCCACCACCACAGAAGCCAGTTTTCAGCCAATTCAATTCACTCCACGTGCTATCAAGAAATGGCTGAGTGCACTGGATACACCAAAGACTATGGGGCCCAACAACATCCTGGCTGTCGTGCTGAAGACTTTTGCTCCAGAACTAGCCACGCCTCTAGCCAAGCTGCTCCAGTACAGCTACAACACTTGCATCTACCCAATAATGTGGAAAATTGCCCAGGTATGTCCTGTCCACAAAAAGCAGGACAAATCCAATCTGGCCAATTACAGCCTCATCAGTCTGCTCTCAATCACCAGCAAAGTGATGGAAGGTGTCGTCGATACTGAAATCAAGCGGCACTTACCAATAACCTGCTCACTGATGCGCAGTTTGGGACCTGCCAGGACCACTTGGCTCCTGACCTCATTACAGCCTTGGTCCAAACATGGACAAAAGAGCTGAATTGCAGAAGTGAGGTGAGAGTGACTGCCCTTGACATCAAGGCAACATTTGACCGAGTGTGGCATCAAGGAGCTCTAGTAAAATTGAAGTCCATGGGGATCAGGGGGAAAACTCCACTGGCTGGAGTCATACCTAGCATAAAGGAAGATTGTTGTGGTTGTTGGAGGTCAATCATCTCAGCCCCAGGACATCGCTGCAGGAGTTCCTCAGGATAGTGTCCTAGGCCATCTTCAGCTGCTTCATCAATGACCTTCCCTCCATCATAAGGTCAGAAGTGGGGTTGTAAACTGATGACTGCACAGTGTTCAGTGCCATTCACAACTCCTCAGATAATGAAGCAGTCCATGCCCGCATGCAACAAGACTCGGACAGTATCCAGGCTTGCGCTGATAAGTGACAAGTAACATTCGCACCACACAAGTGCCAGGCAATGACCATCTTCAACAAGAGGGTGTCTAACCATCTCCTTCACATTGGCATTACCATTGTCGAATCCTGGGGTTCACCATTGACCAGAAACATAAATGCTGTTGTTACAAGATCAGGTCAGAGTCTGGGTATTCTGCGGCAAGTGACTCACCTCCTGACTCCCAAAGCCTTTCCACCATCCACAAGGCACAAGTAAAGAGTGTGATGGAAAACTCTCCACTTGCCTGGATGAGTGCATCTCCAACAACACTCAAGAAACTCAACACAATCCAGGACAAAGCAGCCCACTTGATTGGCATTGCCTTAAACATTCACTCCCTCCACCACTGGTGAAACGCGGCTGTACTGTGTATCATTTACAAGATGCACTGCAGCAACTCACAAAGGCTTCTTCGACAGCACCTCCCAAACCTGCGACCTCTACCACCTAGAAGGACAAGGGCAGCATGTGCATGGAAACACTACCACCTCCAAGTTCCCCTCCAAGTCACGCACCATCCTGACTTGGAAATATATTGCCGTTCCTTCATTGTCGCTGGGTCAAAATCCTTGAACTCCCTCCCTCACAGCACTGTGGGAGTACCTTCACCGCATGGACTGCAGCGGTTCAAGAAGGCGACTCACTGCCACCTTCTCAAAGACAACTTAGGGATGGGCAATATATGCTGGCCAAGAATGCCCACATCCCGTGAATTAATAAATTTAGAAAACTGAAGGCACGGCTTCCAATGGTGGGGCGAAGGAAATCAGGGATGCAGAAGGCCAGAAATGGAGGAATGCAGAGTTCTTGGTGTGTTGTATGGCTGGAGGGGGTTACAAAGATGGGGCAGGGTGAGGCCATGGAGCGATTTTAACACAAGGATGAGAATTTTAAATTCGAGGCATTGCTGTACCGGAGCCCATGTAAGTCAGTGAGCACAGGAGTGATGGGTGAATGGGACTTGGTGCGAGTTAGGATAGGGGCTGTAGAGTTTTGGATGAGCTCAAGTTTACAGAGGGTGGAAGATTGGAAGCTGGCCAGTACAGCATTTCCTTCGCCCCACCATTGGCGATCGTGCCTTCAGTTTTTTAAAATTAATTCACGGGATGTGGGCGTATCTGGCAAGACCAGCATATATTGCCCATCCCTAGTTGCCCTTGATCGAGTGGAGGTAACAAGCAGGGGCAGAGATGGGTGATATTACAGAGGTGGAAGTAGACAATGTTGGTGATGGAGAGGATAGGGAGCCAGAAGCTCAGCTCAGCGTCAAATAGATGCCGAGGCTGCGAACAGTCTGCTTCAGCCTCAGGCAGTGGCCATAGAGGAGGATGGAATCGATGGCTGGGGAATGGAGTTTGTGGCGGAGGCTGAAGACAATGGCTTCAGTCTTCTCAATATTTAATTGGAGGACATTTCTGCCTATCCAATACTGGATGTCGGACAAGCAGAATGACAAATATTAGGCAGTGGAGAGGTTGGGAGAGGTGGTGGTGAGGTAGAGCTGGGGTCGTCAGCGTACATGTGGAATCTGATGTGTTTTTGGATGATTTCGCCGCGGGGCAGCATGTAGATGAACAGAAGTGATCCCTGAACAGAACTCTGAGGCACACTGCTACAATCTTGAAAACATTCTGAGAAACTGCTCATAATTCCTACTTTCTGCTTCTTCCCTTCTAATAAATTTTCAATCCAATTTGCTCACTTTCCCCTAAATTCCACACACCTTGATCTTCTCCAATAGTCTCCTGTCTGGTATCTTGTCAAAGGCTTTCTGAAAGTCCACATCTACTGGTATTTTCCCCATCCACTAAGTCTCTCACCTCCTCAAAGAACTTGTATCAGGTTTGTCCTTTATGAAATCTGTGTTGGCTGTTTCTAATTCTTCATCTAGGTCATTCATTAAATATCTTGTCTACCAATTGAGTATTTTTCATATATAAAAAAGATGTAATTTCAACTTATTTGGAATTCCCTTCTAAAGATGAAAAAAGATACAAAATCTTTCTTAAAGTGGCATGGCATTTATTAGATCTCTCAGTATTGATTACAGAACAATGATGATTCATGGAAAATCTTGCATATTTGCATGCACCATAAATTTACTTTAGGACAGGACAAATGAAACATACATGGGCGTCTGATCAATCATTGGCTGATGTATAATGTCTGTCATCGTGTTTGATGCTTAAAGCTTTTCCTGTAAAATTGGCCATTGTTGCTCCCAGACACTCATTAGTGACTTGTTGCCCATCACCTCAGTATAATATATTAACAATCAGCACAGGACATTTATCTTAATATAAACACACGTACTCTGTGCACTAAAAACACTGAATGAATGGATTCACTGTATGTGGCAATTGTCTTCAATCAGCTTTTTCATCGACTATTTTTTGTACTGGGCCCTGCCAAGGATGTTTTTAATGGAGTTTTAAATTAGGAATGTTCCTGGTATGTCTGATAAGTCATTACATAAATTCTTTTAATTTCAACAGTCAATTGCTTACCACTTTAACAACATAAAAGTGATTTGCTGGTGTATTTTGAGCTATCCAATGGGAGATTTCAGGAGGATGAAAGCTGTATAATGCTGCCATTTTGGCAAAGACAATAAATGTTTATAATAAAAGCAGAATATTGTTATGTAGTAGAAGGTCATCACTCCAACTTCTGCCTCCTTGAAGCAGCTGGTGCCAGGATAGATAGAATGTATGGAAGCAGGAGTCTCTCAATACTGCAGGGAACTGCATTATCAGAATGGCTCAAATGCAGTATGATAAGTCCATCATGGTCAACTTGTATGTGAATGTGAGACATCATTAGAAATAAATAATTAGCATTTTTGCATTTATATAACGTATTACATGACCTCAGCACGTCCCACAGCGCTTTACAGCCAATGAGGTACTTTTGAAGTGTCGTCGCTGTTACAAAATACCTTTTATCAGCATTCAAAAACTGAAGCCTTTCTGGAATGAAATGGATACAAGCTTTTACTTTAGCTATAAATTTCTGCTGGGGGGACCATGATTTCTGAAAATGAAGTCTTGTAATATCCATTACTTTACGCTCATTATCCAGCTCTGTTACATCCTCTATGAATTTTGATAAATTTGTTGTGGGCACACCTGTCTTATGTAGGCCAATTGTGACGTGTGACCTCTGCCTGTTGTTCTCTCTGTGTTCTGTTCAGTCCTGTAAAGGAGTACTCTTCCTGATAATTTCAGTTCTACGTCAAGAACATAGCCATGCCTATTGTTAATTCTTTGTGCTTTTAATTTATGTGCAGCTTCCAATTCTGTCACGTTTAACATTGATGTGAATGGATGTAAATGTTTAATGCTGAAACATTCTGATATAACATGACTTCTGATATAATAATTCACATGTTTCTTTTAGTCAGGGAGAAACCATTAAAACATTTTCTTTTCATTATGCTATTTTCTTTCCTTCACTTTTTATGACGCTTCTCAAAGATAGTGTTATAAAGATGGTTTATTGTATTATGAAGCTGAATGAAAAACTATTCAGCTATAGAACACAGACTAGCTCAGAATGTGAATAAACTAAAATAATTCTAAGAGTATTTTTTCTCAGCAATGAGATGTTCTTTAGTAGTCAAAGATTTAGAGAGATAATAATCAGTGTACCATAGTAATTAGATGGAAAATTATAACACTTATATACATAAAATCATGGATTTTCCATGCTGCTCAATGTAAGTAAGAGGAGATGCTATTTCAGAAGGACAGAAGAATTATAATATATAATGCTCAATATATTATTCTGCTGCTAAAGTTATTCAGGCTGCAAGGTATAATCCCACTGTATTCTTAAAATCAATGATCAGGTTACATTCTGAATAAACAGGCTTTCATTTTTTAAATGTAATTGATTTGGCCCTTGACCATGGCAATCTGAATGGCCCGGATTTTGTGGTCGAAATAATGGTGAGGCTGTCAACGCTCATCGTTATTAGGAATAAATCGGACAGCAACTTCCAGCGTCCGCACATGTGTAGTTAAACACGGAAATCAGGAAGTTGCTGTCCGAGTTACTCTGCTCCTCCAGAAGCTTCACTACACCAGTATCTCGCCAAGAGACTCGGCATTGAAACACATGAAACACTTCGGGCGTGAATTTGCGGTACTTACACGATAGATACCCACTAAACACGCCAGAAAAATTTATTTCTTGTCCATTCATGAGTAAGTGAATTTTTAACAGTGTGATAAGTCTGAATTACTGCCAAACAACATCAATGGCACTGAAAATTAACTTTTACAAGTGTGGAGTCTCATTCCTTCAGATTTTAATTATGTTGGAGATTTAAAATAATTAAAAAATGTAAATAATTTTTTTAACTTTTTATTTCTGTCTCTTTTATCTCTTTTAATCCCATCTATCTTTCCCTCTCTCTATTTTGCTTTCTGTACATGATTTGACATTGAATTAACGATATTAACTTACACTTCCTGGTTTAGACTCTGCGTGGCTCAGTAAGGATTCTTCAATCTGATTGGTTAAGGAGACACACAGTTGCTTTCTCTACTCACGCAGGTCCCAGATCCCCTGTAGAGGGCGCTGCTTTGTTTTGACTCTCTAATAACCGCAAGTTGCAGTGCAAAAGCTCACAGAAAATCCGTGGGCAAGAGTAAGTGTAATGAACGGCGAGCGCTGTTCATTCGCCGCTGACTGCAAAATCTGGGACATTGTGATTGTTGTTTGGTCAGGGAACTTTGCAGATTGGAATGTGCTGGTTAATTTCAGGCTGGAGGTCAGAAGCATGTGTAACAAAGCGTGACATATGGAATGTGACGTCTAGGGCTTCCAGCTGTATTCTTAATCTCATTGCAGTTGCATAAATGATCAAGGAATGGATTATGTGATTTAAAATCTTAATTGTATGAAGACACAGAATAAAGGTTTGTTTGTCTATGGATCATCTGGCAAAATCTACAAAAACAAGTCTAATGAAAAATTCTGTCCTTTCCCTGATTCTATTAATTCTTTGAGACAGATTATGTCATGTAATTTTCACAAACTGTCAATAACATCAGCAAAAATTACTAACTTACACACCTTATGGAGTGTGTCATACAATATGTGGAATAATTACCAATTTGCAGTATCTGCTAAATTGAAAGAATTGTATCACAGGTTTTGTTCTGAAATTTAAATCCTTCAGTACTCCAAAAGGTTAACCTTCATCTGGTTTATTCCAAGGCAGAAAAGCCAATCTTTCAATTGACACTGAACTAGAGATCAGGCAGGTTAGGTTCCACATTCACTTTCTCTCGTGATCTTCAGTTCAGATACGGTCTATTTTTGCGGCTACTGAAGTTGATCTATGAGAGCACACTGGTGACACTGGCCAGAACAAGATGCTCAGAAACTCTGGAAACAGTGTCGAACTTGCTAATCTTTGTAGTGATAGATTTTTGGCTCCTTGCACTTGTTTGGACTTTGAATTTCTTGCATGACTGAGGTCCAAGGAAACAGCATGAGAACGCTGCCTTAAACTCCTCCCGAAACTTTCCTAAAACGAGAGACAGTTCATTTGTCCAGAGTATACCTTAGGGCTTGAAATTCTTAACTTGCCATTAACTTCATTTATTTCTTTCCTTATTTCTTTTTTATTGGTAACATTCGAAGGGGACATGAGCAAAACAAGCATTTACCAACATTGTTAGTGTTGTGACGAAGATGTTTGGGGTTGATAGATTTTCGTACTATATCGACTTGAACTGTAAAGAAACATCCAGCAGTACAATTACAGACATTGTCCTCCTTGATTTAGGAATTGTGAGAGATCATTTTGGGCTGAGCAACACTAGAAAGAAATATTGGTGATGATAATAGTTTCACAAAACGTTAAAATGTGTTGGTTTAAATGTGATCCTTTTGTCTATGTACATTGGTCCTAAAATGGTAAATAAGCCTAGTGCCAACACCAATTGTAATTATAATATACTATATAGTTGTCAATCTGATAAACAGTAGAAAATGCTACTTCAAGCAGGAATAAATTGTGTAGCTGTAGCAGAGCCACTGAGGGACTCTGAACAACTGTACATAATTCCCTTTAATGATGTGTTAGCTACAGACTAAATCTGTACCATTGTATATACTGTTTGCATGTACAGTGCGCGGTCCCTTTAAGAGCGTGGGCAAACACGATGACGTCATGCTGTTAATCACGTGATTACCCAAACGCGGGAAAAATGTGATGACGTCATGACGCCATCCATGGGACGGCCCTGGCAGTCCTCGTGGAGCCTCCGACCTGTTAAGACCTGTATTCATAGTTCTCTTGCATCAATCTGTTTAAACTCGTTAGTTTGACATTAAAAACCTTTTTGATTGATTGCCTGCATCGAACTCAATCTCTAGATAGGAATTTGACCATTCCTACATAGCAGTATTTATTGCTAGGTATTGACTTTTGAGCTAAAAAGCAATGGTACAAGAGTAAAATTCTTGTAAGATCAGAGGAAGACTCCAGGAAAAAGCCTTACCATAGCTTAACCCTCAAGTATTTCTCTGTAAAGTGACTCTTAGCTGTATTTGAATAAAATATTTAGAAGTTAAAAAAATATTTGTTTTGAAAAAAAATTGTTCTGCCCTCCTCCTGAGAAAGCCCATTTTTGGTGTAGGTTTTGTTCCCAACATCCCTTCCTGCACTCCCCCTCCCCACCTGACTATGAATGGTCAGAAACCTGGCCCAGTAGTGTTTTGTCACCAAACCTTGGGCACTCAGTGGAGATTGCCGGGTCTTCATTATGAGGCTAGCATGTTTTTGAAAATGTTTTAATGGTCGGCCATTGTAAGGCCTTATCCTGGAGTAGTCCTTCAACATCAAAGTTATTGTTAAAAAATTCTAGTTATTCTTCACAAATGTTTATTGAATGTTTTCCCTTATGCCACTGTACAGTGACTTGGAACTGTTATCGATGCTAAAGGTACCATCTAAGTGCAAGATCAGGGCTCCAAAGAGTTACATTGCCTCTTTATAGCTGAGAGTTCACTTTCCAAGGTACAATTTGTAGACACAGCTTCCTTTTTTAGGAGGGCGTGAAACCTCTTTAATAAGAACATAAGAATTTAGGAGTGGGAGTAGGCCATACGACCCTTTGAGCCTGCTCCACCATTCAATGAGATCATGGCTGATCTTCTACCTCAACTCCACTTTCCCGCCCTATCCCCATATCCCTTGATTCCATAAGTGTCCAAAAATCTATCGATCTCAGTCTTGAATATACTCAATGACTGAGCATTCACAGACCTCTGGGGTTGCGAATTCCAAAGATTCACAACCCTCTGAGTGAAGAAATTTCTCCTAATCTCAGTGCTAAATGGCCAATCCCTTATCCTGAGACTATGACCCCTAGTTCTCCACTCTCTGTATTTGCCCGACTCCCCACTTCCCTTTATTCTCTCCAGAGCACAATAAGGCTGTGGCCAAGGTGGTAGGCAGACGACCTGTCTCGGGTCTCAGTCAGTAGTGGTCTGAACCAACCACTTGGGGTGCTTCAGGGCAGGCTGGGAAAAAGTCTTCCCCTGCTTTTGTCTTCCTATGGCAGCATGGCCGAGATTGGCAACTTGGCACAGTGCAAGATCAAACCTGTGTTCGGTCACTCTGTGATGTGCCCAGTGTACTTTTTGGCTGCAAGTAGATCACATCAATGGTATGTACCTCCATTTGGTCTGCACCTTGTAAATATTTCCCCATCCATCAGAGATGTGATTGCAAACAAAATCACTGATATAACACCTTATGACCATTTGAAATACAATATTTTGGGAGATGATGGTGCCAATTTTCTCTTTTGGCGGTGGCGGAAAGCTGGTTGTAGTCGCCCGTTATACATCCCACCTGAATAAGGAAAATTGGGCGGGGTGTATAACGGGTAGCCGATCTGCTACTGTCGAAAGTGAAAAGTTGGCCCCCATTGAAACTCAGCAAGTTTAATTAATTATCGTAAATTGTTGGTTTTAGTTTTTCTTCTTGGTAAGTTTGTGATTTCTTTGCTGCTATCAGTATCGGTAATTATAGACGTATCATTAGAAGAATAATTTTGCTCTCTCTGAACAGTCATACTCTCCTCTGCTCTCAAACCCCCCAAAAAACAATCTGTAGAAACTTACCACTTAAAAAGTTGTAGATTATGGGATTGGCAGCACTGTTTGCATACACAAGCCAATGAGAGAGGGTGAACCAGGCGTAGATGGCATCCCTGTCATCAGAGTTTTCAAACATCCCAAAGACCCTGAGGAGCAAACACATTTTAAACTCAGCAAAACTCTTTTGATAGCATTGTTGTTGTATTATTTAATTTCCCATTTTGCTATTTATTTCAATTTGATCACAATGTGAGATCTTTTCCACTTTTGTGAAGTGTTAAATCTCACCAGTTTACTGGCCACAGATAGAATTGCAAAGCACAGTACTTCAATCATCCAATAAGTTTGTTCAATAAGATTTCACCAGCAGAAACCTGACCAACTAGGACGTGGCTGGCAATTTCTTTGGTTATTACAAAAGCAAAATACTGCGGATGCTGGAAATCTGAAATAAAAACAGAAAGTGCTGGAAATACTCAGCAGGTCAGGCAGCATCTGTGGAGCGAGAAACAGAGTCAATGTTTCAGGTCAACGACCCTTCGTCAGAACCGGAAAAAGCTGGAGATGGAACAGGTTCTTTGGTTATTACTTGAGTTGTTAATTGTCCTGGGCCAATATTTATCCCTCAATCAACATCACTAAAAAACAGATTATCTGGTCATTATCACATTGCTGTTTGTGGGAGCTTGCTGTGCGCAAATTGGCTGCCGCGTTTCCTGCATTACAACAGTGAGTACACTTCAACAGTACTTCATTGGCTGAAAGCGCTTTGGGACGTCCGGTGGTCGTGAAAGGCGCTATATAAATGCAAGTCTTTCTTTTTCTTTTTAACTGCGATTTAACTAGTCAAGTAATAGCCCAGGAAAATGAACCATTTCTGGAGAGTGAGAAACTGTATTAAATTAAGCAGAGCAGAGAACCTATCGCGCCTGATTCACTGACATGACCATTTCCACATTCAGAAGGACTGATTTAAAGATTTCTGACAGTAGAATTAAATTATTTGCTTTTATGTGTAAAATAAACCTCTGAATTTTGAAATAGGGAAAAGAGTAAACTATGTTTCAAGTTTTCGCAGCGGTGTGCATTGTCTGCTTATGTGGTTTGCCTCGAAAATTATATTTAAATAGTATTCCCTTGGTTAGTTCCAACCTTCTTTGTACTTGCACTGATTTTGTTAAGCATCGAAAATCTTGTAATTTTCAGTTCCCCCTGAGGGGGAATGAATTATACAGCTGAGCTTCCCAATAATTTATTACACATCTGTTGTAAGTGTCTTCGAGCCCAGCACTGCCGAGCTGATTAAGGTGCCGGTGAGTGCAGTGCAGAAGACGGTTTATAAGTGCACTGGTAGTTGGTAGGGTGGGTGCTTAACCTCTGGTAGATCCTTCACTCCTGGGAAGCCTTTTTCAGCCAGTTGTGCCACTGAGCCAATTAATGTAGCTGTTGCAGCAAAATCCACGTTGAACAGATGCTCTGCCAAAGGGTTTCGTTGCTCCATCCAATTGATGCCACGTTAACAACTAATTCCTACCTGGTTGTTTTAATTCCCCTCGCCACCTCCACCCACCCGCCATCCCAACAGTAAAATTGCCACATCTTTCTTTGAACGTTTATTAACAAGGCCATTACAAGTACTGTAGTACCAGATTATTTTAAAAGTGTAATTAACAATGTCATGTCCCTTTTGCAGGTTATCTCTGTTTTCTGTCAGTTTTGATACCCTTCCCTGCCATTGCTGCTACTGAGTAACAATAGAAATCATCTCCCTTTCAACTAGCTCAATGCAAATATTAACCAGTTCAAAGATCATTAATGTTATCCACAATAAGAACGTTGAAAAAACGAAATGAAATATTCCCCATGAAAACCACATTACAACAGAACGATCACACACGACTACTCAGGGAACTTTCCCAGAAATCAATGCAGCAACTATGGAGACTTTTTAGCGCAGACTGCCCCTAGCTGATACAGGACCTGCGACTGGTATAAGGTCTCCTGTGAGGTAACAAAGCCCCTTTAACAACACCAAGGTGACTGGAATCAGGTTAGTGCGCTAGAGGGGCAGAATAGTAATACAGTAACAGGGGAAAATGGTTGTTTGAGTAATGCACAGTGGACCTAATGAGAGAGTAATCTTTTACTTAGTCATCTGCTGATGTTTGCGGGATTAGTGGAATCCTGCCTGAAATGAGTTTGTCATAAAATTTCTGTTCAGCTTAGGCTAATTGTATGTTAGAGATATTTAATGGCTGGTTCATTGTCTCCTCCAATTGAATAATAATGACTCTTTTTCTAGTGTCCATGTTCAACTTTAGTCTCATATAATTTAGTCTAATTGACCTGAAAGAGCTTCAGAGTAGTACATCATTAGAGGGGATATTTATGATTGAGGCTAATTCATTAAATATATTCAAGAAGGAGTTAGATATATTTCTTAAGGCTAAAGGGATCAAGGGATATGGGGAGAAAGCAGGGACAGGGTACTGAATTTGGATGATCAGCCATGATCTCATTAAATGGCGGAACAAGCTTGAGAGGCCGAATGGCCTACTCCTGCTCCTATCTTCTATGTTTCTATGTTTCTATGATAATGTGTCTGGATTTGTTGTTAGGACAATGTGTTTACATACCTGCATGTGGTATGCAGAAGGATTCCTCACTGCAGTAGGACATATGTGGTTTATGCCACAAATGTACATAAGAATTAGGAGCAGGAATAGGCCATGCGGCCCCTCGAGCCTGCTCCGCCATTCAATAAGATCATGGCTGGTCATCGACCTCAACTCCACTTTCCCACCCGATCTCCATATCCCTTGATTCCCCTAGAGTCCAAAAATCTATCGATCTCAGCCTTGAATATACTCAAAGACTCTGCAGTCACAGCCCTCTGGGGCAGAGAATTCCAAAGATTCACAACCTTCTGAGTGAATAAATTCCTCCTCATCTCAGTCTTAAATGGCCGACCCCTTATCCTGAGACTATGCTCCCTAGTTCTAGACACTCCAGCCAGGGGAAACAACCTCACAGCATCTACCCTGTCAATCCCCTTCAGAATCTTGTATGTTTCAATGAGATCACCTCTCATTCTTCTAAACTCCAGGGAGTATAGGCCCACTCTACACAATCTCTCCTCATAGGACAGCCCTCTCAGCCCAGGAATCAATCTAGTGAACCTTCGTTGCATCGCCTCCAAGGCAAGTATATCCTTCCTTAGATAAGGAGACCAGAACTGTGCATGGTACTCCAGGTGTGGTCTCACCAAGGCCCTGTACAATTGTAGCAAGACTTCCTTACTCTTATAATAATAATATTAATAATTCAACTTTATTGTCATTGTACAATGCACAAGTACATGAACAACAAAATGTGATCTTGCAAGCTCCCATGAGTCCAGTACAAATAACATTAACATTAAACGTAAATAGCACCATCCTGGGAGAAGCAAAGCCGCTGCGTCTGTGCGCGCCGCCATTCCATTTCCACCATTCCTCCTGTCCGACAATCTTCAGCCCAACGCCGGTCCTGCTCACCAGCCGCCCCTCCCAGGGCTCCTTCCGTGACCTTCTCACCAACCGCCCCTCCTCGGGGCTCCTTCCGTGACCTTCTGCACCTGGTCTTCCCTGATGGTCACCCCTCCAGGTACTAACCAGGCCTGGCTCTGCTTAGCTTCCAAGCCTTGCCAGTGACCCTGTCCCTAGTCCCTTGCAATAAAGGCCAATTCCCATTTTGCCTTCCTTATTGCTTGGTGTTCCTGTATGCTAGCTTTCTGTGTTTCTTGCACGAGGACACCCAAATCTCTCTGAATACCAACATTTGAAAGTTTCTCACCATTTCAAAAAATATTCTATTTTTCCATTCTTCCTTCCAAAGTGAATAACCTCACATTTCCCTACATTATACTGCATCTGCCACCTTACTGCCCACATCAGGATATGTAAATAAATAGACTTCAAATGAAAGTGCTCCCCTCGTAACCTAAGTTCTTAAACCCTGGAATGTTAAAATCTTTAAGAGTGGTTTGTGTGAGAGGGTCAGGTGGTGCAGTGGTTATGGTGATCAGTGGTTATGGTGGTGCAGTGGTTATGGTGGTGCAGTGGTTATGGTGATCAGTGGTTATGGTGGTGCAGTGGTTATGGTGATCAGTGGTTATGATGGTGCAGTGGTTATGGTGATCAGTGGTTATGGTGGTGCAGTGGTTATGGTGATCAGTGATTATGGTGGTGCAGTGGTTATGGTGATCAGTGGTTATGATGGTGCAGTGGCTATGGTGATCAGTGGTTATGGTGGTGCAGTGGTTATGGTGTTCAGTGGTTATGGTGATCAGTGGTTATGGTGGTGCAGTGGTTATGGTGTTCAGTGGTTATGGTGATCAGTGGTTATGGTGGTGTAGTGGTTATGATGATGCAGTGGTTATGGTGGTGCAGTGGTTATGGTGATCAGTGGTTATGATGGTGCAGTGGTTATGGTGGTGCAGTGGTTATGATGGTGCAGTGGTTATGGTGATCAGTGGTTATGATGGTGCAGTGGTTATGGTGGTGCAGTGGTTATGATGGTGCAGTGGTTATGGTGTTCAGTGGTTATGGTGGTGCAGTGGTTATGGTGGTGCAGTGGTTATGGTGGTGCAGTGGTTATGGTGGTCAGTGGTTATGGTGGTGTAGTGGTTATGATGATGCAGTGGTTATGATGGTGCAGTGGTTATGGTGGTGCAGTGGTTATGATGGTGCAGTGGTTATGGTGGTGCAGTGGTTATGGTGATCAGTGGTTATGATGGTGCAGTGGTTATGGTAATCAGTGGTTATGATGGTGCAGTGGTTATGGTGTTGCAGTGGTTATGGTGGTGCAGTGGTTATGGTGATCAGTGGTTATGATGGTGCAGTGGTTATGATGGTGCAGTGGTTATGATGATGCAGTGGTTATGGTGGGGCAGTGGTTATGGTGGTGCAGTGGTTATGATGGTGCAGTGGTTATGGTGGTGATCAGTGGTTATGGTGGGGCAGTGGTTATGGTGGTGATCAGTGGTTATGGTGTTCAGTGGTTATGGTGGGGCACTGGTTATGATGGTGCAATGGTTATGGTCCTGGATTAACAGCCCAGAGATGGTGAGCTTAAACCAAAATGTAATAAATCTGCTCATTAGTAGGTTGTCATCAGGGAAAGATAATGATCATGGAAGCTGCTGGGTTGCCATTATAAACCCAAACTGGTTCACTAATGCCCTTTGCCCTGGTCTGGCCGACAGAAGGCCCCAGTCCCACACGACATGGTCGATGCCTGATGCCCTCTGAATTGGCCTCGCAAGCCATTCAGTTGTAAAAACAATTTCTACAGAGCACAAGGACTGCAGTGGTTCGAGGAGAAGAAGGCCCATCATCAGCTTCTCAGGGCAGCTATGGATAGGCACTAAATGTTGCTTTGCCATCACTGCCCCCCATCCTGAGAACAAATCTTTTGAAAAAACACAATGGCGTAGAAATTGGATCAGGACCGAGGCACTGTGGTTTGGATCAGGCCCGAGGCACGGTAGCTTGGATCAGGCCCGAGGCACGGTGGCTTGGATCAGGCCCGAGGCATGGTGGCTTGGATCAGGCCCGAGGCACGGTGGCAGAACCATGGCAAGTTGGTCCGCTGACCTCATTTGTATGTTATCATCGAACTGGATCTACCAGTCACAGTCCCAGAGGCAGCTTGCCAGTCACAGGGTGGGAGGCGGGGAAGCAAAGTCAGCCGGCTGGGACACCGGCCGAGGTCTTAAGGTGAATCCAGAGGAAGGGATGTAATCGGGAGAGGGAGGTGAGCACTCCTGCTCCTCCTAGCTCCACATTCAGGGGAGTTAAAAACTTTTAATTCACCTCTTGGGTGGCAACCTCCAGTGGGTACTTTTAGGACCCCTGGTTTGGCTGCTGTGTACCTGAAAAAACTGACCGCAAAGACGGGCAGCCTGGACGACTACAATGCATCCTAAGCAATATGGCGCGTGGCGCACTTCGGGTGTGGACCGAGAACGTGCACGCAGGGTGGGCTTAACAAGGTCAATCAAGGGAAAATATTGTGGGTTGGCCGGACGTCGTTGGGGATGGGACTGAAACCCGACAACCAGCAGTCCCGCCCCCAATGTGCCCCTATTGACAAAATCCAGCCCTCTTTGTTTATGTTAGAACTATAATATTTAAAACTGTCTTCAAAATGAATTACTTCTTTCTTCTTGATTGGGTGTGTGTTTATTTGGAATTGAGCTGGTGTGGAGCATAAACACTGGCATAGACCAATTGGGTTGAATGGCCTGTTTATATGCGGTAAATTCTATGTAATTCTATATAATTGTATGAGCGTATTCTGAGTGGTGCGAGAGCTCACAGTATTACTGACATGAATCAGTCATTCATGAAAGAAAGACTTATGAAATAATACTGAGCAGCCTGTGGGTGGCGCTGTCCAGGGAGAGTATAAATACTCGGGCATGGGCCCAGCTTGCGCAGGACATTCTTAACAGGAACTAGTAAAGGACACAACTAGATCTCCATGTTGTAAAACAGTTGATTAAAGCTTTGTTTAACGCTTAGACCAAGTGCCTAGTAGTTTTCTTACATCAATTACCATGGTAACGCACCTCTTTAAGATATTGAGGATGCTGATGGGAAGGTAGCACAATGCAAATACAAGCAGCACCACCATCAGCATGCGAGCTGTCTTTCTCCGTGCTCTCATCTGCTTGATCTCTGCAGCAGATGTTCTTTGTGCTGTGCCTTCTTGTGAATGAGCTGAACAATGTGCTGAGTGTGGCTTCCACTTACATGCAAGTGTAGCTGACGATGATCCAGGGATCTGAGGAAAGAGAACACGGAGTAAGAAGAATTACTGGAGGGCTCTCATGACCCACTGGCTAAAAAGATGTGACATTGAGCTATACGCAGCAAATGGGTCTCGGGTTGCCAATTCTGGTTGGACGCAGTCCTGGAGATTTCATCCTAGGACCTTCTGCCCCACCCAGTCAAACAACTTTTTTCCTGTCTCCAATATTGTGATAACTGACAAACAAAAGTGTTCAAAGAAAATGGAAAAAGAACACAATTTTTTTAATGCCCCTATGATTTTTTCTCCTGGGCTGTTCACAGGATCAGAAGGTCAATCTTTAATTCCTGGAGGCTCCAGGACAATTCTGGAGTGTTGGCGACCCTAAGTGGGCCCCAAGTCTTATCTCTAGCTGTGCTGAATTAGTTGATCCCAACTGCTGTGGTAACATTGGCATCCTAAGTAATAGAGGGGAAAGATTGACCGGGCTTGGCTTAACTGTGATAACCATTATGGTCCCCCAGCTCATGAATGCTCACTGTCTGGGACTCACACATTTACATAGGTACCAGAGGGACGCCTTCAGATCTCCAATTCCCTCTGTAAAACTTTCCTTCTCTTCACAAGAGGGCAGAGTCACGGGAATGGAAAGTTTGGGGTCTTGTAGGGCTGGAGGAGGTTACGGGAATAGGGAGGGGTGAGTGGAACTTGGAATTGCTGAGTCTGGAGGTGACAATGGCATGGAGGAGGGTTTGACCAGTAGATGGGCTGAGTTAGAGGTGGAGTGTTACCGAGGTGGAAGCAGGCAGTCTTTGATCAAGCTTTTGGTCACCCCTCCTGATAACTTCTTCTTTGGCTTGTCACCATCCATTTTTATTGTGAAATGCTTAGAGGACGAGACCGGAAAATTAGTGGTGGGGAACATGGAGATGGCAAAAACGCTGAACAAATATTTTGTATCAGTCTTTACAGTAGAGGACACTAAAAATACCCCAACACTGGACAAACAGGGGGCTATAGGGGGGGAGGAGCTAAACACGATTAAAATCACTAAGGAGGTGGTACTTGGTAAGATAATGGGACTAAAGGCGGATAAATCCCCTGGACCTGATGGCTTACATCCTAGGGTCTTGAGAGAAGTAGCGGTAGGGATTGTGGATGCATTCGTGGTAATTTTCCAAAACTCCCTGGATTCAGGAAAGGTCCCAGCAGATTGGAAAACTGCTAATGTAATGCCCTTATTTAAAAAGGGAAGTAGACAAAAGGCTGGAAACTATAGACCAGTTAGCCTAACATCCGTGGTTGGTAAAATGTTAGAGTCCATTATTAAGGAAGCAGTAACAGGACATTTGGATAAGCATAATTTAATCGGACAGAGTCAGCATGGTTTTATGAAGGGGAAGTCATGTTTGACAAATTTGCTCGAATTCTTTGAGGACGTAACAAACAGGGTGGATAAGGGGAACCAGTGGATGTGGTGTATTTGGACTTCCAAAAGGCATTTGACAAGGTGCCACACAAAAGATTACTGCACAAAATAAAAAATCACGGGATTGAGGGCAATATACTGGCATGGGTGGAAGATTGGCTATCTAACAGAAAACAGAGTTGGGATAAATGGTTCATTCTCGGGTTGGCAATCAGTGACTAGTGGTGTTCTGCAGGGGTCAGTGCTGGGACCCCAACTCTTTACAATCTATATTAACGATTTGGAGGAAGGGACCAAGTGCAACGTATCCAAGTTTGCTGACGATACAAAGATGGGAGGGAAAGCAGTGAGTGAGGAGGACATAAAAAACCTGCAAAAGGACATAGACAGGCTAAGTGAGTGGGCAGAAATTTGGCAGATGGAATATAATATTGGAAAGTGTGAGGTTATGCACTTTGGCAGAAAAAATCAAAGAGCAAGTTATTATCTAAATGGAGAGAAACTGCAAAGTGCTACATTACAAAGGGATCTGGGGGTCCTGGTGCATGAAACACAGAAGGTTAGTATGCAGGTACAGCAGGTGATCAGGAAGGCCAATGGAATCTTGGCTTTTATTGCAAGGGGGATGGAGTATAAAAGCAGGGAAGTCATGCTTCAGTTATACAGGGTACTGGTGAGGCCACACCTGGAATACTGCGTGCAGTTTTGGTTTCCATATTTAAGAAAAGATATACTTGCTCTCGAGGCAGTTCAGAGAAGGTTCACTCGGTTGATTCCGGAGATGAGGGGGTTGACGTATGAGGAAAGGTTGAGTAGGTTGGGCCTCTACTCATTGGAGATCAGAAGAATGAGAGGCGATCTTATCGAAACATATAAGATTGTGAGGGGGCTTGATTGGGTGGATGCGGTGAGGATGTTTCCACTGATGGGTGAGACTAGAGCTAGGGGGCATAATCTTAGAATAAGGGGCTGCCCTTTCAAAACTGAGATGAGGAGAAACTTCTTCACTCAGAGGGTAGTAAATCTATGGAATTTGCTACCTCAGAGAGCTGTGGAAGCTGCGACATTAAATAAATTTAAAACGGAGATAGACGGTTTCCTAGCTGATAAGGGAATTAGGGGTTACAGGGAGCGGGCAGGGAAGTGGATGTGAGTCTAGGTTCGGATCAGCCATGATCCTATTAAATGGTGGAGCAGGCCTGAGGGGCTGTATGGCCTACTCCTGCTCCTACTTCTTATGTTCTTATGTTCTTAGAATGTTTTTCTGTTGTTAAAGACACTATATAAAGGCAAGCTGTTGTTTTTACAAATATTTCTCTTGACTTAAGTTTTTACTAAACTGATTCATTCATTTGAGAAAATGGCCATTTTTGGAAAGAATGAACAGATTTTTGACATGTTTGTACTTCATCAAATTAACTTCAAATTCAGTAATAAATATTTAGCACCTTTTATACAAATAAATATTTTTCTTTTTGTGGAATACACATCAGAATACTTTTTCACAGTTTACATCAGTTGTGCATTGCTTTACGTAGGAAATGATCAGTTCTTTTTTTGAAGATGCTAAAATGTTGTTTTTCCAAAGGCTGCTCGTGCACCTACCTGTCTACACCAAAGCTTTCTAAATATTTGAAAATATGCCGGAAACATCAAACATAAAGGAGCCACGTAGGTTACTATACAAAAGCAAACGTGATAGACCTTGGGGTAGACGTTATCTGGAAAAAGACAAGGAAAAATACAGATTTTATGGTCAATGGGTAACATGGTGTTATTGTTGATGTAACTATGGAACGCTTTACTTCTGCCAGTCTTCTCTGCTTTCTACAGTCTACAGGGTTTGTTTTAAGCCCTAGTTTGACATCACCTAACTAGCACATCTTCATTTCCATTATCTTCACTGGTCTTTCCAATCTTGGTGATGTCCTGAGCTCTGAGCCTGTCCTGCACTGCGGGCCTTGACTCTTCACGCAAGATCTCAATAATAAAACAATGTTCCTTGTTCAACAATATTCTTAGATAATGCTTTCCTCTGGGGTGGTAAGCCTTCCTACTGCTAGAGGCAGCATGTTCACTGCGATTGCTAAAGGATGCCTATTGCTTGGAAACAAACTTTAAACTTTCCTACTTGTTGGCTGATATTTATGGCTGACAGATTTTATCTACCTGATTGCTTTTAAGCTCCATCCATCGTCCATTACATTAAAATAAGTCACCAGTTTTCACTTTGCAAAATACTTTGCTGTTGTTAAGTTACTTTTCTGATGCAAGTGAAATTAATTGAATGGAATACTTGTGCAAAAGGGTAAATCATTAGATTTAGATCACAAACATCAGGAAGGGGGGCATTTATTGGAGGAGAAACACTGACTTGTATTGCAATGATTAATTAAAAAATACGATACACTTAAATGGGCAGTTTTATTACGATAAAGCATCTTACAGGATCCTTTACTGTGGCTTATACACTAAAGAAGGTCCAGTGAGGAGATTTCCTGCTACCATTTCAATCCTATTTATAAAAAAAAGTGAAAAAGTTTGTTCTTCAACATATATTGTATATAAAATACATCGCAGTGTACGACACGGCTGCTCTGTGGTACTGTTTTCATAGTGGACTGACCCCGGCACTAAGTCTGCCCAAGCACTCCTCATTGCAGCAACACTCCCCCTTTGAGAAATCATTAATGCTGAACTCAGTGCCTTATCACGCCGAAGGAGTTCCCTATTTGAATGGCTTTTCTGCTTCATGTTAATAAAAGCACTAATTGGTAATCTCAATCAAAGAGATGAGGCAGGATTTTCATTGGGCCGTGGAGGCGGGATTGGAGGCGTGTGGGGGTTAAAATCTTGAAATCGGGGGGCACGAACCCATCCCGCCCCCAACCCGCCTCCATGCCCGTTTCCCAGGAGGCGGGTACCTGACCCGCACTGGGACCCGCCTCCCCGAGGCGGGAAGGGGATTAGTGCCAATTAACTGCCTGTTAACAGGTAGTTAACAGGCAGTTTCTAGCCTAAGCCCTATTTTTATTCCTGAAGTGTGGGATTCCCGACGGCTCCAAACCACACCAAGTTAGCGAGGCGGACCGTCGGGCTGAAGGGCTTGGAGGGTTCCAGATGTCCGTTGTTCAGGTGAGTGATGGGCGCATGAGTGCAGAGGTAAGTGTGTTTGGTGTGTGTAAAGTGTTTAAAGAAGTTTTACTTACCTTTTCTTACCTTTACAGCCTTCCTTCCTTCAGGTCTCGGGAGTCCCTCATCTCACCGGCACAGAAAGCAGAATGGCCGCGAGCTGTCAAAAATTGCAGCATTCAGCTTTCTGTTCTGGAGAGATCTCTAAATCAGCCTGAGAGGAAGGAATTAACTTGGAGTACAGATTGTCAGTGTTTGACAGCTTCAAAGAGCTGTCAAACGCTGATATTTCATCTGTCAAAAGCTCTTGACAGATGAAATGTCAACCTGTGACGTCACCTGGTGCCGGGTGGCCCTTAATTGGCCTGCTGAGCTTGCTGGGCGGGCTCAACAAGGTCAATCAAGTGAAAATCGCGTGGGTTGGCCACAACTTGATGGAGGCAGGACTACAACCCCGAAAGTTGTAGTCCCGCCTCCTACACGCCTCCAGTATTAAAATCCAGCCCAAGGTTTGTGTAGGAAATGGAAAAATTCACATTGGTGCAGTAGGGGGTGCTGCTCTGATGTCGAGATTAAGTCACGCTCTTGGGGCAGAGTGGAGGGACTTTTAATAGCAGCTGGTTGTGCTATACTTGATCAGGGAGTGTTTGATAGTGACGCTGAGAGCTCACGATGAGAAAGTGTTTCATTCCCCATTATTGACATTCCTTGCCTCGATGAGCAGAGAAATTTAACGTTCTCCAAAAAAGTAAAGATTAAAGGGTGGAAAATTAGGTGGTGCCCATTTTGGGGCGCTAACGTCACCGGGGCACTAATTTCAAGAGGAGTGCCGGGCTGAGCGTTCGCAGCCGGCACCCCCAATACAAAAGCGAAAGGGGAGCAGGTGCTGGCAGTTGGCCAAAATAAGAATGGCCGCCCGACACCTACCCTTTAATTTGCGCCGCCACTGCCAAACCGCCCCCTGATCCTGTTGCACATATCGTGCAGCGATAGGTCAGGGGGCGCAAGGGAAGTTTGACGTCATTGCCGGCTGCGTAGCGGCACTACTGGCTACCGCCGCCGCTAACCTCCCGCTGAATTTCACGGGAGGTGTTAGCGGCGTCGCGCCCGGCGCTAGGGGATTGCGCCCCAGGGGCGCTAACGAGAGGCGCAAGCTAACCCAATTTTTCCCCCAAAATGTTTATTTTCTTGTCAGAGTGCAAGATTAATGAAAGATGTCGTCCTTCCTTCAGTTAGAACAGTGAATTTTCACTAAAAATGAATAAAGGTGGTACCTATTTAACTCAGCGGTGTTTAATTGTTTAACCCAATTAATTTGATACAGTACCAATCTGTCTCTCATCATAATAAATGTAAGCTTGACCTTCTCTTGTATAAAACATTTACACGCAAGCGATTTTGCCTTTAAGATTCATTCCCACTGCATGTTTACAAATGTACCACACTTTGGTCTCTGAACCTGACTACTGTAGTGTATGTGCTTCAAGTCAGAACTACTTTTTACAGCTCCTGTATACTGTAGTACCGGCAGTAACCACACCGGTATATAAGCTGTGCGCATGCCTCTGTACCCCAGTCTAGAGATGACCCTCCTCCAGTAAAGACCTGTTGTTTGTAATTATTTATCCACTGAACCACGGAGTCAACAGTGGCGACGAGTGTTGATGCGAATCTACCTGCAACAAAAAAACAAACAAAAAAAATAGTCGAGTCCAGGAACACGGGCGTCGACCGCGAGCAACCGCCCAGCAGTCAGGCAGAGATCCAACTTCGCTGGGGAGGCTGTGGAGAGCCGGGCTTGGTTCCCCAGCCACAACGAGCAGTGAGAGACCGACGACAGGTCCAGAGCAGACCCTTCCCGAGCAGCGGCGGCAGGAGCCGACCGACGGCAGAGAGAGAGAGCCGGGCAGCGTCGACGAGGTAAGAAAGAGGGTGAAGAGAGCAGGGCGCAGCCGGGGATTGATCACCGAGCGGCGTCGAGGAAAAATACTGCAAACCGGAGAGAGAGAGGGTAAGAAACAGCCGGGTTCTAGACTGAGCGGCGTCGACAAATATCAAGAGAAGAATGCGCAGAGCACAGCCAGGGATCACAGGCTGATCAGGGTCCGCGGGGCAAAGCAAGGGGAGGCGCCATTTAGCCGCGGAGAAGCAGGGAGAGCGCGGGAGGCGCCATTGAGCCGTGGAGAAGAAGGAAGAGCGCGGGAGACGCCATTTTGCGAAGCCGCAGTGGAGAAGACGGGCGAGCGCGGGAAGGAAGGAAAGCGCGGGAGACACCATTTTGTGCCAGCGGAGAAGAAGGGGAAGCGCGGGAGGCGCCATTGGGGATAGTTAACGCACAACCAAGGATGCCGCAGAGTGGCAGTATCTCTACGTTCGACAATGAAGTCGAAGATTGGGCGACATATGTGGAACGTATTGAGGTGTACTGCAGGGCGAATGAAGTTCCAGATGCTAATAAAGCACTGGTTCTGTTAAATTCCATGGGTGCAAAAACTTATGGGTTACTGCGAAATCTAATCACCCCAGAGAAGCCGGTAAACAAGGATTTTGGAAGCATAGTAGAAATCCTACAGGACCACTTAAGCCCCACACCGCTGCTGATAGCAGAACGATTTAAGTTCCATAAAAGGAACCAACACAAAGACGAAAGCAATGCTGAGTACCTAACGGAACTGCGCAAGCTATCGAAATACTGCCAGTTTGGAGCGGGACTAGCAGACATGTTAAGGGACAAGTTTGTGTGCGGGCTACAAAGTGAAGGAACCCAGAAACGGCTTCTATCAGAAAAGGACCTTACGCTGGACAAAGCTTTCAATATGGCAGTATCACACGAAGCAGCCGCAAGGGGCGCTGCAGAAATACAACGGAGACCGCCAGAATACGGCACCAACGAAATGACCTATGGAACAGGGAAGTGCTATCGCTGCGGCAGAACAACACATGACCAGAAGGCTTGTTGGTTCAAGGACCAAGTGTGCAGACAGTGTGGGAAAGCAGGACACATAGCAAGAGTCTGCAGGTCTGGGAAGAAAACCAACAGTAAGAAATCTCCACAGGAGAAGTACAAAAAGGTACACCAGGTGATGGACAGTGGTTCAGACGAACAGAAAAGTGACACAGACTCTGGAAGCAAGGAGCTGGGTTGTCTGAAACTACATAATGTAACCGAAATAGAGGATCACCAGACTATCTGGGTTATACTCAAGATAGACGGAGTCCAAGTGGAAATGGAATTGGACACAGGGTCAGCTCTAACAGTCATAAATCAAAGAGACTACAAGTGGCTATTTTCACACATACCCTTGAAAGCTACAGAGATTGTCTTGAAGACGTATACGGGGCAAAAAGTCTACCCCAAAGGAAAAATAAGGGTGAAAGTGACATATAAAGGTCAGGAAATACCTAAAATGGATATATATGTATTGCCAAATGGAGGACCACCACTGCTAGGATGTGAGTGGATCCGGAAGATACATTTAGATTGGCATTCCATACAGGCACTGAAGGTGGAGGCCAAAAAGGATGATGACGTCACACCTGGACGACTGTCAAAAATGCTAACTGACGCAAAAGAAGTGTTCCAGGAGGGACTAGGAACACTAAAAGGAATAACAGCAACAATTAAAATAGAGGATAATGCAAGCCCAAAGTTTCTGAAGGCCAGACCAGTGCCTTATGCGATCAGACCAGTGGTTGAAGCAGAGCTGGAAGGGTTGGAACGTTCAGGAGTACTGTCCAAAGTGGACTGGAGCGAGTGGGCTACACCCATCGTCCCTGTAATGAAGAGGTCGCTGAGTAATACGCCTGGGGAACCAAAGAAGGTCCGCATCTGTGGGGATTTTAAGGTGACAGTGAACCCAGTCCTTCACACGGTGCAATATCCGCTTCCACGAATTGAGGATATTTTCGCCTTGCTATCTGGTGGTAAACGCTTCACCAAAATTGATCTAGCCCAGGCGTACTTGCAAATGGAGGTAGAAGAAGCTTCGAAACATTACCTTACGATCAACACCCATAAAGGTCTCTATCAATACAACCGGCTGGTGTTTGGAGTAGCCTCGGCTCCGGCTATCTGGCAAAGGGCGATGGATCAGGTCCTGCAAGGGATTCCAGGGACCCAGTGTTATTTGGACGACATCTTGGTCACGGACGAAAATGACGGTGATCACCTCGCTAACTTGGAGAAGGTGCTCGCCAGATTAAAGGAATATGGGCTACGAGCTAATCGCCACAAGTGCGAGTTTTTCCAGAAACAGATCTCGTATTGCGGCCACGTCATCGATGAAGAGGGGTTACATAAGTCCCCTGACAAGATTGAGGCAGTAGTCAAGGCTCCAGCACCGGAAAATGTGTCACAACTGAGGTCGATCCTCGGGCTGGTAAACTATTACCACAAGTTCTTACCAAATTTGTCTACGGTACTACACCCGCTGAACACCCTACTGCAAACAGGGGTACCATGGAAGTGGGATGACGAACGTAGACGAGCTTTCCAGAAGTGTAAAGAATTGATCACATCAAAAGAGGTGTTGGCCCATTTCAACCCAGCACTACCAATTCGTTTGGCATGTGATGCATCACCCTACGGCATTGGAGCGGTGCTGTCGCACAAATTCCCAGACGGGTTGGAGAGGCCAGTAGCCTTTGCGTCTCGGTCACTAACCTCAGCCGAGCGCAACTACGCCCAGATTGACAGGGAGGCCCTCAGCCTAGTATGGGGAGTAAAAAAATTCAACCATTATCTGCATGGGCAGAAGTTCACCTTGCTGACTGACCACCAACCACTTGTCTCCATCTTTAATCCTAAGAAGGGCATGCCAGTAATGACTGCACAGCGGTTACAAAGATGGTCCCTGTTTCTAGGGGTGAATCAATATGAAATAGAATATAAAGGCACGAAACAGCATGGGAACGCTGATGGGCTATCGCGCCTGCCACTGCCTACGGTGGAGGAAGCACCAGCAGTGGACCCTATCGAGATATTTTATTCTTCGATAATTGAACGATTGCCAGTAACAAACACGGATATAGAGAAGGTGACCCGCAATGATCCGACGCTGTCACGGGTATATGAATTGATGGTGAGGGGATGGCCAACACATGGTGACTCACTGTTGCCAGCATTCTCATCCAGAAGAGAACAGCTGTCAGTATGCCAGGGGACAGTGATGTGTGGATCCAGAGTGGTGATTCCACCCAAGTTAAGGGAGAGAGTGCTAAAGGAGCTACATGAAGGTCATCTGGGGGGAGTGAAAATGAAAAGCCTTGCTAGGGCTTATGTGTGGTGGCCGGGAATCGATCAACAAATCAAAGACCTAACTAAGAGCTGCTTAGGATGCCAGAAGGTCCAAAATGCACCACCACATGCCCCTCTACACCCATGGGAGTGGCCCTCCTCTCCATGGCAACGGGTGCACATTGATTTCGCTGGTCCATTCATGGACTCAATGTTCTTAATAGCAGTGGATGCTCATTCAAAGTGGCCTGAGGTGATAAAGATGTCTTCAACCACTACAGAGAAAATGATTGCAGTCCTACGGACCATATTTGCCAGAAACGGTTTGCCAGAGCAGATCTGCTCTGATGATGGACCACAGTTTGTGTCCGACGAGTTCCAAAAATTCATGAAAAGGAATGGGGTAAGGCATTACACATCCGCCCCGTACCATCCAGCCACCAATGGATTGGCTGAGAGGTTCGTACAAACCTTTAAGAAGGCGATAAAGGCCATGTGCGACGAGGAAATTCCACTACAGCATAAGATGGACAATTTCTTATTAGCCTACCGAAACGCGACACATGCAGTTACCAACCAGACCCCGGCCATGATGTTCTTTAACCGAAGGTTGAGATCTCGTCTGGACTTGCTCAGACCAAATGTGCGAAGAAATGTTGAGGACAAACAATTCCAGCACATCAACGAGAAGCCGACAAGGAGCTTCAATGTAGGGCAACCAGTCTTGGCCCGTGACTATCGAACAGAGAAGTGGCAACCCGGAACGATATGTACAAGGCAGGGGCCATTAATGTACACAGTGGATGTCGGGGAGAACATTGTGAGACGCCACGTCGATCAGATCTTAGCGTCACAGGAAGGCGTCAACCCCATGTCTCGAGTACCTGGGGATGAACCCGACATACCGGTAGCATCTACTTCAGACCCAGTAGCAGTGGAACCCGATGAACTACCCGATGAAAAGGGGTCAGAATCGCCTCTGCACCAAGAACAAGAACCTCCGGAAAGGCGCTATCCCGAAAGGGTCAGGAAGCCGCCCCAAAGACTGAATCTATAAATGGACTTTTGTTATTAAATGTACATGTAAAAATGTAATTGTTATTTGAATATTAAGGGGGTATTATTAATCTAAAAAGGGAGGAATTGTAGTGTATGTACTTTAAGTCAGAACTACTTTTTACAGCTCCTGTATACTGTAGTACCGGCAGTAACCACACCGGTATATAAGCTGTGCGCATGCCTCTGTACCCCAGTCTAGAGATGACCCTCCTCCAGTAAAGACCTGTTGTTTGTTTATGTACAGCATCCGTGTAATTATTTATCCACTGAACCACGGATCCAACAACTACCACCAACCAAATGCTTCATAGCAGGTGCTGCAATGTGCAGTGTCTGAACTAATGTGAATCTTCTCTGTAAAACTATGTTTGAAATACAAGCCTGGAGATCCCTGGACGTCTGCGGAGGGGACAGAAGTGTGGTGGGGTGTGGGGAGGGCTTCCGTCTGCCGCTGTGCCGTGGCATTTATCCCATCCCAAATCTCGGGAGGATGGTCATTTGAATATTCAGGGTGGGCATCTGCGTCTGCAGCAACGCAACAGAAGCACCCCCCCCAACCCGCCCCCACCCGCTGAAAAGGCGGGAGTCAGGGTAACACCCTTCCACTCTGAAAGGGGGCACCCAAAAGCCAGAATCAGGCTGACTGGGTCCTTCAGAAGGTCAACAACCCTCCGCTCTCAGCTGGCATAGAATCTGCTGCGTCTATCAGGGGCGAGCTGGGCGGCAGTCCCATGTAGCTCAGGAATGCCTCCAAGCATGCCCAAAGCTGGATCCTAATGTAATGGGGACGATCCGAAGAAGTGGCCACCTCCCTTTGGTCTCCTTATTTAAGGAGGGATATACAGGAAACTTTGTGCTATCCGGCACCCACGGGACCGAGCTGCTGCCGTTGCCTCAAAACTTCCGGATAGACCAGCGTCAATGTTATCAGATAGGAGCTTTTCATCTCCGTATCTGACAACAAAGACTGTTGCTCAGCAACAGCTTGTCAACACTCGGCCCGTGGCTTGGAAGCGACTCTGAAGCTGTTGCTAAGCTACAAAGACGCTTTCCAGAGCCTGCCTGTGAAAAGAATGCTAGGAGAAGAAAAAAAACCTAACCAAAACGGCTGCTGATTTCTGCCGTTAGATCGAAGTTGCTGGACATTCAACCTCCGGATAGCACAAAGTTTCCTGTACTTGCATTGGAGGCAGTTCAGAGAAGGTTCACGAGGTTGATTCCGGAGATGAAGGGGTTGTCTTATGAAGAAAGGTTGAGCAGGTTGGGCCTATACTCATTGGAGTTTAGAAGAATGAGAGGGGATCTTATTGAAAGATATAAGATTCTGAAGGGGCTTGACAGGGTAGATGCAGAGAGGATGTTTCCCCTTGTGGGGGAATCTAGAACTAGGGGGCATAGTTTCAGAATAAGGGGAAACCCTTTTAAATCGGAGATGAGGAGGAATTTCTTCCCTCAGAGGGCCTTGAATCTTTGGAATTCTCTTCCCCAGAGAGCTGTGGAGGCTGGGCCATTGAATATATTTAAGGTGGAGATAGACAGATTTTTGAACTATAGGGGAGTCAAGGGCTATGGGGAGCGGGCAGGGAAGTGGAGTTGAGGCCAAGATCAGATCAGCCATGATCTTATTGAATGGTGGAGCAGGCTCGAGGGGCCAAATGACCTCCTCCTGCTCCTATTTCTTATGTTCTCTCCTGGACTGTAATATACTTGGGAAGATGTGAGGGGTAGAAACCCAGTGTAACCAGGTTCTGCCCTAAAATGTGTCCCCCCTCTGTTAGGATTGCGCCCCAGATCTGTGCTACCTACCCTGGCAGGCCAGAATTTTTACACTATAGTGACAACCTTTTTCGTAAACTAAATAAGGCCACTTTTTTCATTAGTTTATGGAGTAATTTTTACGTTCTGTTCATAGTTATGGTCAAAAATAAAAAAAATAAAGGGATAGCAATGCTGGCGAAAGACGTCACTCATTTGAGTGTGGGTTACTTAGACATATACCCTGCTTAACTACACAATGTTAGGCCATTAAGTGGGAGGTCATGGTTAACTAAAACATAGAATCATAGAAATGTACAGCACAGAAGCAGGCCATTCGGCCCATCGTGTCTGCTCCGGCTGAAGAAGAGCTATCCGGCCTAATCCCACTTTCCAGCTCTTGGTCCGTAGCCCTGTCGGTTGCAGCACTTCAAGTGCCTATCCAAGTACTTTTTAAATGTGATGAGGGTTTCTGCCTCTACCACCCTTTCAGGCAGTGAGTTCCAGACCCCCTCCACCCTCTGGGTGAAAAAAGTTCTCCTCAACTCCCCTCTAAACCTCCGACCAATTACTTTAAATCTATGCCCCCTGGTTATCGATCCCTCTGCTAAGGGAAATAGGTCCTTCCTTTCCACTCTATCTAGTCCCTCATAATTTTATACACCTCAATCAAGTCTCCCCTCAGCCTCCTCTGTCCAAAGAAAACAACCCCAGCCTCTCCAATCTTTCCTCATCACTAAAATTCCCCAGTCCAGGCAACAACCTTGTAAATCTCCTCTGTACCCCCTCTAGTGCAATCACATCCTTCCTGTAATGTGGTGACCAGAACTGCACGCAGTACTCTAGCTGTGGCCTAACTAGTGTTTTATACAGTTCAGGCATAACCTCCCTGCTCTTATATTCTATGCCTCGGCTAATAAAGGAAAGTATCCCGTATGCCTTCTTGACCACCTTATCTACCCGAATATGCTTCCTTTTCAAACATACAAAAGTCTTTTAGTCCCGAAAACCCGTACAATCCTCTATCGTACAATACGGCCCAACGATGCATTGTGTACTCACCTCCCCAGTGCTCGTCACAGACCGAGAAAAGCAGGGTCTTATTGGCTAATTCTGGGATCATGCTGCTGTATTCCATTACAAAAGCTTGAGGAATCATTATCACGAAGGAGATGATCCAGATAACAATGACACTGTTCCTAGCCCGCTTTGCTGTGCTTTTAAACATTAAGGGGTGGCAAATTGCATACCAGCGATCCAGAGCTATGAAGCTGAGGGTCAGTACCGACACAGAGACTGACACCGTCTGCAAAAGAAAGGCCATCGTCAGAATTAAACCAAAACACAATTGTTCTGTTATGAATCTGAAACCACTTCCATCTGTTTTAGTAGCAGTAATTTACCTTAATCCTATTTCGTGAGCTTTCCATAAAGAATCTTTATTTACAATCAATGATTTTTAAGTAGCATCCTTATGTTATAAAATGACTGCTGCCTTGATGTAAATTGGTTTCAGGTGCATGCCAACGTGACATTTTTTTTACACAAGATTTTCCTGGTTTCAGTGAATCTGACATATTTATATTGGGGTTGCCAGTGAGCGTGCGAGCCCCGCTTGGTGACAACCAGTGATGGAAGCTTCCCTCTACTACTAATGGAAAAGCACCTTTAAATCAAAACCATAATTATTTGATGTCCACATCAAAGCTATTATTGGCGCGGTTAATTGACCCTTTTCACCCTTGAGTTCAGTGGTGAGGCCACATTCGGATTATTAGGATATATAGCCTCCTCCGTTTGTTAATTTAGCAACAAAGTAGTTGTTGGTGTAAAGTGGTGTTCCTCGGGAATGTGGGAATGTTCCAATCAGATGAAGGGATGAGCTCGGAACTGAAATTTAAAACCCAAACCTGTTTGAGCAGGCAGTTGAAATGGTGTAGTTGGCTGGATTTGGTTGGCAGGCCTTTTCATATGTAACACTGTAGTGGAGATTTGACTCTCAATTAAAGAGTGGGAGTTCAAGGCCCCATGTTGATTGACTCACAAACTCTCATTGGAAGAGTTTTCCCAGCTGGTGAGGTTGAGCCCAGCGGGAGGGCGGTGTGCTCAGAGGGACGGGCAACTGGCAGGAATGGTCTCTTCTCACAGCATGTCTACCTCCTGTCAGTCAGAAAACAGCTGTAAAGAGCCTGCGGCCTGGACTATCCCATACAATAGGAGAAGAAGAAAGCAGGAAGGACCTCGAAGGGGAAAAACAGCGGTAATTATAATTTATTTTTAAATATTCAACCATGTTAAATGAAAGTTGGAAACCTTAAATTAAGCTGTGGGATACAGGCACATTCATATGAAATTATTTTCTGTGCTATTTTAATGAAGGTAATATCCCATTTATTTTAAATGTGTTAATGCCTCTGTTAAAATGTGTTCACATGCTCGTAATTTCAAGGGCAGGGAGATGAGATGGTCAGAGAGCCGAGATAGCCATACCTGTAAATAGGGTATCACTTTGCAAAGGGTTTGACCGAAAAACCAGGTCTCAGTGATATCCACCACCAAGCTGGCAGGAAGACAGATCACAGTGACCAGCACGTCTGCCAGTGACAGGTTCACAATGAAGTAGTTCGTCACAGTCTGCATGTGATGGTTCTTCCACACTGCAAAGCACACTAGAACACAAAAGGTCAGTCGGTACAAAAATGAAATTAGAATCCGATGAAGAATCCCATCCAAAATATTAATCAATTTTCCTCTCTGATGCTGATCGGTTTAAATTGTATTTCCAGCATTTTGTGTTTTTAGACCCCCGTGTTCACAGTTTTTCTTTTTATCTCCACACTGTGATCTTTTATGCATTGTGACACTCGGTACTATATAATTCTCCAGGAGTTACTATTCTGGTAGTGACTAATCTGTAAATGTAGGAATCTGCTGGTGAGTTTTATCATTTCTTAATTATTGTCATATTATGACACACCAGGCCCATATCTAATCATATCTAACCATATCTAATCATGGAGTGGATTGTTGTGAGGGGTGAAACTTGTGGAATGATAGCAGGTTAAAAATGTAAATAGCTACTGTTGCGGTTTCAGATTCTTTTACGTACCTTTCTCATCCAACAGTTTCTGACACTGGACCATCCCCCTTACCATCTGAAATCTACATTATTTTGCTTTCTCCACTGGTAGTGACTGTAGACCAGAGTGAACGAGGCTAGCGATGATCTCATTTGTTGTTATACTACTGCTGCATCAATCATAGCCTTGTGTTCTGCTCCCTTCAGATAGTCATGAAATATTATAGACAAATCAAACATTCAGCAGGCAAAAACAACCAGTTAAACTTATTTACAAAATCAGGGAATTAAACTAACACCAGAGTACAAGACAACTACAATTTATAACTTGCAGGTAATCAGAACTTTTACTAGTCCTTCTCCATTAGTTATAACAGACTTTTCTAACAAAATAAAATCCTTCAGACTGCACAATGAATGATAACGGCCCAGATTTCTCACACAAAAAATAATTTTCAGAACTGGTGATTAGTTCCCTTAAAGTGATAAGAGCAGAACAAGTAAAGATATTGTATAGATCAGGAGTTGGTGCATTTTCTTTCTGATTAGTGTCAGTAGAAATGGATGCTCACATTGTACAGAACAGGAATGAATACCTCTTCTGATATGTGCAATTGATATTTGAATTTTGCAGTGAATCAGCATGAGAAACAGTACCATTCACAATAACTCTGCATTATCGAGCTCTTAACATGAAAGATGGAGTAGCACATGCAAATGGTAAGGAACAAAGGGGCTGAATTCCCATGGCTCTTTCATCGAAGTAAAGCAGACGATTGGAAATTCACCGCCAAAGTATTATACTGGTGTCTTTATAGAACCGTCTATTTTCTAATGGAGAATAGTATGTGAGTTTGAGTTTTGAATTTGTCTAATCATGTTCAACATTCATTTTTAGGATCCATTCCACTCATTGAGAACAGGATCTTTTTTAATGGGAAATGGGTACAAAAATATTTCTGATTGCTGTCAGGGTCATAACCCAGTTTTACCACCAGAGGGCACTCTAACCTTGCAAAAATCAGTCAGCAGACTAAAACTGCAGGACAGGGTGGGGGCAAAATTCGATAGCCCCCAAAAATGGGCGCAGGGATCGCTATGTGCGATTAACCCACACACGCTCATTGTGATGCAGGCAGCATGCCAACTTCGTGCTGCCTGCTGATTAACATGATTTCTGCCTGCAGCCAGCTCTAACCTCACTGTTGATTGGCTGCACGTATCAGCAGGGGGCCCAAAATCGTGAGAGGCTAGCACCAGTTAAAGCTAGCCTGCACCTCTTAAAGGGGTGCATTGTGGCTGGAGCAGGTACCAAGCAGGTACCGTAAGTCGTTCTACAACTGATTCTGACCTGGGAAACACTCAATAATGGCACAACATGGGAGAGAGCGGGCTCCAAGGTTCTCCGATGCTGCACTCGTGGCCCTCGTGGAGAAGTGGAAAGGAGGAGAGATGTGCTGTATCCGTAGGGGGCCAGGAGGTCCTCCAGACACACGCTCCGAAGGCAGTGGGAGCAGGTAGCTGTGGAGGTCAATGCCAGGAGTCTAGCCCCGAGGATCTGGATGCAGTGCCGCAAGAAGCTCAATGACCTCACACGAGTGGTCAAGGTCAGTGAATTCACCTTCAAATGCCATATCCTACCAACTGTACCACTAGCCTCAGCCACTGCTCAATGCACCACACCCCTATCACTCACCTACCAACAATCGCTATCAATCAGGACTCATACCTCACATTCACCGCTTCACCTCACCCGCACACACTTAGCACTGCTGCAAGCCTCACAATGTGGCAGCACTGGTGTCAAATCAAGATCTGCCTGCTCTGCATACTTCTGGCAGACGCTCACTGCGTGCTAACTCCCTCACCAATATGGTGTCCAGCACGATTCACCCTAAAAAACGAGCACTACGGATCCGAATATCTTTTACAAACTTAGAACTAAAATTGATGGGCTGAAAATCCTGCAGGGCCCACACTGACCTTCATGCCTGAATTTCTGATAAGCGTCATATAAGAAAGTTGTGGGATCATTGCATCCTATCGATTACAAAGGTCATCAACATGCTTTGCTTAAATATACAAATAGTAAGAACAGGTTAAAACCAGTTGTGCAGTGTATCAGTAAAAGTTGCAACATCCACAGCTTTGTGCATTTGTGTTTTGTGCAATTTCATCATTAATATACCTTTCTCCAAAGTGTAATGTATCCAAGTTTGCTGACGATACAAAGCTAGGTGGGAAAGTAAGTTGTGACGAGGGCGCAAAGAGGCTGCAAAGCGATATAGACAGGTTAAATGAGTGAGCAAGAATGTGGCAGATAGAATATAATGTGCGGAAATGTGAAGTTATCCACTGTGGTAGGAAAAATAGAAAGGCAGAGTATTCTTTAAATGGTGAGAGATTGGGAAATGTTGATATTCAGAGGAACCTGGGTGTCCTTGGACACGAATCACTTAAAGTTAACATGCAGGTACAGCAAGCAATTAGGAAAGCAAATGGTATGTTAGCCTTTATTAAAAAAGGATTTGAGTATAAGAGTAAAGACATCTTACTGCAATTATATAGGGCCTTGGTGTGGTAAACCACTGTTATACCTGCCTGTGTGTGTGTTTGTATTCCACTGTGTACATGTCTGTACATGCCTCGGCTGACTCCTCCCACGAGTCCAGGTATAAAGGTGACTGCTCCACAGTCCCTCTGTATTCTGGACTGGTCGACCACTCGAGGCACACCTTCATTCTCTTGTTAATAAAAGCCTGTTAGTTACTCGCTTAACCTCAGTCTTTTGAGTAATTGATAGCGCATCAATTTTATTAACAAGATTTTTTATAATGGAGAAGATCCTCACACCAGCATGCCTGGACTTAGACCATCGGGAGGCGGACGCATCCACCAAGTTTGCTCACTGGCTTAAGTGCTTTGAAAGATTCCTGATCGCCTCCGCTGCAATGGTCAAATCGGATGAGGACAAACTGGATGTCCTGACCTCCAAAGTGAACCACCGAGCGTACTCGGTCATCCAGGACGCGACCTCGTACACGGCTGCTCTCAAGCTCCTCAAGGACCAGTACACGCGCCCAGTGAACGAGGTGTACGCCAGGCACCTCCTGGGGAGTCGTAAACAACAACCGGGGGAATCGACCGAGGAATACCTTCAGGCACTGTCTGTGCTTGGCCGGGCCTGTGGTTGTAAGGATGTAAAGGCCGCCGCGTACACAGAGGAACTTATCCGGGACGCTTTTGTAGCGGGCCACAGGTCCAATTACACCCGACAGCGACTGTTGGAGCAGAGTGACCTCGACCTCAACAAGGCCTCTGAACTCGCACTATCATTGGACGCAGCCTACCGGGGCATGGATGCCTACTCCTCTGCACCGTGGACGCCGCGGGGAACGACAGCCTGGGACATGGTAGGACCATCTCATAGCGCCGTGCCACCCCAGCCACATCCCAGCAACGGCCCAACTACCGCAGCAGTGTCCCAAGGCCAGAAATGCTACTTCTGTGGCCAGGCCAAACACCCCAGAGCGCGCTGCCCGGCGAAAAATGCGATCTGCTCGGGCTGCGGGAAGGAGGGACACTACGCCAGCGTCTGCAGGGCCAAAGCCACCCCGAACCCCAGCAGCGCCGCATGTGGGCCGTGCGGGCCGCCATCTTGGGCCTCCCCAGCCATGTGCGAACCACCGGAACAGCAGCCATTTTGGACGCCTCCAGCCACATGGGGATCATGGACGCCGCCATCTTGGACGCCAGCCGGGACGCAGCAGGCCCCCAACACCGCCTCATCTGATACCCGCAGCGACACACCTGTAAAGTCTGTGGGTTGTATAGCGAAGTAGTACACAGACTACAAGAGTAACTTAAACAGGACTTTACTATTCGAAGGTCAGGGCGAATCTGCCCAATAAATTCTGCCACAGCACTTATATACCGGTGTGGTCACCGTCGGTATTACAGTATACAGCAGCCAGGATAAAGTAGTGCCACACCTAAAATAGTTCTCTTAAAGGTGGACGGTTACATACAATAGTTCTCTTAAAGGTAGAACAGTTACATACACTACAATCCTCCCTTTTTAGCTTACAACATACTTATTCCCCATTAACATAACATCATAACATATCCAACTTCATGTTACAACAGTTCACAGAGGTAGTCTCTGCGGAAACAGTTCACAGATTCAGTCTCTGATCTTCTTGACTCGGTCCGGACCACGCCTCCGTGGTGTAGTCGGGTCACCTTGCTAGAGGGACTCCTCCCATAGTCCTTCCCTAGACTTAACAGCTTTACTTCCATCACTTCTGAACCAGCATTGCTGACTTTTTTAAAACAAACAAAAAACAGTTGGATTGCCTTGGGAAATTTTCCTACTTTCCAACTGATTTGGCTCCGTTCGGGGGACCACGTGTGTGATCGGGTAGAGGTAATAATGGTTCAGATGGTTATCATCTTCTGCTTCGTCTTTTCCTTTTTTGCTTCTTGGAGACTCTCGGGGCTCCATTGTCAGCTGCCAGCTGTAACGCCACCATCTCCCTATGTTCCTTAGACTTTAAGTGATTCATCCTGATTTTGGCACTTTGGGAGTTCTCGGCACAAGCTGGGCAGACCAGGTCCTCGTAATATTCAGTGTCACTCAACAGATCATGGTAATATTCGGTATCGTCTTGAGCTAGGCCAGCGAGAGGGTCTTCTATTTCCTCCTTACCCAGCTGGACGTTAGCCAGCTTTTGTTCCAAATCCAGACATCTTTCCTGAAGAGACTTCTTCATGTGTTCCGCTTCATCCAGCTTTTTCTGGGCTTTCAGCAAGTCTTTTACTAATGACCTCATTTGTGATTTCAATACTTCAACTTCCTTCGGAGATTGATTGATCGGACTATTCAATCCCTCTACTGAAGTAGCTGTTTCAGCATTCTGTTGTTCTACATTGACGTGAGTCAGCGTACTTTTGGCATCCAAGGGCTGCTCTGCTGCAGTCTTCTCCGTCTGTGTTGCCACTTCAGCTATTTCAATAACTTTTGAGAGCTCCGAACCCCTTTTCTTTGAAGATTGAGGCTCGTGTTCAAGTTTTTCCCATTTCAGAGTCTTGTCCCTCAGCATATGAAGGAGTTGGCTGACTGTTAACTCTTCTGCCATCATCCCTTTCCCATTCGCTGCAGGGCTGTTTATAACCTTGCCCTGGAGGAGTTGGCTGACTGTTAACTCTTCTGCCATCATCCATTTCCCATTAGCTGCAGGGCTGTTTAGAACCTTGTCCTGGGGCTCCTTTGCTGTTTCTACTTCGCCATCATCCGCAGCCCCCACCATTCGAATTTCCACAATTGAATCGTCCGGTGATGCTGCACTCGACTTCAGTAGGAGCTCGGAATTCATGGCGACCAAATCAGCCTTTTCTGCCTGCAACCTGCTAACAAGCGCCTTCAGTTGCTGAACATCTTGCTCCACCAGATTAGAGCACGCACCTTCAGAGACCGAATCAGCTTTGATTCGTTTGGCCTCCTCGCGCAGACGGTTTGTGTGCTCCTGCTCCATTTTCTCCCTCAGCTGCTTCTGTTGTCTTTCCAGATTCTCCCACTCTGTGTCCAAGAACTTTTTCATTGCTGTTGTCTCTTGCTCAAGACGGCGACTCAATTGTTCTAATTGCTGTTGTAATTTGAAATAAAGTTGAGTTCGAGCCCGGTGTTCCTCAGTAATGTATATGTCTGTAAACTGGACAGACTCAGAATTCTCTGTCAAACTATGTTGTTGTTGTTCAGTGGAATTCTGTTCTGAAACTTTGTTCTCCTCTGGCGCATAAGCCTTTATGCACGCCTTCGTTTTTCCAACCTCAGTCAGCAAGTCCATTTTAGCCTTGTCTTTCATACTTGGGCTGGTCTTATCGTCATCCATTTCAGAGTCTGAGCTGATTGTCTGCACCGAGTCCTCACTCGTTATTGCTTTTAGGTAGTGCCATTCCATGTCTATTTTCTTGATCCACTCCCGTCCTAGAAGTGGTGGTCCTCCCTCAGGTAGTACATATAAGTCCATTCCTGGGTGTTCTTTGCCCCTGTCTCTCACCTTGACTCTTATCTTCCCCATGGGGTATACTTTATGCCCCATGTATGTCTGCAATACGAACTTGGTATCTCTCAAGGGTATATGTGAGAATAGCCGGTTGTAATCCCTTCGATTTATGACTGATAGGGCTGATCCAGTGTCCAACTCCATTTTCACTTGGACTCCGGCTATTTTTAGCATGACCCAGATAGTTTGTAGGTCAGCTTTCTTACTCACATTGTGAATTTTCAGACTACCCAGTTCCTGGCCGTTTGGGTCTGAATCCGAATTCTGTTCGTCTGAACTCTTCTCAGCCACCTTGTGTACTTTGTTGTACTTTCCCTGTGATGGCTTTTTTTGGTTGTTGGTCTTCTTTCCTGACCGGCATACTTTAGCTATGTGACCCAGTTTGCCACATTTTCTACAATCCTGGTTTTTAAACCAGCATTGGTTCTGGTCGTGTGTTGTCTTCCCACAACGATAACATTTCGTTGTACCCGAAGTAATTTGATCCACACTGAGTACCGCTGCCTTCAGCTGCATTTCCGCAGTTCCTTTCGCTGCGGCTTCGTGTGATGCTGCAATAAGGACAGCCCTCTCAAGTGTAAGGTCGTTCTCTTCGAGTAGTCGCTTTTGCGTTCCTTCCTTCGACAGCCCGCACACGAACTTGTCTCGCAATGCCTCTGTCAGATTTCCTCCAAACTGGCAGTATTTCGCTAGTCTACGCAGTTCGACCAAGTATTCTGCGTTGCTTTCCTCTTTCCGTTGCGTTCTCGCATAAAATTTGAATCGTTCCGCCAACATCAGCGGTGTGGGGTTCAAGTGATCCTTCAGGACAGCAACAATATTATCGAAAGTCTGATCCGCCGGTTTAGCTGGTGATAGAAGATGCTTCAATAACCCGTATGTCTTCGCGCCCATCGAGTTTAGCAAGGTTATAGCTTTATCATCATCTTCTATTTTATTGGCCTCACAATATGTCTCGATACGTTCTACGTACGTGGCCCAATCTTCCACCTCGGCATCGAAGTTGTTGATGTTACCATGCTTAGGCATCTTCACTATCTCTCACTATCTTTCTGCGAAACAACAGGATTTCTCTTTAACTTTTTAACTTTTTCTTTTTTTTTCCCAAAAATGGCGGTTTCCCGCGCTTGTCTTCTTCCCCGCCTACTGGCAAAATGGCGGTTTCCCGCGCTTGTCTTCTTCCCCCCTACTGGCAAAATGGCGGTTTCCCGCTCCTGACTTCTTCCTCTGGTGGGAGGGGTAAGCTTTGCCCTCGGGCGACGACCGCTGGTTTACGGGGTTTGTAGCCTGTGCGCCGGCTTCAGTTTATTCTGAAGCGCGCGCTAGAAAAGCCGATCGCGTTCCTTGTTCCCCCCCCTTCTTCTTTTCGGCAGGGGCAACCGGCGCTGGGGACAACCAGTTGGCGTCGGACAGATCCAGCTCCTGGTCCTTCACGGCAGCTGCTGCAAGCCGCTGGCCGGAACCTCGCTTGGTCTCTCTCTCGGGCTCTGTCTCTCCCGCTCGCGCGGCTCTCGCTCGCTCTCTCTCGGGCTCTGTCTCTCCCGCTCGCTCGGCTCTCACTTGCTCTCTCTCGGGCTCTGTCTCTCCCGCTCGCGCGGCTCTCCCTCAGCAGCTTTAAACGCCTCTCCCAGACCTCCCGCAGTCCGGTCCTTTCCTCCCCGGCTGCAGCTGATTCTTCGCGGGTTATTTAGTTATTTATTTATTTATTGCCTCCGCGCCTTATGATCCCGGCCGCAGCGCCTCGCGGCCTCGGTAGGTGCCCGGCCTTTTTCGCTCCAATCGCGCCTCCCAGCCCTCTCGCAGTCCGGTGCTTTCCTCCCCGGCTGCGGCTGAGTTCTCCGTGGCTTATTTATTTTTATATCTTCCCGCGCCTTACGATCCCGGTCGCAGCGCCTCGTGGTCGCGGTATTTGTCCGGCCTTTTTCGCCGTCGTGGTCTAGTCATCTCACAACGCTCCCCAGCCCGCTTGTACCGCGGCTTCTGCTCCACGCTGCCCCAGTCTCAGCGCCTCTGGGCCTGACTTCTGTCCGGCTCCTTTCCCCCTCGACCGTGGTCGAGTGCACCGCCCTTATCCTCCGTTTATTTGTTTCTATTTTCCCTTTACTCACAGTCACCGTGGCCGACTTGCTTCTCGTGTTGATCGGCTCACTCACCACCGTGGCAGAAGGGACAATCCGTGCCTGTTGCTGATGGAAGACTTCGTGTTTGAAATCTTCCTCCTTTCTTGGTCTGCAGACTCGAGTTTTCTCCCAGCAAAACGACGAGGGTGGGTGCCTCTTCTCGACGCTCGTTTACTTCTTCAGAAGTATTGTTGCCGCAGGGTAAGATCGAACTCGTCGCCACTGTAAAGTCTGTGGGTTGTATAGCGAAGTAATACACAGACTACAAGAGTAACTTAAACAGGACTTTACTATTCGAAGGTCAGGGCAAATCTGCCCAATAAATTCTGCCACAGCACTTATATACCGGTGTGGTCACCGTCGGTATTACAGTATACAGCAGCCAGGATAAAGTAGTGCCACACCTAAAATAGTTCTCTTAAAGGTGGACGGTTACATACAATAGTTCTCTTAAAGGTAGAACAGTTACATACACTACAACACCGACCCCTACGCTGGCCTCCGTTACGCTGGACCAAGCGAGACCGCACCAACTGGCCCGGTCCACAATGGACATTAAGGTAAATGGTCACGAAACAACCTGCCTTTTTGACTCTGGGAGCACGGAGAGCTTCATCCACCCCGACATGGTGCGGCGTTGCTCTCTCCCAGTCCTGCCTGCGCACTAGCGGATTTCTATGGCCTCCGAGTCCCAGTCGGCGGACATTGGCGGCTACTGCGTGGTGACACTCTTAGTAGACGGGACTGTGTACGATAATTTTAAACTTCTGGTCCTGCCCCACCTCTGCGCTGCCGTTCTACTGGGGTTAGATTTTCAGTGCCACCTTAAAAGTGTTACGATGGCGTACGGTGGACCCCTCCCTCCACTCACAGTCCGCAGCCAGCAGCTTCCAAATTGCCCGCCGCGCACCAGGTGCAACCTCTCCACACTCAGAGTCACCCCCCCCCCACTGTTCGCTAACCTCACCCCCGACTGTAAGCCCATCGCCACAAAGAGCAGGCGATACAGTGCCGGGGACAGGGTTTTCATTAAAACCGAAGTGGAGCGGCTCCTGAAGGAGGGGATTATTGAGGGCAGCACCAGCCCCTGGCGAGCCCAGGTTGTGGTCGTTAAGACCGGCGAGAAGCAGCGCCTGGTCATCGACTACAGCCAGACAATAAATAGCTACACCCTGCTGGACGCTTACCCACTCCCCCGCATAGCTGATATGGTCAACCAGATCGTGCAGTACCGCGTCTTCTCGACCATTGACCTGAAATCAGCGTACCACCAGCTCCCTATCCGCCCTGAGGACCGCCAGTATACTGCCTTTGAGGCAAACGGCCGCCTCTATCACTTCCTTAGGGTTCCCTTTGGCGTCACCAACGGGGTCTCCGTCTTCCAAAGGGAGATGGACCGGATGGTCGATCAAAATGCGTTGCAGGCCACTTTCCCATATCTGGACAATGTGACCATCTGCGGCCATGACTTGCAGGACCATGACGCAAACCTTGAAAAATTCCTCTGCACCGCCCAACTCCTGAACCTGACATATAACAAGGAGAAGTGCATATTCCGCACAAGCCGCCTCGCCATCCTTGGCTGTGTTGTGGAACACGGAGTCATCGGTCCCGACCCCGACCGGATGCGTCCCCTTATGGAACTCCCACTGCCCCACTGCCTCAAGGCCCTGAAGAGGTGCCTAGGGTTTTTCTCCAATTACGCCCAGTGGGTCCCCTACTATGCGGACAAGGCCCGTCCGCTGATCAAGTCCACCTCTTTTCCCTTGACGGCAGAGGCCCGCTTAGCCTTCCACCGTATCAAGGAAGACATTGCCAAAGCCACCATGCACGCAGTGGACGAATCCATCCCCTTCCAGGTGGAAAGCGACGCGTCCGACTTTGCCCTGGCCGCTACCCTTAATCAGGCGGGGAGACCCGTGGCCTTCTTTTCACGAACTCTCCAGGGCCCGGAGACCAGACACTCCGCTGTTGAGAAGGAGGCCCAGGCTATTGTGGAGGCTGTGCGTCATTGGAGGCACTACCTGGCTGGAAAACGATTTACCCTGCTCACTGACCAGCGTTCAGTTGCTATTATGTTTAACAACAAGCAGAGGGGCAAAATCAAAAATGACAAGATCTTGAGGTGGAGAATCGAACTTTCCACCTACAATTACGAGATCTTGTACCGGCCCGGGAAGCTCAATGAACCCCCGGATGCTCTATCGCGTGGCACCTGCGCCAGCGCGCAGATCGATAGACTGCGGGCCCTCCACAATGACCTCTGCCACCCGGGGGTCACCAGGTTCTTCCACTTCATCAAGGCCCGCAACCTGCCTTACTCCATTGAGGAGGTCAGGACCATGGCCAGGAACTGTCAAGTCTGCGCTGAGTGCAAACCGCACTTTTATAGACCAGACAGGGCTCACCTGATAAAAGCCAGTCGCCCCTTCGAGCGCCTGAGCGTTGATTTTAAAGGGCCTCTCCCCTCCTCTGACCGCAATGTGTACTTCCTCAACATTATTGATGAGTACTCCCGTTTCCCGTTCGTCATCCCCTGCCCGGACATGACCAGTGCCACGGTCATTAAATGTCTGAACGACCTCTTCACCCTGTTCAGTTTCCCCAGCTATATCCATAGCGACCGGGGCTCATCGTTTATGAGCGACGAACTCCGTCAGTACCTGCTCGCTAGGGGTATTGCCACAAGCAGGACCACCAGTTACAACCCCCGGGGGAACGGACAAGTGGAAAGAGAGAATGCGACAGTTTGGAAGGCCGCCCTGCTAGCCTTAAAGTCTAGGGGCCTTCCGACCTCCCGCTGGCAGGATGTGCTCCCCAATGCGCTCCACTCTATTCGGTCACTGCTCTGCACTGCCATTAACGCCACCCCTCATGAGAAAATGTTTGTCTTCCCAAGGAAGTCCACATCGGGGACATCGCTACCGCCATGGCTGACGTCCCCAGGGCCGGTCCTACTGAGAAGACACGTGAGGACCCATAAAATGGACCCCCTGGTCGAGAGGGTCGACCTCCTCCACGCCAACCCCCAGTATGCTTACATTGCGTACCCGGACGGGCGGGAGGACACAGTCTCCATATGAGACCTCGCACCCTCGGGGGCCCCAGTAACCCACTACCCACTACCACCCCCCCCCACGATCCAATATCCAACCCCAGCAGACGGCACGCCTGGGCCCCGCGACCCGCTCGACACCCACGAGGACTACACACCAGTGCCCCAGCCTACGCGGGACTCGACGCCAGAAGCTTCACTACTCCTGCCGTCGCCACGTCGATCACAGCGGCAGACAAGACCTCCGGAGAGACTCCAATACAGAAACTTATAATACACTTCACCCGCCGGACTCATTTTTAAACAAGGGGTGAATGTGGTAAACCACTGTTATACCTGCCTGTGTGTGTGTTTGTATTCCACTGTGTACATGTCTGTACATGCCTCGGCTGACTCCTCCCACGAGTCCAGGTATAAAGGTGACTGCTCCACAGTCCCTCTGTATTCTGGACTGGTCGACCACTCGAGGCACACCTTCATTCGCTTGTTAATAAAAGCCTGTTAGTTACTCGCTTAACCTCAGTCTTTTGAGTAATTGATAGCGCATCACTTGGTGAGACCACACCTGGAGTATTGTGTACAGTTTTGGTCTCCTTACCTAAGGAAGGATATACTTGCCATAGAGGGAGTGCAATGAAGGTTCACCAGACTGATTCCTGGGATGGGGGGGATTGTCCTATGAGGAGAGATTGAGTAGACTAGGCCTACATTCCCTAGAGTTTAGAAGAATGAGAGGTGATCTCATTGAAACATACAAAATTCATACAGGGCTTGACAGGGTAGATGCAGGGAGGATGTTTCCCCTGGCTGGGGAGTCTAGAACCAGGGGTCACAGTCTCAGAATAAGGGGTCGGCCATTTAGGACTGAGATGAGGAGAAATTTCTTCACTCAGAGGGTGGTGAATCTTTGGAATTCTCTACCCCAGAGGGCCGTGGAGGCTCAGTCATTGAGTATATTCAAGGCTGAGACCGATAAATTTTTGGATACTAAGGGAATCACGGGATATGGGATAGTGCGGGAAGGTGGAGATGAGATAGAAGATCAGCCATGATCTTATTGAATGGCGGAGCAGGCTCGAGGGGCCGAATGGCCTACTCCTGGTCTTTGTTCTTAATGTTCTCATATTCAAAGACAGGTTGCGAGATATTACTAGTTGTCATGCGTGGGATATGGAATTATTCCATTTATGTGGGATAACAGCCCACACGTGAGCTGTTGCCGGTTTAAAAAATTCAGAGGTTATGTGCTTCCTCTCAGTGGCGGCAAATGCAAGTTATAACCACAGCAACTGATGATCATCAATTCCTCTACTTTATAGTAATCGGCACAAGAAATATTACTGCTGCATCAAATCAAAAATCACTGCCAAATGATGCTGCCAGTGAATGTTTTAATGTTGTGATGCTTGATGATACGATGGAGAATGGTGTCCATTTTTCTCTCAATACCCGTTGAAAATTCACCCGCACAACCTCTCCCTCTGCAACTCTGAGTATTTTAACTCCGCTCCTCTCCACGTTACTGCAAACATGAAGTAAAACTCCCTGAATATCAGAAACCCAGGAACAAATGTGCTCTTTAAAGCGTTTTTGAAATTTGCTACGTAATTCAATATTAAAAAAAAATCAGTCAGTAAAATCCACCTGACTGCTGGAATCCACCAGCCGCAGGAGAAGGTGACGGCTACCACTTTGTATTCTGAGTGGGAATAAAATCACTGAAGTTGCTATTCAGTGGCAGAACTTGTACTGCAGTAATACTGCAAAACAGAAAGAAAGAAAGACTTGCATTTCTATAGCGCCTTCCACGACCACCGGATGTCCCAAAGCGCTTTACAGCCAACGAAGTACTTTTCGAAATGTAGTCACCAATGTCCCCTTAATTATTTTGGGGTGCGCAGTCCCTTTAAGGGGCTGCGTGGCCCATTTACAGTTTCACACATGCGCGAAATTTACCTGTGCTGCATGGGACCGGCAGACAGCCGTGCAGCTTAGAGGGAACGTTGATAGTCACTGTTGTAATGTAGGAAACGCAGCAGCTAATTTGCGCACAGTAAGCTCCCACAATCTGTTTTTAGTGATGTTGAGTGAGGGATAAATATATGGCCAGGACTCCGGGAATAACTCCCCTGTTCTTCTTCGAAATAGTGTAATGGGTTCTTTTACGTCCACCTGAGAGAGCAGACGGGGCCTCGGTTTAACGTCTCATCCGAAAGACAGCACCTCCGACAGTGCGGCACTCCCTCAGCACTGCACTGGAGTGTCAGCCTAGATTTTTGTGCTCAAGTCTCTGGACCTACAACCTTCTGACTCAGAGGCGAGAGTGCTACCCACTGAGCCACTGGCTGACACATCAAACAGTCTTCAAAGACAAACTAAGTAGATTTACATTAATTTTTTTCCCCACAGTGCTTCGAGTGAAGTAGCACTGGCAGGATTGAGAACAAGGATGGCTGAGCATGGAGATAATTGATTAGGAAGTGACACAAACTCATTATCGAGTGGGTGAGGTGGTGGGCGTCCTCAATTGCATTTCTTTCGCAGTCACAGTGATTTTTACCATTTTCACCTGGTTGAAAAATTGTTTCTAAAATAATTTTTAAAGCAACACTTTGATCAAATTATTTTTTCTAAAGGAGAAGGAAGTAATTTTTTTGCACAGAGTCAGTATCGCAATTTAACAAACTGCTGTGAGATAAATGAGATTGAAAAGCAATGCAATTGTATCCAAGCAGAGTATTACACTGGTGGATCTTCAAAGATACCGGCAGCGACATAACTTAGGTCAGAGTGATTGAAAATAAAAGACAGCTTCAGATTTTTATGTTCTCATATTTTGATTAGTGACGTGGTTTGGTTTTGGAAATTGTTTGTAAAATTCCCTACAGGGTGGGAATTACTGTTGGTGATATTAAGAGCTGAACTCTTCCTATGCTCATTAGTCTAACTAAGCATTAACTTGTTTATAGGAACAGGAGGAGGCCATTCAGCTCCTTGAGCCTGTTCCGCCATTCAATGAGATCATGGCTGATCTGTATCTTAACTCCATCCACATCCCTTAATACCCTGGGCTAGCAAATAGCTATCATTTACAGATTTCACATTATTAATTGAGCTCAGCATCTACTGCTTTTTGTGGGAGGAGTTCCACACTTCTACCCACCTTTGTGTGAAGAAGTGTTTCCAAACTTCTCTCCTGAATGGCCTGGCTCTGACTTTAAGGTTATGTCCTCTTGTCCTGGACTCCCCCACCAGCGGAAAAAGTTTCTCTCTATCTACCCCTTCAAAATCCGAAAAACTTCAATCAAATCACCCCTTAACCTTTTATGTTCCAGGGAATACAAGCCTAGATAATATGTAATCTTTCCTCATAATCTAATCCTTGGAGCCCTGGTATTATTCTGGTGAATCTGCGCTGAACTCCTTCCAAGGCCAATATATCCTTTCTAAGGTGTGGTGCCCAGAACTCTACACAGTGCTCCAGATGTGGTCTAACCAGGGCTTTGTATAGCCATAGTATAACTTCCTCCCCTTTATATTGTAGTCCTCTCGTTAGAAAGGCTAACATTCCATTAACCGTTCTGATTATTGTGTGTACCTGACCGCTATATTGTAGTGATTTGTGTCGATGGAAGTATTTATTTTGTGAGAGGAATGTCATGTAAACATGTTAAGCATTCATCCACTAATATCACCAAGGGTAATTTCTAACCTGATACGTCTTCAAAATAGTTTCTATCTGCACACTGCAGACAAGAATATTCAACGACGGAGAATCCTCAATATTCAAAGAAACGTTTTATCCCACAAGCATGGGTAATGATGGAAAAAGCACGACAGGAAAGTGTCACCGGAAGTAATTGTGACACCCAGAGGACGTGTGCTAAATAAAAGACTTCTAATATATTATAGATATATCGATAAGAAAGTGAAAGTTGTCCCCTGTGAGCGCCAAACATTAAAAAAATGCAAGTGGGGGAAGCACAGCTCCGATTGTATAATTGCTGTCTAAATTTTTATTGTATTGAATCATCATTTTAGAAGGATGACATTTACAATTTTCCCTTTTTAACATACCGTGAATGCACTACAATTTAATTGTCTCTTTATGTAATGTAGAAGCAGCTTATTGCAGTTAGATGACTAAATTTCTCATTCATGGTTCTTTCAGCTTTTTTTCAGCCTACAAAATGTTTAGTTAGCTCAAGCCAGAACTTATTTTTGACGCTGGAAAATGTTTCCCCTGGCTGGGGAGTCTAGAACCAGGGGTCACAGTCTCAGAATAAGGGGTCGGCCATTTAGGACTGAGATGAGGAGAAATTTCTTCACTCAGAGGGTTGTGAATCTTTGGAATTCTCTACCCCAGAGAGCTGTGGATGCTCAGGCATTGAGTATATTCAAGACAGAGGTCGATAGATTTTTGGGAACGAAGGGAATTAAGGGATATGGGGATAGTGCGGGGAGGTGGAGTTGAGGTAGAAGATCATTGAATGGCGGAGCAGGCTCGAAGGGCCAAATGGCCTACTCCAGCTCCTGTTTCTTACGTTATTATGTTCTTATGAAATAGTTGACAATAAATAGTGGATAAGCCTTAGTTTCAGAATTATTTTTGTCCAGTTTCTGCCAGGTATGACAATCAAATCAATAAATCCAACAGGAGGAAACCAAAATGCAACCCCCACTTTCTTTCATGGGTGATATTCCCGGAGGGACACAGGTACAATTTATGAATTATTTCTAAAGAAAGAATATATATGCCTACATTTTTGGTGAATTAAAATAAAATTTTCAGTGCAAAATGATTGAGCAGGGGTCCTGACTAAATCTCCGGTAGTCCTGTGCACATACCCACTGCCATAAGTACATTGATCTCATTTGTGAATCTGGATAATTTCAGAGAAAGAAACAAAGTCTGGGCATAGCCAACAGTTCCAGTATGATTCCCTTTCCATTGCTCAATGGCATGGACATTCCCAGCATGAGTCCCACTTAGTTCAGAGCTCAGTGTGAATGTATCAGATTTTATCCAAATCACCTTACAATACAGAAAAAAAATCCAAGTTTCCTAGGCAGATCTATGGAAACCAGATCTTGTTTGACATAGAAACATAGAAACATAGAAGATAGGAGCAGGAGTAGGCCATTCGGCCCCTTGAGCCTGCTCTGCCATTTAATGAGATCATGGCTAATCATCCAAATTCAGTACCCTGTCCCTGCTTTCTCCCCATATCCCATCCCGTAATCCCTTTAGCCTTAAGAAATATATCTAACTCCTTCTTGAATATATTTAATGAATTGGCATCAACTGCCTTTTGTGGTAGAGAATCCCACAGGTTCACCACTCTCTGGGTGAAGAAATTCCTCCTCATCTCAGTTCTAAAAGGCTTACCCCTTATCCTTAGACTGTGACCCTGGTTCTGGACTCCCCCACCATCGGGAACATCCTTCCTGCATCTAGTCTGTCTAGTCCTGTTAGAATTTTATAAGTTTCAATGAGATCCCCTCTCATTCTTCTAAACTCCAGCGAATATAAGCCCAATCGACCCAATCTCTCCTCATACGTCATTCCTGCCATCCCAGGTATCAGTCTGGCGAATCTTCGCTGCACTCCCTCCATGGCAAGAACATCCTTCCTCAGATAAGGTGACCAAAACTGCACACAAGACTGAAGGCTGTTTACTGAAATGTGAGGTCTGGCAGTTTAAACCAGTAGAAGTGGCCCATATTATGAAAGTGCCCTAAGGTTAGTTGGTTCAGATTCAGCAATCTTGGCAAGACAGGTTATAAAGACAGTAGCGAGTGCGGAAATTGGGATTATGCAGGGGAATGTGCACACTGCTGAAATTGGGTTACATTGATAGGGCCCAATGGTGATGAGGTTGTCACTGGGTGAAAATTTGGAAAGTAAGCTTCAGATTACCAGCACTGAAATTCCTCAGCTTTTTAAAGGGATGCGGATTTATTTTGTTTAAAAGTCTTCCACCTACCTAAAATATTTCCAACGAGCGCCAGCACAAAGACGATAATGTATCCGATAATAAAGACCCACTCGTACTGTTTGGGGTATAGGTACTCTCTCCATATGTACTGCAGAAATTCGTCATCATAGTCGGTGCCGGCTCCTGCTATGTGAGTCACATTAGAGATGGGACTAGACCCATAGAAGGTATCATTAGAATATCCATTTGTATCCCTGGTCTTGGGAAACATATCAGCACAGCTCATCTCCAATATTGCAGCGTTAGTGAGAGAGTTACTTAGATAGCCACTTGTAGTCAGGGCTCCACTAAAACCTGAAAAAAAGAAAGAACAATAATAACAATTTCTACAATCAACCTTTTAACCACCATACCGTGATCCATTGCCAAGTAGTCCATAAGACAAGCAATACGGCATTATAATCTGCTTTATAAACCAGGCTACGATCAAGGTTTGTCTTAAATATGAAATTCCTATTCATGGGCATCCTGATTGGCTAGAGTCACTGGATATTGTGCGTTTATTAATTTTACAATGGCCATTTGTAGGTTTCTGGGCCTAGAAATGAGTCTCGGACGGTGAGCGCAAAAACGGGCGGCATTGGATCGGCCACTCGTTATACGCAGCGTCAGTCCCATTGACTGCAATGGAACTGAACATCGGGTGCTGTGTGTAACAGGCGGCCCATCCGATACCGCCCGCTCTGCGCCACCGTCCGAGACTCATTTCTAGGCCCTAATGTTTTAGGACTAGCTGAAATTTAACCTTAACATGGCTTTGTCAGCTCCGTTGAATGCAGTTTTGCTCATTAACTGTGAGTCCTATCATTGGAGGGATCATCAGAAAACTGTTTGCATAACCAGAGCAAAGAAAGGCTTGCATTTATATAGCACCTTTCACAACCACCGGACGTCTCAAAGTGCTTTACAGCCAACTCTACTTTTGAAGTAGCGTCACTGTTGTAATGTGGGAAACGTGGCAGCCAATTTGCATACAGCAAGGTCCCACAAACAGCAATGTGATAATGACCAGATAATCTGTTTTTGTTATGTTGGTTGAGGGATAAATATTGGCCTTGAAATAGTGCCATGGGATCTTTTACATCCACCTGCGAGAGCAGACGGGGCCTTGGTTTAATGTCTCATCCGAAAGACGGCACCTCTGACAGTGCAGCACTGCACTGGAGTGTCAGCCTAGCTTTATGTGCTCAAGTCCCTGGAGTGAGACTTGAACCCACAACCTTCTGACTCAGAGGTGAGTGTGCTACCAACTGAGCCACAAAGGGAAGACACTTAGATCTGATGCTACAGGAAACTTTCTGGTATCCGGCATGGACGGGACCGACATGGTGCCAGTTCAGCAACAATTCCGGATAACCGAATGCTATACGGAGCTCAGAGCTCCGTATAAAGCAACAAACCCTGTTGCTTAGCAACAGCTTCAGAACAACGTCCACAAGTTGCAAGCGTCTCTGTAGCTTAGCAACAGCTGCAGCCAAACCCTTGCCTTCCTCCATTTGTTGCTGTGCAAGTAATAAAAGTTATAAAACTTACCTGAAACCGACTCCTGAATTTTGCCGGTTAACCGACATTTCCGGTTATTTAGGGGCCGGTTAATCAAAAGTTTCCTGTAATATGAAGTGCATATATTACTCAGAGGTTCTGTAAGTCTGGTTTTATTCAACTATATAAAGCATCTGTAGATTACCATGTTAGACAAAACAAACCTATAGACAGATGTGCTATTTTGAGATCAAAGAATTAAATATGATTTCATATTGATATTTTAGGCAATGTTTTATGATTGGAAATGTAGGAGATGCAGCCTTATTGCTTCTGGTGGAATGGGAATGTTGGATCTAACATATCAATATCCTAAGCACATGGCAACACAGAGTGTGAAGGTAATAACAACAATATACTGAAAATGTCAGCCTATGAACCTTTGGGCCCTCGGTATTCCCTATGTTGTGGAACTATTAACAGCTACCTTTGTGACAAAGCAGCCTCTGATATTTCAAGTCTCTACTTTGAATTGAGAAATGAAATCACTCAGTGGCCTTGATCTGTCGGGCACTGTGTCACCAAGTGAATGAAGGCTGTCAACAGAAAGCTAACACTTGTACAACAGAATATTCTGAGGGTTTGAAATGTTAAGCCTCTGTTTGCCGTGAAAATGGTTCTAAATATTTTCATTTATATTTGTGAACTCTCTGGGGTCTTAGAAGCTCACAAAGCTCATCTAGTCCAATATTTCCCAGTATGTAGATGACATTGTCTCTGCACAAAAGGGTTGTGGGCAGCTGTAAGTATAATGAATGCCGAGCGACGTTCCTTCACCGCTGACCACAAATTCCGGGCCAACATATTTAATCCAATAATATTTCTGTGTTACTGCGAACACTAAATCTGCATTTCTGCAGTTTTAACAACAAAATACTGCCTAAACTAGTTCTAATATGAACCTTCATTTACTGAGAGATATTTTGCTATCACTAACAGTGAGGCTCATTTTTTTACACTTTTGTAAGTTGTCTGAAGAAATACAAACAACCACAGCAACATAGTTGGAAACCTGACTTAATGTAAACCTAAATTGTTGATGATGGATTACCCCAAATATTAAGCTAACTTCCTCTTTCATCATTTTCCAATTTCCAGCATTCACAGCTGTGCCATTCATGTCTAAATTTCAATACTACATAACACACTGAATGAAATCACTGCAGTCTCTTTGGCCGGGATTTTGCTAACCTTGGCGGGTCCCGACCCCGCTGCTGGCCCCATCCCAGCCTCTGAAATGAATTTCTCTAGATTGGGCTTGTTAAGCCCCGCCCAGTGTGTTTTCTGGCCAATTAGAGGAAGTGGGTCTGGTGATGTCATTTGATGACGCTTCATCAGCCGGTTTCCTTAAAGGGACCATGGCCAACTTTAATTTGACAGTTGTGCTGTCAGTGTTCTGCAGCATTGAGGTGCTGCCAACACTGACAAGCACAGCACAGAGGCGCAGGGCTGCACCCAAGCTCTCCCATGACTCCCTCCATATGCTTATGCAGGGAGTTAGAGCATGCAGGGAGGTTCACTTCCCTTTCCATGGGCGGAAGAGACCTCCCCAGGAGATCAACACAGCCTGGTTGCACATTGCAGAGGAGGGCACAAGCAGGGATGTGGTCAGGAGGACCTGGGTTCAGTGACACAAACGTTTCAATGATCTCAGTGGATCTCGAAACGTTAGTACAAAGCCACACTCAACCTCATCCTGCTGTGCCTCTCATCACATCCCCATCACTCTGCCTTCCCTACCCTACTCCTGCACATCCTTACTCACACCAATTTACCTTGCACCTCCACTCATCCCTCTCTCTCTACCTACATTATCGCTTCCCCATCTCACTAGCCACCCCTCACACTCACCCTCATCCTAGTGCAATCATGCCAACTAACAACACACAAGGGCAGGTACTTGGGTGTTTTCTGCAATGTTCATGTAAAGTTTCTGTTGATGTGGTGTCAAACATTGAAACCACCCCGTGGGCGAGCTGTCAAATGCAGAAGGTGAGCTGAAATTCATTCTAAAGTGGCTGTAAACAAGCCACTAATTACCTGAATTGGGTCGCCCACTGTGAACCCACCGCTGCGTGTCGGGTCTGCTCAGCGCTGACAGACCCGACATCGGGAAAAGGCGCGTGGCAGCGGGTTCCTGCGGGGTCTCGACCCGCTGGGGAAATAAAACACTTTCCCACCTGACCTGCCACCGATCGCGCCCGCTGACCCCCTGGAAAATCCAGCCCTTTGCTTCAGCTCTCAATTCAACCCTGACCTGTACACTACTAGGCTATTTCAATTTGCTTTGCATCATTCACTGCACAGAACCTACTGAATCTGTTTCCATTGTCTGGACCGGGAAATAAATACTATCAATTATACCTTATATTCTGTCTTTGGTTAACAGGTAATAGTATCACATAGAATGCCAAGCGATCTAACACTGCATTTTTATTTCCTCCTTGGGTTCCCCAGGGTAAGCACCATTCCCTGACCAGAAGGATTTGCAGGCATTTACGCCAATCACTCTGTGCCCTTGTGCCAACACATGGCGGGGCCTAAGACCTGTGCGGGTTTATCTGCTGTCTGTTTTTCTCTGTGCTTGGGGTATTCAAACCAGCAATATCAGGAGCTCAGTATTGGAGCCATCACAGGTGCCAGCCTATATCCCACCTCTCCGTGGCACAGTGCGACACACCAGACCATTTCAATTTGCTGCACTATCCTTTTCCCTATGACTTACTCGCAGTTGTTACAGTTTCTTTGGGTTGGTTCAACCCTACGGGGAAACTGGCTATTTTTTTGTGTCCAGAGTTTAATAGCTTCCAGAACGTCACACATGAGTGTCTGGAATGCAAACATATAAATTGGGACAGTTCTCAAAATTACTGAATAGGTCACAGCTAATTCAGCACTTATTACCAGAAGCAACACAATTTATGTCAGTATCTCAAATATAACAGACTTTTCATATTATCAATGTTGGAGTGTAATTTGCAGTTGAAATTTTTTATTAAATGTGAAAATTTGATTTCAATGATAGTGCCTGGAATTAAAATTGCAGTGACCTCAATACTAAAGGTGGAAAAAGACAATTTTTGAAATTAATCTCTGTATGTTATTATACACATATTCTTGTGCATTCATATGAAGTAGCAAAGTTTCCTGTTTTGCTTTCATCAACCTTAAAAATTAACCCGGTAGTACTACAATCCCAAGGTGGTGGGACAATTACTGGAAGAAATTCTGAGGGACAGGATAAATCTTCATTTAGAAAGACACGGATTAATCAAGTACAATAGCAAAATACTGCAGATGCTGGAAATCTGAAATAACAACAGAAAATGCTGGAAAAACTCAGCAGGCCAGGCAACATCCGTGGAGAGAAAATAGAGTCAGCGTTTCGGGTCAAACCCTTCTCTCCACGGATGTTGCCTGGCCTGCTGAGTTTTTCCAGCATTTTCTGTTGTTATTACGGATTAATCGGGGACAGTCAGCGTGGATTTGTTAAGGGGAGGTCATGTCTGACTAACTTGATTGAATTTTTTGAGAAGGTAACAAGGAGGGTCGATGAGGGTTGTGTGTTTGATGTAGTGTATATGGATTTTAGCAAGGCTTTTGATAAGGTCCCACATGGCAGACTGGTCACGAAAGTAAAAGCCCATGGGATCCAAGACAAAGTGGCAAATTGGATCCAAAATTGGCTCAGAAGTAGGAAGCAAAGGGTAATGGTCGAAGGGTGTTTGTGTGACTGGAAGGCCGTTTCCAGTGGGGTTCCGCAGGGCTCAGTACTGGGTACCTCGCTTTTTGTGGTATATGTCAATGATTTGGACTTGAATGTAGGAAATATGATTAAGAAGTTTGCAGATGATACAAACATTGGTCGTGCAGTGGATAATGAAGACTGCAGGAAGATATCAATGGACTGGTCAGGTGGGCAGAACAGTGGCAAATGGAATTCAATCTGGACAAGTGTGAGGTAATGCATTTGGGGAGGGCTAACAAGGAAAGGGAATACACATTAAATGGTAGGACACTGATAAGTGCAGAGGAACAGAGGGACTTTAGAGTGCATATCCACAGATCCCTGAAGGTAGCAGGACAGGTAGATAAGGTGGTTAAGAAGGCATGCGGGATACTTGCCTTTATTAGCCGAGGCATAGAATATAAGAGCAGGGAGGTTATGCTAGAACTGTATAAAACACTAGTTAGGCCTCAGCTAGAGTACTGTGTGCAGTTCTGGTCACCACATTACAGGAAGGATGTGATTGCACTGGAGAGGGTGCAGAGGAGGTTTACGAGGCTGTTGCCTGGACTGGAGAATTTTAGCTATGAGGAAAGATTGGAGAGGCTGGGGTTGTTTTCTTTGGAATAGAGGAGACTGAGGGGAGACCTAATTGAGGTGTATAAAATTATGAGGGGCCTAGATAGAGTGGATAGGAAGGAACTACTTCCCTTAGCAGAAGGGTCAATAACCAGAGGGTATAGATTTAAAGTAATTGGTCGGAAGTTTAGAGGGGATTTGAGGAGAAATGTTTTCACCCAGAGGGTGGTGGGGGTCTGGAACTCACTGCCTGAAAGGGTGGTAGAGGCAGAGACCCTCATCGCATTTAAAAAGTACTTGGATATGCACTTGAAGTGCCGTAACCGACAAGGCTACGGACCAAGAACTGGAAAGTGGGATTAGGCCGGATAGCTCTTTGTCGGCTGGCACGGACAAGATGGGCCGAATGGCTTCCTTCTGTGCTGTAATTTCTATGATTCTATGAATTCCTTTATCATAACATCGATAGTGCTAAACAATATGAAATAAGGGGTACTAATATATTCGACCTACAATAAAAATGAAAACTGCCACAATAGTAAACAGAATTTTAAAAGTGAATTTACAATTTTATATAATAACGTTAATATAATTCCAAACCTGTAGTTCTGATGACAAAGGCCAGAACCAGGAACTGGGCTGCAAGGTAAAGACCATCAACATATATCGATTAAAAAAAAAATCACCATTTTTCATTATAGACTACATGTGCTTGTAAATAAATATATTTCTATGATGTCTAGGAAAAGCTTTCTAGTACGTGGAAGTGAGCCATAAAACCTCTAGGTAAGAAGGCACCTACACAAAGGTGTAACATTTCATTTCTGAGCACACAGAAAACAATTACAATACATTACTGGATGTGTGTTAAATAGGCCACAATAAAGATTGGATTTCAATCCAGAGGAGGTTGGTTGAACGACCATCTGTAATCTGGGGAAAGAAAAGCTTAGAACTGGAAAATTTCATTCCCTTTGCATCCAATTTCTACCCTTCCCTCACCTTCACATGGTCCATCTCCGACTCTTCCCTTCCCTTCCTCGACTTCTCTGTCTCCATTTCTGGTGACAGGCTATTGACAAACATCCACTACAAGCCCACTGACTCCCACAGCTACCTGGACTACACTCCCTCCCACCCCGCTTCCTGTAAGGACTCTATTCCATTCTCCCAGTGTCTCCGTCTCCGCCACATCTGTTCTGACGATGCCACCTTCCATACCAGTGCTTTCGACATGTCTTCCTTTTTCCTCAACCGAGGATTCCCCTCTACCGTGGTTGACACAGCCCTTGACCGTGTCTGTTCTATCTCCCACACTTCTGCCCTCACCCCTTCCCCTCCCTCCCAGAACCATGATAGAGTTCCCCTTGTCCTCACCTTTCACCCCACCAGCCTCCACATTCAACGGATCATCCTCCACCATTTCTGCCACCTCCAGCGTGATCCCACCACCAAACACATCTTCCCCTCACCTCCCCTTTCAGCATTCCGAAGGGACTGCTCCCTCCATGAAACCCTGGTCCACTCCTCTATCACCCCCAACACCCCCTCCCCTCCCCATGGCACCTTCCCATGCAAGCGCAGGAGATGCAACACCTGCCTTTTTACCTCCTCCCTTCCCACTGTCCAGGGCCCTTCCAGGTGAAACAATGATTTACTTGTACTTCTTGCAATTTAGTATACTGTATTCGCTGCTCACAATGCGGTCTCCTCTACATTGGGGAGACCAAACAGAGATTGGGTGACCGCTTTGTGGAACACCTCCATTCAGTCTGTAAGCGTGACCCCGAGCTTCCGGTCGCCTGTCACTTTAATTCTCCGCTCCACTCCCACTCAGACCTCTCCGTCCTCGGCCTCTTGCATTGTTCCACTGAAGCTCAGCGTAAGCTCGAGGAACAGCACCTCATCTTTCGATTAGGCACTTTACAGCCTTCTGGACTCAACATCGAGTTCAACAATTTCAGATCATAACCTCGGCCCCCATGTTTTCTTTTCGCTCCCACATGGCAGCTGTTGACGATTCTGCCAGTGCCATTTACACCTCATCTAGACTCATCTTTTGTTTCTTAACTTGTCCTATTACCATCTCCTTTTGCCTTGCACCATCATCCCTTTTGTCTTTTAATCTCTCCTACTTCCAGCCTATCACAGACCTTCCCTTTTGTTCTTTCCTCACCTACCCCCTTTCCCTGCCCATGCATTTGCTTAACTATCTGTTACTTCTCCAACTTTTTCCAGTTCTGACGAAGGGTCATCGACCTGAAGCATTAACTCTGTTTCTCTCTCCACGATGCTGCCTGACCTGCTGAGTGTTTCCAACATTTTCCGTTGTTGTTAAAGAAAAGCATCTACCTTGTACAATGTAGGTAGGGGTGTGAAATTTGAACTAAATGAAGTTCAAACTGCCCAAATATAGTCCTCTTTGACAGAGCTGTGTAGTAGTAACTGCAGATAGTTGACCTAAATGTTTATTATTGGGATTGCTGTGTTGCCATAGCAATTGCATGGCACAAACAGCAGGGAAGGCTATTGTGCAGTACTTCTTTCGTACTTTGGGCAGGAGTGCTAGAAGACAGATTGTTGGTTATGTTACAGTGGTGAGACCTATACGTTCCTTTAAGGGTTGTGGTCCAATTGGTCATGGTCCAGGTGGTCTTGCTGGCTGCCTCTACACCAATTACTGTTTCACGTGTTTCATTACATCAAAGTGTGATGAAAGTGAAGCATTTTTGTTCATGACGGATTATTTATTGGATTCTTTCTTTCTGGTCACATCACATAGTAGTGAGTAGTCACCTAAGAAGTAAACAGTTGTGTTTTGGAGTTCAGGCTTTTGTTGAACATTACAAGATGCATCGTTATTACTTTTGACATTTTGAGATTAGTAAGTGTTTGTAATGATTGTAATTAGAGTGGTGTACAGTAATAAGGGTTCTCTGGTCAACCCATGGATCTTTCTACATTTATCTAGATATTGGGCAGATAAAGGCACGCTCTGGTTTATAAGAGATGTGAAGACCAGTGGTGCTGTGCACAAGGAATATTCCTCAAGTGAAAACCCCAAAACGTCACAATAGAATCTGCGCACTGGGGCTTCAAGGTAATTGCAACTAAAAAGAATGCTTGTCATGCTCATAAGACTAGTCCATTCAATCTTTTTCTCAAAAAACTTTCAGCGGGCTAAGGTGACACTGGACAGATAAAGTAGAATCTTGGCTAGGTTGTTGATTATTGCAAGGTACTGCTGAAGTTCTTTGCTGCTTGATCTGTGCATTTCCCTAATTTTTGAATTGAGTCCTTCTGTGACTGTATGATCCATATAACTAATTTCAGGAACTCTATCTTGCACTCTTTGGCTTGAGATTTACATTCTACTCAATCTTCAACAAATCTTTTATCATATTGTTCTTCACCCACACATATCATCCCTGGCGACTAGAAAACCTTCTAATTCCTCCAATACATGCATCATTATTCTTTGAAATACTTAGGTGCTGAATGGCATTGTTACATATCAGTATCTACTGAAGGCTTGTTGAATATGCACAGTTTCAAGTGCTCCATCGAGCTCCACTTGCCAATGCATAATTTACATCCAATGTATTGAAGACTTCGGCTTTTGAAACTCAGTGTACTTCCTCAATTGGCTCTGGTATAACATTACACTGTGATTCAATCTCCAGTTTGTAATCAACAACAACTTGCATTTATATAGCACCTTTAACATAATAAAATGTCCCAAGACACTTCACAGGAGCATTATACCGAGCCACATAAGGAGATATTAGGACAGATGACCAAAAGCTTGGACAAGGTAGATTTTAAGGAGCATCTTAAAGGAGGAGAAAGAGGTAGAGAGGCGGAGACAGCAATTGCATACCAGTCCTTGCCAGCGTGTATGGATCACATCACCTAAAATTCCTACATCTAACTTAGAGTCTTCTTCAACTCTGTGCACTTTTCTTGACCTAAGCTTTCTGACAGCTTGTACCTTACAAAGCCTATTAGTATACAAGTTCACAAAGTAATTCATCATTACACACTTGCGATGGTTCTCTCCGCATGATGGCCATTTTCATTTTTCACACTCTCTGTCAGAGTATTGGTCATCTTTCTGACTACTTGGCTCTGCTTTGCCTGTGTGATTTCACTTTGTTCATTGTATATATAGCTTTGCTCTTAAGTCCAGTTACCAACTGACCTAATTGTCTTACTAACCTATGCAGCACAACACATGACTATTGCATTTTGAAGGGCAAGGTTTTATTTGAAAAACGGTGGTATTTAAAATAAATGTTTAGCGAATTTTGCCACCAGGATGCTTAAATGTTAAATACAAATTTGTCCTGAATGTGCGGTCGGGATGACGGTGAACTGGCAGGGAATCTTTTCCAATGTACTGCAGCATTCCCTTCTAGTTTCATTGGCTCAGGTGGCTTTCAACCCTTCCAATTTTTGGGCTTTCAATGTGTTTCTTTTGACACCAGCTAAGGATTACACTTCTCCAGCAGTCATTAACCACTTTATTAAAAGGCTAGCGAACACATCCAGCTAGTCATGTAGCTGAAATATTTCCAAACCACTTCACTAAATGGCAGTGCACTCCTAATTGCACCCATCCTCTTTTCCCAGGGCTGAGCAGTTTACACATTGACCCAGCCTGAGTTAGTGAAACTCATCACTCCAGGCCACCAGAAGCCCAGAGTGTCAATCAAAACTGGCAACCTTGTTTTTTAGATTTAGTCTGTTCCTAGTGCTGTCAGTTTAAGACTGTTCCCAGTAGGACTCTTTTAGATTATTGCAAATTCCGTAGGATTTTAATTTGATCATTTCTAATATCTAATTTTTCATTAGGAGATTAAATATGGATTAAAAATCTCTATTGGCTAAGTGACAGGAAATAGAGAGTAGTGTTGAACAGTTCTTTTTCGGACTGGAGGAAGGTATACAGTGGTGTTCCCCAGGGGTCGGTTCTAGGACCACTGCTTTTCTTGATATATATTAATGACTTGGACGTGGGTGTACAGGGCACAACTTCAAAATCTGCAAATGACACAAAACTTGGAAGTATAGTGAACAGTGAGGAGGAGAGTGATAGACTTCAGGAAGACATAGACAGGCTGGTGGAATGGGTGGACACATGGCAGGTGAAATTTAATGCAGAAAAGTGTGAAGTGATACATTTTGGTAGAAAGAACAGGAAGAGGACATATAAACTAAATGGTACAATCCTAAAGGGGATGCACGAACAGAGAGACCTGGGGGTATGTGTGCACAAATCGTTGAAGGTGGCAGGGCAGTTTGAGAAAGCAGTTAAAAAGGCTTATGGGATCCTGGGCTTCATAAATAGAGGTATATAGAGTACAAAAGTGTGGAAATTATGATGCACCTGTATAAAACACTGGTTCGGCTCCAACTGGAGTACTGTGTCCAATTATGGGCACCACACTTTAGGAAGGATGTGAAGGCCTTAAAGAAGGTGCAGAAAAGATTTACAAGAATGATTCCAGGAATGAGGGACTTCAGTTACGTTGATAGACTGGAGAAGCTGGGGTTGTTCTCCTTGGAGCAGAGAAGATTGAGAGGAGATTTTCAAAATCATGACTGGTCTGGACAGAGTAGATAGAGAGAAATTGTTCCCATTGGCAGAGGGGTTGAGAACCAGAGCACATGGATTTAAGGTGATTGGCGAAAGAACCAAAGGCGACATGAGGAAAAACTTTTTTATGCAGCGAGTGGTTAGGATCTGGAATGCACTGCCTGAAAGGGTGGTGGAGGCAGACTCAACCTTATCTTCCAAAAGGGAATTGGATAAGTATCTGAAGGAAAAACATCTGCAGGGCTATGGAGAAAGGGTGGGTGAGTGGGACTAGCTGCAGTGCTCTTGCAGAGAGCCGGCACGGGCTCGATGGGCTGAATGGCCTCCTTCTGTGCTGTAACCATTCTATGATTCTTAAACAAGGAGTCCCTGAAAAAAGGGGGATGGTCGTTTTTTTAATTCATTCATGGGATGGAGGCATCGCTGGCAAGGCCAGCATTTATTGCCCATCCTAGTTGCCCTTGAGAAGGTGGTGGTGAGCCGCCTTCTTGAACCACTGCAGTCGGTGTGGTGAAGGTGCTCCCACAGTGCTGTTAGGGAGGGAGTTCCAGGATTTTGAACCGGCGATGATGAAGGATCGGCGATATACTTCCAAGTCAGGATGGTGTGTGACTTGCAGGGGAACTTGGAGGTGGTGGTGTTCCCATGCGCCTGCTGCCCTTGTCCTTCTAGGTGGAAGAGATTGCGGGTTCAGGACGTGCTGCCGAAGAAGCCTTGGCGAGTTGCTGCAGTGCATCTTGTAGATGGTACACACTGCAGCCACGGTGCGTCGGTGGTGGAGGGGGTGAATGTTTAAGGTGGTGGATGGGGTGCCAATCAAGCGGGCTGCTTTGTCCAACCACCACAACCATCTTCTTTTGTGCAAGGTATGACTCCAGCCAGTCGAGAGTTTTCCCCCTGATTCCCATTGAATTCAGTTTTACTAGGGCTCTTTGATGTCACACTCGGTCAAATACTGCCTTGATGTCAAGGGCAGTCACTCTCACCTCACCTCTGGAATTCAGCTCTTTTGTCCAAGTTTGGACCAAGGCTGTAATGAGGTCGGGAGCCGAGTGGTCTTGGCGGAACCCAAACTGGGCATCAGTGAACACGTTATTGGTGAGTATGTGCTACTTCATAGCACTGTCGATGTCACCTTCCATCACTTTGCTGATGATTGAGAGTAGGCTGATGGGGTGTAATTGGCCGGATTGGATTTGTCCTGCTTTTTGTGGACAGGACATTACCTGGGCAGTTTTCCACATTGTCGGGTAGATACCAGTGTTGTAGCTGTACTGGAATGGCTTGGCTAGAGGCGCGGCTAGTTCTGGAGCACAAGTCTTCAGCAGGATAGCCGGGATGTTGTCGGGGCCCAAAGCCTTTGCTGTATCCAGTGCGCTCAGCCGCTTCTCGATATCACATGGAGTGAATCGAATTGGCTGAAGACTGGCTTCTGTGATGGTGGGGACCTCAGGAGGAGGCCGACATGGATCATCCATTCGGCACTTCTGGCTGAAGATGGTTCTGATTTGTATTGGACACTTAAAGGTCCTGGTGGCATAAACAATTCTACTTTTATTTTTGTGCCACAGTTGATGCTTTGAAGCTGTTCTTTGGACAAATTCCTATCGAATCTCATAAACTCGAGTGTTTCAGAGTCTAACCACATAGTCCATAATATTGACTACTGGAGGGTTCTGGCTGTTTATCACAGGTTCCTGCAAGGCTTCGCTTCAGCAAATTAGCCCAGGAGAAGGATCAATTCACCGCTGGGAATTAAATTGCAGCTATTATACCAGGAAATTGCAGACAATTCCCTCGATCAACAACATCCCAGTAGAAACTATTGAAAGTTAACTATCGGCAACGATTGCATTTTTTCTGTCTGAAGTTAAAGATTTAAGTTGAAAACCTCCACATATACTTTGATGAATAGAAATACATTCCCGCCTAGAGTTAAGAATTTTAATTCGGTTTAGAATCGTGAAAATTCACAGGATACCCGGGGAAGCAGGGCAGATAGAGAACTGTAACCCTGCAATTAAAACAAGTCAGTTTTATTCTTAAATGTAATTAAATCTATTACCTGTTATAATGTTCATCCACTTTCTTCCACGGAGTGTTATCCAATACCGGAATATTACAGAATGCCCAAAATATTCCCCCAAGTATTAAATATGTTGCAAAGACAGTCGATGCTGTCCTCAATTAAATAGAGGCTTCTTGACACGAGTCCAACCATTGCATGGATTTGTAATCGGCTGTGAATGTTGAAGAATTTTCAGTTCAAGGTCGGATCGCTGGTCCATCTGGACATGTCTGAAAGTTTGGCTCCAGCTGATCCTGTAACCTTGCTGGGAGGATGTGAAGATTTCAGGAGATGAGGTGGTGAGGCTGCAATTTCTCCGTTCTCACCTCACACGCTTGTCACTTCCCAGTGGACCGAGCCAGGCAGATGTTCGGGAGGCTGCACATCAGCACCTTGCCAGTAACGTGCTGCCATTCCGGCCCAGCAGTTTGCATTGGTATGAATAAGCTGCAGTTCTTCTGCACGCTTGAAGGGGAAGTAGAGAGGATTGAATTGCTGGATTATCCTAAAAGCTGCAAGGCGGGGTGAACACACTTAATTTTGTTGGGTCAAAATTATTTTAAAATATTTTGTAAGTCCACTTCCTGCCAGCTCATTCACATGACGTCCACCCTTGAAAATAAGGGGCAAGAATTCTCTGTCTCTGTGTGTCTGTGATTCTCTCCCTGTCTCTGAGTGTGTCTGTGATTCTCTCTGTCTCTGTGTCTGTGATTCTCTCTCTGTCCCTGTGTGTGTCTGTGATTCTCTCTCTGTCTGTGTGTGTGCTTGTGATTCTCTCCCTGTCTCTGTGTGTGTCTCTGATTCTCTCTCTGTCTCTGTGTGTGTCTGTGATTCTCTCCCTGTCTCTGAGTGTGTCTGTGATTCTCTCTGTCTCTGTGTCTGTGATTCTCTCTCTGTCCCTGTGTGTGTCTGTGATTCTCTCTCTGTCTGTGTGTGTGCTTGTGATTCTCTCCCTGTCTCTGTGTGTGTCTCTGATTCTCTCTCTGTCTCTGTGTGTGTCTGTGATTCTCTCTCTGTCTCTGTGTCTGTGATTCTCTGTCCCTGTGTGTGTCTGTGATTCTCTCTGTCTCTGTGTGTGTCTGTGATTCTCTCTCTGTCTCAGTGTGTGTCTCTGATTCTCTCTCTGTCTCTGTGTGTGTCTGTGATTCTCTCTCTGTCTCTGTGTGTCTGTGATTCTCTCCCTGTCTCTGAGTGTGTCTGTGATTCTCTCTGTCTCTGTGTCTGTGATTCTCTCTCTGTCCCTGTGTGTGTCTGTGATTCTCTCTCTGTCTGTGTGTGTGCTTGTGATTCTCTCCGTTTGTGGGTGTCTGTGATTCTCTCTCTGTCTCTGTGTGTGTCTGTGATTCTCTCTCTGTCTCTGTGTCTGTGATCCTCTGTCCCTGTGTGTGTCTGTGATTCTCTCTGTCTCTGTGTGTGTCTGTGATTCTCTCTCTGTCTCAGTGTGTGTCTGTGATTCTCTCTCTGTCTTTGTGTGTGTCTGTGATTCTCTCTCTGTCTCTGTGTCTGTGATTCTTTCTCTGTCTTTGTATGTGTCTGTGATTCTCTCTCTGTCTCTCTGTCTGTGATTCTCTCTCTCTCTGTGATTCTCTGTCTTTGTGTGTGTCTGATTCTCTCTCTGTCTCTCTGTCTGTGATTCTCTCTGTCTTTGTGTGTCTGATTATCTCTCTGTCTCTGTCTGTGATTCTCTCTCTGTCTCTATGTGTGTCTGTGATTCTCTCTCTGTCTCTGTGTGTGTCTCATTCTCTCTGTCTCTGTGTCTGTGATTCTCTGTCTCTGTGTGTGTCTGTGATTCTCTCTCTGTCTCTGTGTCTGTCTGTGATTCTCTCTCTGTGATTCTCTCTCTGTCTTTGTGTGTGTCTGATTCTCTCTCTGTTTCTCTGTCTGATTCTCTCTCTGTCTTTGTGTGTGTCTGATTCTCTCTCTGTCTCTCTGTCTGTGATTCTCGCTCTGTCTCTGTGTGTGTCTATGATTCTCTCTCTGTCTCTGTGTGTCTGTGATTCTCTCTCTGTCTCTGTGTGTGTTTGTGATTCTCTCTCTGTCTCTGTGTGTGTCTGTGATTCTCTCTCTGTCTCTGTGTGTGTTTGTGATTCTCTCTCTGTCTCTGTGTGTGTCTGTGATTCTTTCTCTGTCTTTGTGTGTGTCTGTGATTCTCTCTCTGTCTCTCTGTCTGTGATTCTCTCTCTGTCTCTGTGTGTGTCTGTGATTCTCTCTCTGTCTCTGTGATTCTCTCTCTGTCCCTGTGTGTGTCTGAGATTCTCTCTGTCTCTGTGTGTGTCTGTGATTCTCTCTCTGTCTGTGTGTGTCTGTGATTCTCTCTCTGTCTCTGTGTGTGCCTGTGATTCTCTCTCTGTCTCTGTGTCTGTGATTCTCTCTCTGTCTCTGTGTGTGTCTGTGATTCTCTCTCTGTCCCTGTGTGTGTCTGTGATTCTCTCTCTGTCTCAGTGTGTGTCTGTGATTCTCTCCCTGTCTCCGTGTGTGTCTGTGATTCTCTCTCTGTCTCTGTGTGTGTCTGTGATTCTCTCTCTGTCCCTGTGTGTGTCTGTGATTCTCTCTCTGTCTCAGTGTGTGTCTGTGATTCTCTCCCTGTCTCCGTGTGTGTCTGTGATTCTCTCTCTGTCCCTGTGTGTGTCTCTGATTCTCTCTCTGTCCCTGTGTCTGTGATTCTCTCATGTGTGCCTGTGGCTCTCTGTCCCAGGTGTCCTCTGTGATTCTCCCCCTGTTCTGTGTGAATCTGTAGTTTTCTCCCTGTGATGTGTGTGTGTGTGTGTGTGTCTGATTCTCTTTGTGCTGTATATGTCTGTGTGCCTGTCTCTGTGTGTGCCTGTAATTTTCTCTTTGCGCTGTGTATACGTCTATAATTCTGTCTCTGTCCTGTCTGCCTCTGTGGTTCAGGTTGTCCTGTGTGTGTGTATGTGTGTCTCCCTATCCTGTGTATGTCTATGGTTCTTTGTCCTCATGTGCATCTGTGACTCTCAGGTGAGCCTAGAAATAAACCTGTTGGGGTACAAATTTGGATTAAATGGTGCATTGCAAGTGCTTCCATGATTGCACTCACATAATTGTTTATTCCTGATATTTGGGTTTAACATATTTTTTCTATTCGGTGCTAGCTTCCCCTTACACAAAGGGGAGCCGAATGGAGCCTTCACATGAGGTTCGCAGCAGAGGCTCATGTACTGGGCTCCAGCAGCCTTTTGCAATGCTGCATGCAATTTTGCCTGCAACATAAAAGGTTTTGAGCTTCAAAATTTGTAGCCAATGGAGATATGATGGCCACGCACCACCAGACCGACTGATTAAAAACAGAAAATGCAGCAAATTCATAACAGGTCCATCAGAATTTGTAAAACGAAAGACAGGTTAATGTTCTAGGTGCATAATCCTCTTCAGAACTGGAGAAGGGCTCTGGTGAAGGGTATATATGCAAAACGGTAATGTGTCCTTTCTCCTGTACAGATGCTGACTGTGCATTTCCAATATTTTCCTTTTTTATTTCCGATTTCCAGCACTTGTGTTTTTTTTTCTTTTTCCTTAGGCTTACTGATGCTGCATGATGTGAGGGAAAGTAGGAGTGTCCTATTTGGCACCAAAGGGCGCCTAACCATGAAAACATCCAGTGCAGCAAACCTGGCGGGAGCTAGCCGACACTGAATGCTATCAAGAACTCAAAGGATTTGGCTTCTGATGCGCAAAGGAGGGAAGATTTGAAGAAAGCTGCCAGAGTATTGCTTCATTGCCGAGTTGTTCTCACAGGCGTGCATGCCCCAAGTTGTTTCCTCGTAACCTGTCACTCCTTTACTGCTGCCCTATCCAGAGCTTCCATACCACCGTACAGCTCTTTAAATGATTATGGTGTTATTGCAGCATTAACATCCGAACATGTTGTGTATGTATCTTTAAGAGAAGAACTGATTTTATACTGCAGTACCGGCAGTGACCACACCTGTATAAAAAGCCCTAGCAGGCTTCTGTACATCAGTCTGACGTTTACTCTCTGTTCAGTAAATACCTGTTTTATTGTTCTCCCGCAGTCCGTGTATTATTAAGGCGCGGACTCTACAGTGGCGACGAGCAGGTTCGAACTCACCTGCAGTACTGCATCACCTCATGGGGATCTTTCCCTGAGAAGAAGTTTCTTGGAGGTCGAAGTCAGAGCAATGGGCGTCGACCGCGGGCAACCGCCCAAGGATCCATCGGAGTTCGGAGAATTGTGGGAGAGGCTGTGGAGAGCTGGGCTTGGCTCCCCAGTCAAGGTGTTCCAGCAAATCGTGCTGGTAGCAGGTAGTGCGCTGACCCTTCCGGACTGCGGCGGGCTCGAGCTTGATCGAGCGGCTCTGCAAAGGGGCCGTGCAACGTCGCCGGGAGGAAAGAGAGAGAGAGAGGGTGGAGCGCACAGGGCGTGGTCGGTGCTCAAGAACCGGGCAGCCGAGAGAAAATAAACGAGCGGAAGGAAAAGTGAGACGCGCCGAAGCCGCGGGTCGCCGCCATTACCCTGTAGAACGCTAGGAGCAGTGTGGCAGCAAGGGGAAGAAGGAAAAGCGCGGGAGGCGCCATTTTATTCCATTGGGGAAGAAGGAAAAGCGCGGGAGGCGCCATTTTATTCCATTGGGGAAGAAGAAAAAGCGCGGGAGGCGCCATTTTAAATCACCCAAGATGCCGAAGAGTGGCAGTATCACTGCTTTCGACAACGAGGTAGAAGACTGGACCACATATGTGGAAAGAATTGAAGTGTACTGCAATGCCAATGAGGTGGCCAATGGAAAGAAGGCGTCGGTATTATTAAATTTAATGGGCGCGAGAACGCACGGCCTATTGCGGAATTTAATTACCCCAGCTAAACCAATGGAGAAAAGTTTTGAAGAGATTGTTAATATCTTACAGGAACACCTAAACCCTACACCGCTGCTGATAGCAGAAAGATTCAAGTTCCATAAAAGAAACCAGCACAGAGATGAGAACAATGCTGACTATCTTACGGAACTACGCAAGTTATCGAAGCACTGCCAGTTCGGAGCAGGACTGGCAGACACCTTACGGGATAAGTTTGTCTGCGGGCTCCAGAGTGAAGGAACCCAGAAACAACTACTTTCGGAAAAGGACCTGACGCTAGAACAGGCTTTCAGCGTGGCAGTATCCTACGAAGCAGCAGCACGGGGAGCTGCGGAAATACAACGAAACCACAAGAATACAGCGCTAACGAAATGGCGTATGGAGCAAAAAAGTGCTATCGCTGCGGCAGAACAACCCATGATCAGAAGGACTGCTGGTTTACGGACAAAGTATGCAGGCAATGCGGGAAAATGGGACATATAGCAAGAGTCTGCAGGTCGGGAAAGAAAACCAACACTACAAGAACTACTAAGGAAAAGTACAAGAAAGTAAAAAAAATGACAGACAGTAGTTCGGAAGATCAGGAGAGTGATAACGACTCCGGGAGCAGGAGACTAAGTTGTCTAAAGTTACACAACGTGATCGCAAAGGAGGATCACCGAACCATTTGGGTCACCCTCATGATAGCAGGGTGCCAAGTAAAGATGGAATTGGATACAGGATCAGCCCTAACTGTCATGAATCGACGAGACTATGAGCGGCTATTCTCACACATACCCTTAAAGGACACGTCCATTGTATTGAAGACATACACGGGGCAAAAAGTCTACCCCAGAGGAAAAATAAGGGTGCCAGTTAAATACAACGGCAAGGAAACACAGAAACTGTATCTATATATACTACAAGATGGAGGACCACCATTATTGGGACGTGAATGGATCCGAAAAATACAATTGGATTGGCATTCCATTCAGGCGCTAACTGTGACTGACAAAAAGGATGATGACGTCACACCTGGACGACTGTCACAAATTCTAACTGACACAAAAGAGATGTTCCAACAAGGACTTGGGACTCTAAAAGGAGTAAAGGCAGTGGTAAAAATCAAAGATAACGCAAACCCAAAATTTTTTAAGGCCAGACCGGTGCCGTACGCGATCCGCCCAGCCGTTGAAGCAGAACTGGAGAGTCTGGAGCGTTCGGGTGTGCTGTCCAAGGTGGACTGGAGCGAGTGGGCCACACACATCATTCCTGTAATGAAGAAATCATTGAGCAGCACGCCTGGGGAGCCGAAGAAGGTTCGCATCTGTGGGGACTTCAAGGTAACTGTGAACCCAGTCCTGCACACAGTACAATATCCACTTCCACGGATAGAAGATATTTTCGCCTCACTATCTGGAGGGAAATGCTTTACGAAGATTGATCTGGCCCAAGCGTATCTACAAATGGAGGTGGAAGAAGCATCTAGAAAATACCTCACGATAAACACTCACAAAGGCCTTTACCAGTACAATCGACTGGTATTCGGGGTAGCATCAGCCACGGCTATTTGGCAGAGGGCGATGGAACAAGTCCTGCAAGGGATCCCGGGGACCCAGTGTTATTTGGACGACATCCTGGTTACGGGCGAAAATGACAGTGAACACCTTGCCAACCTGGAGCAGGTGCTCACTAGATTGCAGGAATATGGGCTACGAGCCAACCACCCCAAATGCGAGTTCTTCAGGAAACAAATCTTGTATTGTGGCCACATGATTGATGAGGAAGGGTTGCATAACTCGCCAGACAAGATTGAGGCTGTAGTCAAGGCTCCAGCACCGGAAAATGTGTCGCAACTGAGGTCGTTTCTTGGGCTGGTGAACTACTCCCATAAGTTCTTGCCGAATTTATCTACAATTCTGCACCCACTGAACGCCCTGCTGCAAACTGGAGTAACATGGAAATGGAGTGATGAGTGTAAGCGTGCCTTTCAGAAATGTAAATGCCTAATCACTTCAAAAGAAGTATTGGCCCACTACAACCCAACACTACCAATTCGGTTGGCATGTGATGCGTCTCCCTACGGCATTGGAGCGGTGCTGTCACACAAATTCCTTGACGGTTCAGAGAGGCCAATAGCCTTTGCGTCGCGCTCGTTAACCTCAGCCGAGTGTAACTACGCCCAGATTGACAGGGAGGCCCTCAGCCTGGTGTGGGGGGTGAAGAAGTTCAATCACTATCTGCACGGGCAGAAATTCACCCTACTGACTGATCATCAGCCCCTGGTCTCCATTTTTAACCCAAAGAAGGGCGTTCCAGTGATGACGGCGCAACGGCTGCAAAGATGGTCACTTTTTCTAGGGGCACATCAGTACGACATAGAGTACAAGGGTACGAAGCAGCATGGAAACGCTGATGGGCTGTCGCGCCTACCGTTGCCTACGGTAGAGGAAGCACCTGCAGTGGACCCTGTTGAGATATTCCATGCGACCATAGTCGAATGTCTGCCTGTTACAAACTCAAGTATAGAGAAGGAAACCCGAAATGACCCGACACTCTCTCGGGTCTATGATTTGACGGTGAAGGGATGGCCAGCATATGGCAACTCACTGTTGACAGCATTCTCGCCAAGGAGAGAACAGCTGTCAGTGTGCCGGAGGACCCTGATGTGTGGATCCCGAGTGGTAATTCCACCCAAGTTGAGAGACAGAGTGCTCAATGAGCTTCATGAGGGTCATCTGGGAGGGGTAAAAATGAAAAGCCTAGCCAGGGCTTATGTGTGGTGGCCGGGAATCGATAAACAAATCGAGGACCTGACCAAGAGCTGCTCAGGATGCCAGAAAGTCCAAAATGCACCACCACAGGCCCCTCTACATCCATGGGAGTGGCCCTCATCTCCATGGCAATGGGTACACATTGATTTTGCTGGTCCATTTATGGACTCAATGTTTCTAATCGCCGTGGATGCCCATTCGAAATGGCCAGAGGTCATCAAAATGTCCTCCACCACCACGGAGAAAACTATTGCAGTCCTACGGACCATCTTCGCCAGGAATGGCTTGCCAGAACAGATTTGCTCTGACAATGGGCCACAGTTTGTGTCCGAGGATTTCCGGAGGTTTCTGAGGAATAATGGGGTGAAACATTACACATCTGCCCCATATCATCCAGCCACAAATGGATTGGCTGAGAGGTTTGTTCAGACCTTTAAAAAGGCAATAAAGGCGATGTATAACGATGACATACCACTACAACACAAGGTAGATAATTTCTTGTTTGCTTACCGGAATGCGGCACATGCAGTCACCAACCAAGCTCCAGCCATAATGTTCTTCAACCGAAGGCTAAGATGTCGCTTGGATTTGCTCAAACCAAACATAAGACGAGATGTTGAGGATAAGCAATTCCAGCACATCAACGAGAAGCCAACCAGGAGCTTCAAGATAGGACAACCAGCCTTGGCCCGCGACTACCGAACAGAAAAATGGCAGCCAGGAACGATATGCACAGAGCAGGGACCACTAATGTACACAGTGGACGTTGGAGAGAGCATCGTGAGACGCCATGCTGACCAGATTCTAGAGTCACAGGAACAAGCCAAACCTATACCACGAGCATGTGCACCTGGTAATGAACCCGAAGTACAGATTGCGTCTACCTCAGAAGCAGTGGTATTGGAAGCTGACGAACCAACCAATGACAATGAGCCAGAATCGACTCCACCGCAAGAACAGGATACTCGAGAAAGGCGCTATCCAGTCAGGATCAGGAAGCCTCCTCAAAGACAACTTATAAATAATTATTTCAGTTGATGTATATAGTACCGAGAAAATTGTAATTGTAATTAGTTATTATTTAGTTGTTAAATGAATGTTATGTACTGTTTATCTAAAAGGGGAGGAATTGTTGTGTATGTACCTTTAAGAGAAGAACTGATTTTATACTGCAGTACCGGCAGTGACCACACCTGTATAAAAAGCCCTAGCAGGCTTCTGTACTTCAGTCTGACGTTTACTCTCTGTTCAGTAAATACCTGTTTTATTGTTCTCCCGCAGTCCGTGTATTATTAAGGCGCGGACTCTACAGAACATACATACGAATTAGGAGCAGGGGTAGGCCACTCGGCCCCTCGAGCCTGCTCCGCCATTCAATGAGATCATGGCTGATCTGATTACTCCACTTTCCCGCCTACCCCCGCTAACCTTTCACCCCCGCTAACCTTTCACCCCCTTGCTCACCAAGAATCTATCTACCTCTGCCTTAAAAATATTCAAAGACTCTGCTTCCATTGGAGAAATAGAAGCAGCAACTTATATTGGAGACTGTTGCCGCTGTAGTGGAGGCAGAGTTCTGGTCTGTTTCATATCATGCTTCTGTATTATATCTTTCCATATGAATTTTTAGCAAGGCCAACAATTATAAACTTAAAATGGAACTCTGTTGGTGCACCATGAAAGGTATTTATTTCTGTTTAAACAATACTCTCTGGAATTAGCAATTAGTTTCAAGGAGTGATGAGCCACTTCCTGATTTTTGTTATCGATAAATAAAAGCTTAATAAGCCAGCTTAACCAGCCGCCCTAAGCTTTGGGCTGATACCGTTAGCTCCTAAGTATTGGCCCGCTTCTCATTTACTCCCACACAGGCAAAGACACAACCACACAAGCAACACACAGTTAATATATTGTAATGCGAGTTGTGTTGGAAGGTGTCTCTTGGAGCCAGCATTATAACAGTTGCTATTTTTCTGTCATTGTAGGCCTGGAGCAGCAGCCTGACAGCACTGCCAGTGGGCTGGGAAAAGACAGCACCCTGGATCTCTCTCTCCGACATTTGCGAGCACCAGCACACCGATAACATCTTGCATTTATACAGTGCCTTTAATGTAGGTTAACATCCCAAGGCGATGGAGTGTAATCAGCCACAGAGCCAAAGAAGGAGATATTAGAATGGGTGACTAAAAACTTGGTTAAAGAGGTAGGTTTTAAGGAGGCTCTTAAAGGAGGAGTGAGAGGTGGAGAGGCAGAGAGGTTTAGGGAGGGAATTGTAGAGTTAAAAATATTGCCCACAATGTTTCCATGACGATTCTAGAGTGTGTCTCGTCTAATCTAGGTAATACACAGACATTTAATTGTGAGATTAACGGTGGTTTACTAGCTTCTATCTATGATTTCTGAACTAATTTGGGTTTGTCAAATCATTGTCAACTTTGCCTACAGAATTTAGCGATGCCTCGATAAGCAACAGGGGAAAAGCCAACTAGACAGGGAGGTCAGGAGACTGCAATAAAATAATTCGCATAAGGAGCTGGAAAGTAAACTGTTTTGAATGATAATGAGGGAAGCCTAATGATTGGAATAACATAATTGTACTAATTTGAACATCAATCACATTGAACAAAGAAAGAGATTTGGTGGTTGTTTTGGCTAGGATTGTATTGGAATTAAAAGGGAGTTGATGGTAACAGAACAAGAAAGAACAGGCAGCAACTTGTTCATCAAAGTGATTGTTTAAAACAACAAGAGTATAGTTTTTCAAACTGGTATTATTTTAATGGTAGTTTTAACTCGTTCTGAGCTTCAAAGAAGTTATTACATGGGACAATCCATTAGACCATTGGGAGATAAAATATGGGAGGTCATTTTCTTGATATACAGGAAACTCTTTTTTATCCGGCACCGACGGGACCGGCGTGGTGCCGGTTGATCTAAAAGTCCGGATTACAGAGAGGTATACTTACTAAGGTACGAGAGCCCAATACACGGCAACAGGTGCAGGAACCCCGGTTACACGGCACTTGTGCAGGAGCCCCGGTTACACGGCCACAGATCCAGGAGTCCCTGTTGCACGGCAACAGGTGCAGGAACCCCGGTTACATGGCCACTGATCCAGGAACCCCGGTTACACAGCCACTAATATAAAGTAAAACTTACCTGAATCTAATCCTGAATTTTGCCGGTTAAGAGAGATCTCCGGTTATTTAGGTGCCAGATAAAAGAGAGTTTCCTGAAATAAGCTATCCGTTGCAAAGCCCGGGGCGGGGGTGAACAACTCAAAGAAAGAAAATAATGGAGAGCCATAAGGATGTGTAGGATTTCCTAAAACCTTCCTTTTGCACATTTGTACTAGTCCACCCATTAGACCCATAAACAAATTCAGGCACCTTGCATTACTGCAACTGTCATTGAAAATATTGTGCAACTATGCGAATTCAAGAATGATCACTCACAGGAAATACTTCCCCATATAATCCCAAGGAGTTGCAAATATTTGGAAAATCACCCCTTTGCTTTTTGTCGTAAAGAGAAATCAGATTAACAAAATGACTTTGCATGTTGCAGCGTCTCATTTAACTCCAGTGACTCTGCACTCCAGCAATGCCAGGACTGGAACCGATGATGGAGGTGCAGATAATAGTAGCAATTAAGAATTTTAACGGCAAGCTGTTAATAGTTTCTAGTGCCTAAATGTTATGATTTGCCATTCTGTGGCACACCACACAAATCTGTAAAAACAAAACTCCAAAATACTGTGACCTTAAGAGAGTGCATTTGATAAAGATACGATGTTGAGACGCAAATTGAGTTTGTTATTTACATTGTCTCAGAGAATTATTTTGAAATGATGTGAGGCATAATCTCATTTAAGTGAAATTAAATTTCTGCCATCAACAACAACAACTTGTATTCATATAGCGCCTTTAATGTAGTAAAACGTCCCAAGGTGCTTCACAGGAGTATTATAAGACAAATAATTGACACCGAGCCACATAAGAAATTAGGGCAGATGACCAAAAGCTTGGTCAAAGAGGTAGGTTTTAAGGAGCGTCTTAAAGGAGGAAAGAGAGGTAGAGAGATGGAGAGGTTTAGGGAGGGAGTTCCAGAGCTTAGGGCCTAGGCAGCTGAAGGCACGGCCACCAATGTGTTATGTTCATTAATAACTAGTCATTTTCATTATGAACAGCTAGCTTCTAGCTAGTCACTTTATTCATGCCATGTGGACTTCTGTACAGCATCCATCTTGACTACTGCCTTGTGGGTAGCCTAGTGCATCGTGGGTAGTCCCACTCTTATATACATACAGCTAAACATACAGCTCCACCTAGTGTACCATTCTAGGATGACATGTTACTGATCATTACATCCCCCTTTCTTTGAGGTTAAACAAAATCAATTATAACGACATAAACATCTTCACAACAGTCAATACATTTTCAATATAGTTTTCTTTGTACTCAAAGATTAAGTCTATCAGGCTTTTTTACTTCACGTGTGGATCTTATCAGCACAGGTAAGTCTGATGTGTTTTCATGAGAGCCTGTATGTGTGCTTGTGTTAGATTGTTCTGGTGGTGAGTGACAAGACTCAGTTGCGGCATTGTCATCGATTTGCTCTTGGATAGTTTCTTGTGTTTTCAGGAGGGAACGGCGGTTCCTCCTGAGAATCTGTCCTTCCTCAGTTCTAACAGTGTATGACCTTGGTCCTACTTCCTCAAGAACTGTAGCTTTCCTGTTCCATGCATCTGGATCCTCAATCCTGACAACATCATCCCTTGTCAATGGTTTCAGAGTTTTGGATGACTTGTCATTGTATGATTTCTGTTTCAGATTTAACAGTTGAAGTCTCTGTCTCAGTTCCTTACTCTGCTTTTCTTTTGCACAGCAGGGTAACGTGGTACGCAACTTGCGACCCAGTAGGAGTTCAGCAGGTGAAGAACCAGAGTCTAAAGGTGAGGCTCGGTAGCTCAGCAGGGCGAGATAAGGATCAGACTTGCTTTCTGTTGCTTTCTTCAGTAGCTGTTTGAGAACTTGAACACCATTCTCTGCCTTACCATTCGACTGGGCATACAGAGGACTGGATGTGATGTGTTGAATGTCATAATGTGCTGCAAACTGTTGCCACTCCTTACAGTTGAAGCACGGACCATTGTTGCTAACGGCAATCCTGGGAATTCCATGTCTGGTGAAGATGGATTTCACATGCATTATGACACTGCTTGCTGTGGTGCTTGAGAGCAGCGCCATCTCAGGATAGTTAGAATAGTAGTCAATCACTAATAGATATTCTTTACCATTCAAATGAAAAAGATCCATACCAACCTTTTGCCATGGTGCTGTTGGTAAGTCAGCTACTATCATTGGTTCCTTTGCTTGTTTGTTTTGGTGTTTCTGACATGTCTCACATTTGCCTATCATGTTCTCAATGTCCTTATTTATGCCAGGCCAATAAACAGTGTCTCTTGCTTTCCTTTTGCATTTTTCAATTCCGAGGTGTCCCTCATGAATCCTTTTGAGCATGTCTTGACGTAGAGCCTGTGGAATGACTATTCTGTTCTGTTTTAGTAATAGTCCACTTGCGACACTCAACTCTGACCTTATGTGATAGTACTTTGGACAGGAACCTTTTGGCCAACCATGATGAATGTTCTCTATTACTGTTTGTATCACTGTGTCTTTTACTGTTTCTTCTGCTATTTGCTTTGCTTTTGTGTCTGACACGGGCAGCGCAGCAGTGACCATACTCACATGAACATCCACGTCTTCCTCAGTAGAGCTCACATGACTCATTGTGGGTGCTCGGGATAGTGCATCTGCTAACACTATGTGTTTGCCTGGTGTGTAGATCAGTTCAAAGTCATATCTTTGCAGCTTCATCATGAGTCGTTGAATCCTTGGAGACATCTCATTCAGATTTTTTTTAATGATGGCAACCAGTGGGCTGTGGTCTGTCTCAACTGTGAAGGTGGGAAGTCCATATATGTAGCCATGGAACTTTTCTAGTCCAACTACCAAGCCTAGACATTCCTTTTCAATCTGGGCGTATCGACACTCAGAATCAGTCATAGACCTGGAGGCATAAGCAACAGGCTTCCAATCTTCACCCTCTGCTTGTAGCAAGACCGCGCCTAGGCCATCTTTTGATGCATCCGTTGACACTTTGATTCTCTTTGTTGGGTCAAAGAAGGTGAGTACAGGTGTGGTTGTCAGCACTGTTTTGAGGTTCATCCACTCTTGTTCATGTCTTTCTGTCCATGCAAACTCATTTGTTTTATGTAATAGGTCTCGCAGACAGGCTGTCTTGGCTGACAAGTTAGGAATGAACTTTCCAATGAAGTTTATCATCCCCATGATGTGTAACACTCCTTTTTTATCAGTGGGTCGGGGCATGTTGAGTATGGCGTTTACTTTTTCCATATCTGGCTCTATTCCTTTACCAGATAGATTATCTCCTATGAAAGTGACTTCCTGGACACCAAACTGACACTTGGCTTTGTTGAGCTTCAGTCCATTCTGGCGTATGCTCTGTAGCACTTTAGTCAGTTTCTGCGATGAAATAACTCTGTGTTCTGATATTTGTATTGTTGTTGTTGTTGTACTTGTACTTGTAATGTCTGGAATGTTCCACCGGGGGGAACCACTAATGCTCCTCCCTGGCCCCGCCCCTCTTCTGGTATGTTCTACCAAGGGCTCGGTCGATGATGAACTCTGTTAACTCTGCCATGATTCTTACTTAATAAAAGCCTTCAGTCTTAAGCTTTAACTTCACGGATTCGGGCAGTTATTTGGCACATCAATTTTATTAAGTAACAACTTTTGGAAGATGGATCGATTTTTGAAACCAGAGCGTCTGGACATCGATCCGCATTCGGCAGACGCGTCGAAGAAATTTACGCATTGGCTGCGATGTTTTGAACACTTCATCGCATCGTTCGATTCGACGGTTAACAAGTTGGGTCTTCTAACCAACTTGGTAAGTCATCAAACTTACTCTATAATTGAAGATATTACTACATATGAAGAGGCCCTCGCAGCTCTTAAAGCCCAGTACCTTAAGTCGGTTAACGAAGTATACGCCAGGTATCTCCTGTCTACTCGCAGGCAATTACCTGAGGAATCTCTGGACAATTTCCTGCAGGACCTTAAGGCTTTGGCTAAGGGTTGCAACTACAAGGCTGTCTCTGCCATAGTGTATCAGGAAGAAGCCATCCGCGATTCTTTCATATCTGGCCTCCGATCTAATTATATTAGACAGAGACTCCTCGAGAACGACTCGTTAGTTTTAAAAACGGTCGTCGCTGCTGCTCGATCGTTAGATGTAGCCCAGAAGAATTCAGAAGTGTATGCATCAGCCCATGCATCTCTCTCAGCCTCGTGTGTTCCGAGTATGGAGGCATCCATAACACCAATGGAGCCCCCACTTAATCCTATTGTTGCGGCTGTGCCCCATGGGTCTAAGTGTTATTTTTGTGGCCAATCTAAACACCCCAGGCAAAGTTGCCCAGCCAGAGAGGCTACCTGTTTTAAATGTAAGAAACGGGGACATTTTAGTAAAGTGTGTAAGGGTAATCCTGTACCCGAGGTCTTCTCTGCTGCCGCCTATCGTTTTACTCTAGCCTCGGCTACGGTTGACCAGACCATACCGTGTTCCTTGTCAAAATCTATGATGGACATCAAGATTAATGGTCGTCCTACTGGGTGTTTGATAGACTGTGGCAGTACTGAAAGTTTTATACACCCCAACCTTGTTAACTCCTGTTCATTGAAGGTGTATCCTACTCGAAGTGAAATTGTGATGGCGTCCAAATCCCTTACTTCGGAGGTAACTGGATATTGTAAAGCCACATTGACCGTTAAGGATACGGAGTATAAGGACTTTAAACTCCTCATATTACCTCAGTTGTGTGTGAACTTAATATTAGGCTTGGACTTCCAGTGTCAGCATGAGAGCGTTACCCTTAAGTATGGTGGATCTCAGCCTCCACTCACAGTCTGCGGCCTTTCTACTTTAAACGTAAGTCCGCCTTCTTTGTTTGTGAACCTTGCTCCTAATTGTAGACCTATAGCGACTAAGAGTCGACGGTATAGTTCAGAAGATAAAACATTTATAAAAGAGGAAGTGGAAAGGCTTCAACGGGAGGGAATCATCGAACACAGTGGTAGCCTGTGGCATGCCCAGGTGGTGGTGGTTAAAACTAATGAGAAGAAAAGACTTGTGGTCGATTATAGCCAGACTATAAACTTGTATACCCAATTAGACGCCTATCCTTTGCCTCGTATTTCTGAGATGGTGAACCAGATAGCTCAGTACCGCGTGTTCTCCACCATTGATTTAAAGCCTGCCTACCATGAACTCCCCATCAAAATAGAAGACCAACCTTATACGGCCTTCGAAGCTAATGGGCACCTGTACCAATTTCTTCGGGTGCCCTTTGGAGTGATGAATGGGGTATCCGTCTTCCAACGGGAGATGGATCGTATGGTGGATGAATATGCATTGGAAGCAACATTCCCGTACCTGGACAATGTTACCATCTGTGGGCGTGGCCAACGGGAGCATGATCAAAATCTCGCGAAGTTCCTAGAGACTGCAAAGAGGTTAAACCTGACCTACAACGAAAACAAGTGTACCTTCAATACTACACGTTTGTGTATTCTTGGTTGCATTGTGGAGAATGGGGTAATCGGGCCAGACCCTGAAAGATTACGCCCACTTAAGGAATTACCTTTATCTTACACTGTAAAAGCTTTAAGAAGGTGTCTGGGATTCTTCTCGTACTATGCCCAGTGGGTGGCTAGCTACTCAGATAAAGTCTGACCTCTTATTAAGTCGACGTCTTTTCCGCTATCGGCGGAAGCTCAGGAGGCTTTCCTTAATATCAAACAGGACATTGAGAAGGCAGTGGTATGTGCCGTGGATGAGAAGATCCCTTTTCAAGTGGAAAGTGATGCATCTGATTTTGCGTTGGCAGCAACTCTTAACCAAGCTGGTAGACCAGTAGCTTTCTTCTCTCGTACATTGCAAGGACCAGAAGTTCGACATTCTTCAGTGGAAAAGGAGGCACAGGCGATTATCGAAGCAGTCAGGTATTGGAGACATTATCTCGCTGGCCAACGTTTTACGCTCATTACTGACCAGCGATCCGTGGCCTTTATGTTCAACACTAAGCAGAGAGGCAAGATCAAAAATGATAAGATTTTAAGATGGCGAATAGAACTGTCAACATATGACTATGATATTCAGTACAGGCCTGGAGTATTTAATGAGCCATCGGATGCTTTGTCACGAGGAGTATGTGCTAGTCTAGGTACAGATAAGCTTCAAAGTTTCCACGACGCACTCTGCCACCCTGGGGTTACCAGAATGAACCACTTCATTAAGTCCCACAATCTACCCATCTCTATTGAGGAGGTCCGGACAATGACCAGAACCTGTCGTGTTTGTGCTGAATGCAAACCCAGCTTCTATAAGCCATCCGAGCCAGCTCATCTTATTAAAGCAACTCAACCATTTGAGCGTTTGAGTCTCGATTTTAAAGGTCCCCTTCCATCGAGCGACCGTAATGTCTATTTTCTTAATATTATAGACGAGTACTCTCAGTTCCCTTTCGTTATCCCCTGTCCGGATGTGACTAGTGCTGTTGTAATTAAATGCCTCTGCCAACTGTTTTCCTTGTTCGGCATGCCTAACTATATACATAGTGATAGGGGTTCTTCCTTTATGAGCGAAGAATTACGACAGTTTTTGCTATCGAAGGGGATTGCAACGAGTAGAACTACCAGCTACAACCCTCGTGGTAATGGGCAGGTCGAGAAAGAAAATGCGACAGTGTGGAAGGCTATCGTACTGTCTCTGAAGTCATGAGGCCTGCCGACCTCTTGCTGGCAGGATGTCCTGCCAGACGTGCGGCATTCCATAAGGTCTCTTTTGTGTACAGCGACGAATGCCACCCCTCATGAAAGGATGTTTAGTTTTCCAAGAAAAGCTACTAATGGAGTATCGTTACCCACATGGTTGACGACCACGGGCCCTGTGTTGTTGCGCAGACATGTGAGAGGCCACAAGACTGATCCACTGGTGGAGGAAGTACAACTCCTCCATGCTAATCCCCAGTATGCGTATATTCAATATTCGGATGGGCGAGAGGATACGGTCTCTATTAAAGATCTTGCACCTGCTGGAGCTCGAGAAGAGTTCGACTCTGAGAGTAGAGTTTTCAATCGTGGTATTGGACCTTCAGAGACACAAACCCTCAGTGTGGAAAATACTGATGATTCTGGGAATTCGAATGAACCGGAGTTAGTACTCCGGGAAGAGCCTCAGCAAGAGTTACGTCGTTCCCAGAGGATTATCAGACCTCCTGACAGACTGAATCTATAGCAGGGGGTGAATGTGATGAAATAACTCTGTGTTCTGATATTTGTATTGTTGTTGTTGTTGTACTTGTACTTGTAATGTCTGGAATGTTCCACCGGGGGGAACCACTAATGCTCCTCCCTGGCCCCGCCCCTCTTCTGGTATGTTCTACCAAGGGCTTGGTCGATGATGAGCTCTGTTAACTCTGCCATGATTCTTACTTAATAAAAGCCTTCAGTCTTAAGCTTTAACTTCACGGATTCGGGCAGTTATTTGGCACATCAGTCTCTCATTGTGTTCTTTCAGTGTGGAGCCCCAGATGATGATGTCATCAACATAGATCCGAACTCCTTCCAGACCTTCAATTATGTGTTCCATCGCTCTATGAAAGATTTCAGATGCAGATATTATCCCGAAAGGCATTCTGAGGAAACAATACCTGCCAAATGGTGTGTTGAAGGTACAGTATTTGGTGCTCTCTTCATCCAGTTTTAGTTGCCAAAATCCTTGTTAGGCATCGAGCTTTGTGAAGTATCTGGCACCTGACATTTCACTGGTGATTTCTTCTCGCTTGGGAATCTGGTAGTGTTCACCTTTTATGTTTGCATTTAAGTCCTTTGGATCCATGCATATTCTTAGATTGTTCTTTTTCTTTACACATACCATGGAGTTAACCCAGTCTGTTGGTGCTTCGACTTTCCTGATGACTCCTAGTGTGGTCATTCTGTCCAGTTCTTTCTTGAGCCGGTCACGCAGGGGTGCTGGAACTCTCTGTGGAGCATGTACCAGTGGCTGAGCATCCTCCTTTAGCTGGATCTTGTAAGTGAATGGTAGAACTCCAAATCCTTTGAACACATCCTGGAAATTACTCACTACAGAATCCACTGAGTCATCTGGTCTGCTTACGGCACAGTTTATACGGTAGACTCTCTTGACCAGTTCTAAGTCCTCACAAGCTTTGTCACCTAGTAGTGAATCAAGTCCTTCAGCCACAACAGAAAACATGAGATGATGCACTTTGTCTTTGACTGTCACTTTAAGTCTGCATACACCTAAGCTATCTATTTTCTGTCCATTATAGTTCTTCAGTAGTACTGACTTTTTCTGTATTTTGGGCTTTTCTTTCATATTTTTAATGTCACTCATACTGATTAAGTTTGCTTTTGCTCCAGTGTCTAGTTTCAATGTAACTAATGCTCCATTTACCTGCAGTGGCATCATCCATTTGTCCTCTTTTACTGCATTAACTTTATGTTCAGCATTGTCCACTCCTGAGGGCTGCACATTTTCTGTATCCTTTTTGATATTGTCACATGACAGCATTCCTACAGAAAATGTCTCACTTAAATCAGTGTCCTCAATCACATTAACTCGTTGCCCTTTCTTAGTTTTTACTTTTGAAAAGCATTGTTTGACAAAGTGATTCTTTCCAGGACATTTTGTGCACATTTTTCCAAACACTGGGCATTGTCGTGACTGGTGTTTGTAACCACAGCGTTTACAATTAAAAATTCCTTCCTCCGATTGCTTTTCATTTCTGTTCTGCCCATGTTTCTTCCCTTTGTAGGACACAGCACTGACAGCAGCACTATCACTTACTACAATTGCATTATTATTAATTTCACTGAAAGTCTTCGCGTGCTTTTGAGCTAGCTCACTGGCTTGGCATATTTTCATAGCTTTTTCCAATGTTAGTTCGGTTTCTCTCAACAGACTCCCTGACCTTTTTATCATGAATACCAAACACAATATGGGCACGAATCATGGATGATTGCAGCTCAGAGAAATTACATGTCTGTGCTTTCAGTTTCAGATCGGTCATAAAGCTATCAAAAGTCTAATTTTGCTGCTGTGTCCGTGAACGGAACACGTCCCTCTCATAGGTTTCATTCTTTTTGGGAGAACAATGTGTATCAAACTTCTTTAGCACATCTTCCAATTTTTCTCTGTTCTCCTCTTGATCAAATACAAATGTATTAAATACCTCTATCGCCTGCGGGCCTGCAACCGTGAGCAGTAACGCTATTTTCCTTGCATCTGGCTTCGTACCGAATCCGATGGCAGCAATGTAGACTTCGAATTGTTGTTTGAAAGTCCGCCAATTGCAGTCGATATTCCCCATGAGTTTCAAACTCTCCGGTGGCTTCAAAGTCTCCATGTCGCGTTTCACAATTTTTAGCAGATTTTCCCCCACTCCTGGTACCATGTTATGTTCATTAATAACTAGTCATTTTCATTATGAACAGCTAGCTTCTAGCTAGTCACTTTATTCATGCCATGTGGACTTCTGTACAGCATCCATCTTGACTACTACCTTGTGGGTAGCCTAGTGCATCGTGGGTAGTCCCACTCTTATATACATACAGCTAAACATACAGCTCCACCTAGTGTACCATTCTAGGATGACATGTTACTGATCATTACACAATGATGGAGCGATTATAATCAAGAGGGCAGAATTTGAGGAGCGCAGATATCTCGGGGGGTTGTGGGGCTGAAGGAGATTACAGAGATGGGGAGGGGCGAGGCCATGGAGGGATTTGAAAACAAGGATGAGAATTTTGAAATCGAACTGTTGCTTAAACGGGAGCCAATGTAGGTCAGCGAGCACAGGGGAGATGGACGAACGGGATTGGTGCGAGTTAAGACATTGGCAGCTGAGTTTTGGATGACCTCGTTTACCTAGTGTAGAATGTGGGAGGCCAGTCAGAAGTGCGTTGGAATAGTCAAGTCTAGAGGTAACAAAGGATTGGATGAGGATTTCAGCAGCAGATGAGCTGAGGTGAGGCGAGGCGCAGACGGGCAATGTTAGTGAGGTGGAAATAGGCGGTCTTAGTTATGCCATGGATATGTGGTCGGAAGCTCATTTCAGGGTCAAATATGACATCAAGCTTGCGAATAGTGTGGTTCAGCCTTAGACAGATGCTAGAGAGAGGGATGGAGTTTGTGGTGGGTCCCGAAGACAATGGCTTCGGTCTTCCCAATATTTAATTGGAGAAAATTTCTGCTCATCCAGTATTGGATGTCAGAGAAGCAGTCTGACAATTTAGAGACCGTGGAGCGTTCGAGAGAAGTGGTGGTGAGGTAGAGCTGGGTGTCGCCATTGTACATGTGGAAACTGATGCCGTGTTTTCGGATGATGTCGCCAAGGGGCAACATGTAGATGAGAAATAGGAGGGGGCCAAGGATAGATCCTTGGGGGACACCAGAGGTAATGATGTGGGAGTGGGAAGAGAAGCCATTGCAGGTGATTTTCTGGCTACGATTAGATAGATAAGAATGGAACCAGGCAAGTGCAGTCCCACCCAGCTGGACGATGGTGGAGAGGTGTTGGAGGAGGATGGAGTGTTCAACTGTGTCAAAGGCTGCAGACAAGTCAAGAAGGACGAGGAGGGATAGTTTATCTTTGTCACAGTCACAAAGGATGTCATTTGTGACTTTGATGAGAGCTGTTTCGGTACTGTGGCGGGGCGGAAACCTGATTGGAGGGATTCATAAATGGAATTGCGGGAAAGATGAGCACGGATTTGGGAGGCGACAACACGTTCAAGGACCTTGGAGAGGAAAGGGAGGTTGGAGATGGGGAGGTAGTTTGTAAGGACGGAGAGGTCAAGGGTTGGGTTTTTGAGGAGAGGGGTGATGATGGCAGATTTGAAGGAGAGGGGGACAGTACCTGAGGAGAGAGAACCGTTAACAATGTCAGCTAACATGGGAGTCAGAAAAGGAAGTTGCGTGGTCAGCGGTTTTTCAGAATAGGTTTGAGGGAGCAGGAAGTGGGTCTCATGGACAAGATGAGTGCAGAGAGGTCAAGAGGTGAGATCGGAGAGAAACTGGAGAAAGATGCGAGTTCAGGGCTAGGGCAGGGGTGAACCTTAGAGGAAGTTTGGCCTGGTGGGCTAGGGGCAGGAAGGGAAATACAGCGGCAGCTGATCGGATGGTCGCAATCTTAGAGACAAAGAAGTCCACGAGCTCCTCGCACCTGTTGTTGGAGGTGAGTTTGGAGGAGACAGGGGAGAGGGGTTTAAGAAGATGGTTAGCAGTATAAAATAGTAGCCAGTGGTTATCTTTGCATTCCAGAATGATCCTGGAATAATGAGAAGTTTTGGCAGATAAGTAGGACCCAATAATGTTTTATGTGGTCCAGCCAGATCTGGCGGTGAATGGCTAAACCACTTGTCCGTCATATCCGTTCAAGTCTGCTTCCCTTGGACTTGAGGGAGTGAAGAAGTGGGTCATATCAGGGGGAACGGCCAGGGTGAGAGAGAGTAATGGTTTTAGTAGGGACTAGGGCATCAAAGATGGTGGTGAGGGTGTGGTTGAGCAGATCGGTAGCTGCACAAATTTGGTGGGTTGGCCCCAGCCAATGACTAATATAGCTGCTGTTTTGTTGTAATAACTCAACTGATACACTAATGTCCTTCAGGGAAGGGAATCTGCCACTTCTACATGGTCTGGCCTACATGTGACTCCATCCCCACACTCGGTGGTTGGCTCTTAATGCCCTCTGAAGCTGCCTGGCAAATCACAACCGGTTCAAGAAGAAGGCCCACCACAACCTTCTAAATGGATCCTGAGGTCAAATCAAGGCTTATGGTTGGAAGTTTCTCTAGCTTGGCAGCTGCTTGGCCCCTCTGCTTGTTGTCTCCACAAACTTTGCAGGTTATCTCAAGGTCAAAAAAACCCAGAAGGTAATAACTGAATTTCTTTCCTTTTTGTACACTTTGTATTAGTTTGTAAAAACACTGGCAATCACAATTGAACCAAATGTGACACATGGAATGCAACAGATCCTCTCAAAAGTTTTATATAAATAGATTTGAGGGTAATTTCCATGATGTTACACTCCTGGAGAGAGCTCTGCTCACAACGAGCATGGGTTGGAGAATCAGGCTCCAAATGTTACTCTATATAGTGGAATATGATCATGTTTTGAGTTCTTCCCAAAATATAATAACTAATGAAAGGCTTTAGATTTATTTGTTTTGGGTGGAAGAAAATGTTTCTTTGATATTGATGACTGAGTGAAACTGGCAATTTAGTGCCAATTGGTGCCGAGTTAGGCACATTATTGTGCCGTCACCATATGCTCGCTGGGGATTGCCCAAACCAATTTCATCTGGGACTCTTTCAGTAGATGGAGGCAGAACTCCTATCCCATTAGTCTGGGCTACATACCGGAAAATATGCTAAACGTGGAAATGTGCTCCATTCCACATCAGACTTCTGTCATGGCCACATACGCAAAAAAAATGATCTGAATCAAAAAAAGGAACCTTCCAAGAAGTTTATATCTGCTTAATAGGTTTATAGAAATGTGTATCTGAGGCTGAACTTGAGAATTTTCCTCAGATCAGAACTGTTTTTAAAATATGAGCCATTGGGCTTCTGGTTCCTTACACATGGACTGAATATTATCTGATTGTCAATTCTAATTTGAGTCTAGCTGTTACTTGATGATGCATTTTTCCTTCTTATCAAAGTGCATCTGCATCCTACTAATCATTATGAAGGTAGTGTAACTAGCAATTTGCCGCAGTTCACTCCAGACAGGATAATAAAGAACAGGTTAGTAAGAGTGAAATAGAAGTCCCTGTTGAAAGCTGTCTAGAAACAATTGTTGCAGCTGATTTTTGAAGCTGACTTGGTGAGTTACTTAATAAGCGTTCTACCTTATTTACTTAAATAGATGCTGTCATGAATCTTACCATCATGAAGAAATGACTCATGAAATAACACTGGACGGCCAGCTGGTGGCGCCATCCAAGGAGTATAAATACTCGGGCGTGGGCCCAGTTTGCCCAGGACGTTTCTGTAACCAGGAACTAGTGATGTAACTAGAATCTCATGGTTGTGAAACAGTTGATTAAAGCCTTGTTTTATACTCAAACCAAGTGCTCAGTAGTTATTTTACATCAGATGCCATTATTTTGTGGCTGCATTTTAAAGTAAAATTGTCAGCCTGCCACTGTTTGATCTGTTTTCCTATATTATCTGGCTTTGAACCAACAAAGAATCGTAGTAAATAGAGAGCTTAAAAATTGCATGGCTGCCATCAGTTCGCCTGCTATGTTTATTATTGAATTCTAATTTTTTTAAATTTTACAATCAAAGGTGCCATAATTCTATCTATTTGTTTTTTCTATTTGAATATGCAGGATGAACCAGTAGCATCAACTCATTTCTGGCAGGGCTGTATCTAATATCACACGACAGAAGCCCAAAATTTGAAGTGAGGCCACCACACCTTTAACGTCAAAAGTATATTGAAACAATAGAAACACTCAGCAGGTCAGGCAGCATCTATGGAGAGAGGAAGGTAGGGGTAACGTTTCAGGTCAATTACTTTCTGTCAGATTTGAAAGGTTAACCCTACCTTCCTTTCTCCACAGATGCTGAGTGTTTCTGTTTTTCTTTAAGATTTCCAGCAACTGCAGTATTTTGTTGTTTGTTAAAAAGAATAGAATTTGGATTGAATTTTGTTATTGATATGTTCGAATCAGTTTACAATCCAGTGTTTGTGGGAGTTTGAGGTGGTTAATCCGAGTAGGGAATAGTCTCAAATAATGAATCAAACAAATTATTGCGGCATCGGCAGCGGCGGGAGGAATCTCGGAGCGGCAGAGCGACTACAAAAGGCCCCAGAGGCTCAGGTAGGCCTCAGTGCGGCATCGGCAGTGGCAGGAGGAATCTCGGAGCGGCAGAGCGACTACAAAAGGCCCCAGAGGCTCAGGTAGGCCTCAGTGCAGCATCGGCAGCGGCGGGAGGAATCTCGGAGCGGCAGAGCGACTACAAAAGGCCCCAGAGGCTCAGGTAGGCCTCAGTGCAGCATCGGCAGCGGCGGGAGGAATCTCGGAGCGGCAGAGCGACTACAAAAGGCCCCAGAGGCTCAGGTAGGCCTCACCAATCTCCAATCTCCAGGAAGGAGAGAGGTAAAAAGTATTCGAGGTGTGACGTCACCACAAAACAGGTAGGTGATTGGTTGGAGTATTTCTCTCTCTTTTAAAACTTTAAGTCTGTGGTTTATAGTTTTTAAGGTCTCTGTGGTGTAGCGGGGACAGTTTGTAAACCAGGGCCCTTAAATATATCATTTAACTGTAGTGAAATTGGTGGGATTCATTTAATTTTAATTAATTAGTTAAAGGGTAAGTCATGGCAGGACAGCCCAGCCCCGTAGTGTGCTCCTCCTGCTCTATGTGGGAAATCAGGGACACTTCCTGCATCCCTGACGACCATGTGTGCGGGAAGTGTGTCCAGCTGCAGCTACTGACAGACCACATTGCGGCACTGGAGCTGCGGATGGATTCATTTTGGAGCATTCGCGATGCTGAGGACATCGTGAATATCACATATAGCGAGTTGGTCACACCGCAGGTAAAGGGTGTACAGGCAGGAAGGGAATGGGTGACCAGCAGGCAGAGTAAGAGGCGCAGGCAGGTAGTGCAGGAATCCCCTGCGGCCATCCCTCTCTCCAACAGATATACCACTTTAAATACTGTTGAGGGGGATGACTCATCAGGGGAAGGCAGCAGCAGCCAACTTCCTGGCACCATGGGTGGCTCTGCTGCACAGGCTGGGAGGAAAAAGAGTGGAAGAGCTACAGTGATAGGGGACTCAATTGTAAGGGGAATAGATAGGCGTTTTTGCGGCTGCAATCGAGACTCCAGGATGGTGTGTTGCCTCCCTGGTGCAAGGGTCAAGGATGTCTCGGAGCAGCTGCAGAACATTTTGGAAGGGGAGGGCGAACAGCCAGTTGTCGTGGTGCACATAGGCACCAACGATATAGGTAAAAAACGGGATGAGGTCCTAAAAGCAGAATATAGGGAGTTAGGAGGTAAATTAAAAAATAGGACCTCAGAAGTAGTAATCTCAGGATTGCTACCAGTGCCACATGCTAGTCAGAGTAGAAATAGGAGGATATTTCAAATGAACACGTGGCTAGAGGAATGGTGCAAGGGGGAGGGATTCAAATTCCTTGGACATTGGAACCGGTTCTGGGAGAGGTGGGACCAGTACAAACGGGACGGTTTGCACCTGGGCAGGGCCGGAACTGATGTCCTAGGGGGAGTGTTTGCTAGTGCTGTTGGGGAGGGTTTAAACTAAAGTGGCAGGGGTTTGGGAACCTGAGCAGGGAGACAGAGGAAAGGGAAACAAGGAAAGAAGCAAAAGACAGGAAGGAGAAAAACAAAATTAGAAGGCAAAGAACTCAACGGTTTAAATCAAACATGGTCACAGTAAATAATAATTCATGTAGGTGTGAGAGCGTTAAAAAAACAAGCCTGAAGGCTTTGTGTCTTAATGCAAGGAGCATTCGGAACAAGGTGGATGAATTAGCTGCGCAAATAGAGGTAAACGAATATGATTTGACTGGGATTACAGAAACATGGCTCCAGGATGGCCAAGGCTGGGAACTCAACATCCAGGGGTATTCAATATTTAGGAAGGATAGGCAAAAAAGAAAGGGAGGTGGGGTAGCATTGCTGGTTAAAAAAGGGATTAACACAATTGAAAGGAAGGATATTAACTCTGATGATGCGGAATCTGTATGGGTAGAACTGAGAAATATCAAGGGGCAGAAAACGTTAGTGGGAGTGGTATATAGACCTCCAAACAGTAATACGGAGGTTGGGGATGGCATTAAACGGGAAATTAGAGATGCGTGCAATAAGGGCACAGCAGTCATCATGGGTGACTTTAATTTACATATAGATTGGGCTAACCAAATTAGTAAAAATACTGTGGAGGAGGAATTCCTAGAATGTTTACGGGATGGTTTTCTGGAACAATATGTCGAGGAACCAACCAGAGATCAGGCCATCTTAGACTGGGTATTATGTAATGAGAGAGGATTAATTAGCAATCTTGTTGTACGAGGCCCCTTGGGTCAGAGCAATCATAATATGATAGAATTCTTCATTAGGATGGAGAATGAAGTAGTTGACTCGGAGACTAGGGTCCTGAATTTAAATAAAGGAAACTACGATGGTATGAGGTGCGAATTGGGTAGGATTGATTGGGGAATGTCACTCAAAGGGTCGACGGTGGATAGGCAATGGCAAACATTCAAAGACCGCATGGATGAACTACAGAAGTTGTTCATCCCAGTTTGGGATAAGAATAAAACAAAAAGGGTGACTCAACCGTGGCTAACAAGGGAAATTAGGGATAGCATAAGATCCAAGGAGAGGGCATATAAATTGGCCAAAAAAAGCAGTAACCCTGAGGATTGGGAGCAGTTTAGGATTCAACAAAGGAGGACAAAGGGATTAATTAAGAAGGGGAAAATAGAATATGAAAGTAAGCTTGCAGGGAACATAAAAACTGACTGTAAGAGCTTTTATAGATATGTGAAGAGAAAAAGATTAGTGAAATCAAGTGTAGGTCCCTTGCAGTCAGAAGCAGGGGAAGTTATAATGGGGAACAAAGAAATGGCAGACCAATTAAATGCATATTTTGGTTCTGTCTTCACAAAGGAGGACACAAATAACCTCCCAGAGATGTTGGAGAGCATAGGGTCTGATGAGAGGGAGGAACTGAAAGAAATCAGTATCTGTAGGGAAATGGTGTTAGGGAAATTGATGGGATTGAAGGCCGATAAATCCCCAGGGCCTGATAATCTACATCCTAGGGTACGTAAGGAAGTGGCCCTAGAAATAGTAGATGCATTGCTGATCATCTTCCAAAATTCGCTGGAATCTGGAACTGTACCCATGGATTGGAGGGTAGCTAATGTTACCCCACTATTCAAAAAGGGTGGTAGAGAGAAAGCGGGGAATTACAGACCAGTAAGCCTGACATCGGTAGTGGGGAAAATGCTAGAGTCCATTATAAAGGATGTAATAGCTGAGCACTTGGAAAACAGTGACAGGATCGGACAAAGTCAACATGGATTTACAAAAGGTAAATCGAGCTTGACTAATCTACTGGAATTTTTTGAGGATGTAACTGGGAAAATAGATAAGGGAGAACCAGTAGATGTGGTGTATTTGGACTTTCAAAAGGCTTTCGATAAGGTCCCACATAAGAGATTAGCGTGTAAAGTTAAGGCACATGGGATTGGGGGCAAGGTATTGACTTGGATAGAGAACTGGTTGGCAGACAGAAAGCAGAGAGTAGGAATTAACGGGTCTTTTTCCGAGTGGCAGGCAGTGACTAGTGGGGTACCGCAGGGATCGGTCCTTGGACCTCAGCTATTCACAATATACATTAATAATCTAGATAAGGGAACTAGATGTAATATCTCCAAGTTTGCAGATGACACAAAGCTGGGTGGGCGTGTGTGCTGCGAGGAGGATACCGAGAAACTCCAGGATGATTTGGACAGGTTGGGTGATTGGGCAGAAGCGTGGCAGATGCAATATAATGTGGATAAATGCGAGGTTATCCACTTTGGTGTCAAAAACAGAAAGGCAGACTATTATCTGAATGGCAATAGATTGGGAGAAGGGGAAGTGCAACAAGACCTGTGTGTCCTTGTGCACCAGTCACTGAAGGTAAGCATGCAGGTGCAGCAGGCGGTGAAGAAGGCAAATGGTATGTTGGCCTTCATAGCAAAAGGGTTTGAGTACAGGAGCAAGGATGTCCTGCTGCAGTTGTACAGGGCCTTGGTGAGACCACACCTTGAGTACTGTGTGCAGTTTTGGTCACCTTATCTGAGGAAGGATGTTCTTGCCATGGAAGGAGTTCAGCGAAGATTCACAAGGCTGATCCCTGGGATGGCAGGAATGACGTATGAGGAGAGATTGGGTCGATTGGGCTTATACTCGCTGGAGTTTAGAAGAATGAGAGGGGATCTCATCGAAACTTATAAAATTCTGACAGGTCTGGACAAACTAGATGCAGGTAGAATGTTCCCGATGGTTGGAGAGTCCAGAACCAGGGGTCATAGTCTAAGGATAAGGGGTAAGCCATTTAGGACAGAGATGAGGAAGAATTTCTTCACCCAGAGAGTGGTGAACCTGTGGAATTCTCTACCACAGAAGGCGGTTGAGGTCAAGTCTTTAAATATATTCAAGAAGGAGTTAGATATATTCCTTAGAGCTAAAGGTATCAAGGGATATGGGCAGAATGCAGGTACGGGGTACTGAGTTTGGATGATCAGCCATGATCTCATCGAATGGCGGAGCAGGCTTGAGGGGCCGAATGGCCTACTCCTGCTCCTATCTTCTATGTTTCTATGTTTCTATGTAAATTATCATGGCTTTCCAACCGTGTCAATTTTGAAACACTCTATTCATATGCACTTTCTCAACCTCCACACTATTTCCCAAAGCCGAGAAAGTAAATTGGTTCTACGCCACAGATTTCTGCATAGTTTACATCAATTTGACTTTACACTGTTCAATGGTTTGTGGAGCAGGAGTGACCTGCCTGCTAATTTAGACTTCAGAACCTTCCAGGTCTAAACGAGAGCTGGCGAAACGCATCAACTCAGGGCTGCTGCCCTCACTTAAGCAGTAGAGAATGCAATTCTGGCTCAGATTATCTGAATGGCAGGTTAGCACAGTATCAAATAAAGCTACGAAGCCACATCTTCTCCCCTCGCTGAATTACACAACATAAATGACTCTGACCCCACTTGCTTGCTGTGCTAGTTTAGAGTAAGTACTGTGTAAAGTGAAGTAAGGTCCCAAGTGTATTTAATATTCTTTAATTTAGAGGAAGTAAAGGGAGTAAATTAAGGGTAGGACATGGCAGGGCAGCTCGGCAGCGTGGAGTGCTCCGCCTGTGCTATGTGGGAAGTCAGGGACACTTTCAGTGTCCAGGGCGAAAACGTATGCAGGAAGTGTCTCCAGCTGCAGCTACTCAAAATCCGCGTTTCGGAGCTGGAGCTGTGGCTGGAGTCACTGTGGAGCATCCGTGAGGCTAAGATCTTCGTGGATAGCACGTTTAATGAGGTGGTCACACCATAGGTAAAGAGTGCACAGGCAGAAAGGGAATGGGTGACCGCCAGACAGAGTAAAAGAACTAGAAAGTTAGTGCAGGAGTCCCCTGGGTCCATCTCCCTCTCCAACAGATTTTCCATTTTGGATACTGTTGGGGGAGATGGTTTCTCAGGGGAATGCAGCAAGAGCCAAGTCCGTGGCACTACAAGTGGCTCAGCTGCACAGGAGGGGAGGAAAAAGAGTGAGAAAGCAATAGTGATAGGGGATTCTATCGTAAGGGGAACAGATAGACATTTCTGTGGCCGCAGACGTGACTCCAGGATGGTATGTTGCCTCCCTGGTGCCAGGGTCAAGATGTCACTGAGCAGCTGCAGGACATTCTGAAGGAGGAGGGTGAACAGCCAGAGGCCGTGGTCCATATCAGTACCAATGACATAGGTAGAAAGAGGAACGAGGTCCTGCAAGCAGAATATAGGGAGCTAGGAAATAAATTAAAAAGCAGGACCTCAAAGGTAATCTCAGGATTACTCCCAGTGCCATGTGCTAGCAAGAGCAGAAATAGGAGAATAGACCAGATAAATGCGTGGCTGGAGAGATGGTATGGAGAGAGGGATTTAAATTCTTAAGGCATTGGGATCGATTCTGGGGAAGGTGGGACCTGTACAAGCTGGACGGGTTACACCTCGGCAGAACTGGGACCAATATCCTCGCAGGGGGGTTTGCTAGTGCTGTTGGGAAGGATTTAAACTAGTTTGTCAGGGGGCTGGGAACCTAAGTGTGGGCCCAGAACGGAGAGAAATAAAGCTGGAAGTGCAAGTTAGAAAAGTAGTCAGCAAAACTAGTAGGGAGCAGAAACAAAGGCCAACAGTAAAGGGGATCAAAGTGCAGAAAAATATTAAACAGGCAAAGTTGAAGGCACTTTATCTAAATGCACGTAGCATTCGCAACAAGGTGGATGAATTAATGGCATAAATAGAAGTAAATGGGTATGATGTAATTGCCATTACAGAGACATGGTTGCAGGGTAATCAAAGCTGGGAACTGAATGCTCCAGGGTACTCAGCATTTAGGAAGGACAGACAAAAAGGAAAAGGAGCTGGCGTAGCGCTGTTAATAAGGGATGAGATCGGTATGGTAGAGATAAAAGATCTTGGCTCGGCAGATCGTGATGTAGAACTGGAATCAGTTTGGGTGGAGCTAAGAAACAGCAAAGGGGGGAAAACATTGGTGGGAGTTGTGTATAGGCCACAAATCAGTAGTGGTAATGTAGGGCACAGTATCAATCAAGAAATTAGAAGCGCATGTAACAAGGGCAATACGGTAATCTCGGGGGACTTTAATCTACATATTGACTGGGCAAATCAAATTACCACTAATGGTGTGGAGGACGAATTCTTGGAATGCATGCGAGATGGTTCCCTGGATCAGCATGTGGAGGAACCAACCAGGGAACAGGCTATTCTGGATCTGGTACTGTGTAATGAGAAAGGGCCAATCAATAATCTTGTGGTGAAGGGTTCTTTATATGATTGAATTTTACATTAGGTTTGAGAGTGATGTAGTCCAATCTGAAACTAAGGTCTTCAATCTAAACAGAGGAAACTACATGGGTATGAGGGACAAGTTGGCCATGGTAGATTGGGAGACTACACTAAAAGGTATGAAGGTGGACATACAATGGCTAACATTCAAGGAAATAATGCATAATTTGCAACAAACATATATTCCTCTAGGGCATAAAAACCCAAAAGGAAAAGTGATCTAACCATGGCTAACAAAAGAAATTAAAGCTAGTATTAAGTCAAAGGAGGAAGACTATAAAGTTGCTAGAAAAAGCGGTCAGCCTGAGGATTGGGATCGTTTTAGAAATCATTAAAGGGGGACCAAGAAATTGATAAAGAAAGGGAAAATGGAATATGAGCACAAACTAGCAAAAAATATAAAAACGGATTGCAAAAGCTTCTATAGGTATGTGAAAAGGAAAAGACTGGCGAAGGTAAATGTAGGTCCTTTACAGTCAGAGATGGGAGAATTTATAATGGGGAATGAGAAAATGGCAGAGAAATTAAATAAATAAAGACAGAAAAAACCTCCCAGAAATATGAGAAAACCAAGGGTGTGGTGAGAATGAGGAACTTAAAGAATTTATTATTAGTAAAAAAACAATACTAGCAAGATTAATGGGACTAAAAGTCGATAAATCCAAAGGACCGGATGACTTACATCCTAGGGTTTAGAAAGAGGTGGCCATTGGGATAGTGGATGCATTTGTTGTCACCTTCCAAAATTCTATAGATTCTGGAGCGGTTCCTGCAGATTGGAGGATAGCAAATGTAACCCCGCTATTTAAGAAAGGAGGGAGAGAGAAAACGGGAAACTACAGACCTGTTAGCCTCACATTAGTAGTTGGGAAAATGCTGGAATCTATTATTAAGGATGCAATAACTGGGCACTTAGAAACTAATAGTAAGATTGGGCAGAGTCAACATGGATTTATGAAAGGGAAATCCTATTTGACAAACCTATTGGAGTTCTTTGAGGATGTAACTAGTGGAATAGACAAAGGGGAACTGGTAGATGTGGTGTATTTGGATTTTCAGAAGGTCTTCAATAAGGTCCCACACAAGAGGTTGGTGAACAAAATTAGGGCACATGGAATTGGGGGTAATATACTAGCATGGATTGAGAATTGGTTAACAGACAGAAAACAAAGAGATGGGATAAATGGGTCTTTTTCAGGATGGCAGGCTGTAACTAGTGGGGTACCGCAAGGATCAGTGCTTGGGCCCCAGCTATTCACAATCTATATCAATGATTTGGATGAGGGGACTAAATGTAACATTTCCAAATTTGCTGATGATACAAAGCTAGGTGGCAGTGTCAGTTGTGAAGAGGATGTGAAGAGGCTTCAAGGGGATCGCGACAGGCTCAGTGAGTGGGCGAGAACATGGCAGATGGAATATAATGCGGATAAATGTGAAGTTATCCACTTTGGTAGAAAAAAAACAGAAAGGCAGAGTATTTCCTAAATGGTGAAAGAATGAGGAATGCAGATGCTCAAAGCGACCTGGGTGTCCTTGTACATGAGTCACTGAAAGTGAATGTGCAGGTGCAGCAAGCCATTAGGAAGGCAAATGGTATGCTGGCCTTCATTACAAGAGGATTTGAATACAGGAATAAAGAAGTCTTACTCCAATTATATAGGGCCTTGATGAGCCCACACCTGGAGTACTGTGTACAATTTTGTTCTCCTTACCTAAGGAAGGATATACTTGCCATAGAGGGAGTGCAACAAAGGCTCACGAGGTTGATTCCTGGGATGGCGGGACTGTCGTATGAGAAGAGATTGAGTAAACTAGGCCTGTATTCTCTTGAATTCAGAAGAATGAGAGGGGATCTCATTGAAGCATACAAAATTGTTACAGGGCTTGATAGGGTGGATGCTGGGAGAATGTTTCCCTTGGCTGGGGAGTCTAGAACCAGGGGCCACAGCCTCAGGATAAAGGGTAGGCCGTTCAGAGATGAGAAGAACTTTCTTCACACAGAGGGTGGTGAACCTTTGGAATTCTCTACCCCAGAGGGCTGTGGAGGCTCAGTCATTGAGTATATTCAAAACAGAAGTCGATAGATTTCTTGACTAGTAAGGGCATCAGGGGATATTGCGATAGGGCCGGTGAATGGAGTTAGGGCAGAAGATCAGCCATGATCTCATTGAATGGCGGAGCAGGCCCGAAGGGCCGAATGGCCTACTCCTGCTCCTATTTCTTATGTTCTTATAGATATGACACCCTTCTTCTCTGCATAAATTACAAGGTACGAGTTGGAAGGTGGGAGGAGCCTTTTTATAATGATTACAATGTCATGTTAATTCTATTTCCTTAGTGTCTTTCTGTTGTTTGATATTGATTCAGTTGCTTTCACAGACGTGTATTTGTATTGATGCAGCACAACATGTCTTTTCACACACATTCATTTTCTATATTTTAATTGCAGTCACTATGCTTCTCTGAAACATTTTTGTTTAGGCCCCTTTAACGGTCTTCGTGATGTTGTTAACATCGGGGTAAATGTGCTTTAAATAATAATGCATCAGGCTGCAATGATAACCATTATTCCAACACTGACAAAGCTGAAAGCATTTCAGCTTGCTATGACTGATGGCCCAAAATTACTTTAACATTTCGCTTTCTGAAAATGTGGCTGAGAATGTTACTTGAAAGGTTTCCAAAGAGCGAGAGTATCAGAGTCATTTGTACTGTTTATAATGTTATGCAAGCTTATATTGATGTGTGAACTTAAGAGACAGCTAAATGATTTCCAGGGTGAACTGAGCAGCACTGCAAATAGCTGTCACCCTGGCTTACTGACACATTCTAAAACAATTCTGACTGTGTAAAACAGACACAATTTTCATTAAATCTCAGAATTCCTTGAACTGGCAGAAACTGAAGTAAAAGTTACAATTTTTTGAAGTGAAATTTGATTGAAACAATGGGTTTAACCATCATCACTAAATCTGTCTGGATCACATCAGCCAAAAGTCCCCATTTTCCAGGGCCATCTTGAAGCAGAGAGATAACCCCCGGCTTCTTTTCACCAATACCAACCATCTCCTTAAACCCCACTCCCTTGCCCCTCCACCCTCACCTCCGACAAGAAGTGCGAAAATCTCATGGATTTGTCACTTAAGAAGCTCGACACCATCCAGCAAGAAGCAGCCCAGGAAGGCACCCCATCCACCACCTTAAACATTCACTCCCTCCACCACCGGTGCACCGTGGCTGCAGTGTGTACCATCTACAAGATGCACTGCAGCAACTCGCCAAGGCTTCTTCGGCAGCACCTCCCAAACCCCGCGACCTCTTCCACCTAGAAGGACAAGGGCAGCAGGCGCATGGGGACACCACCACCTCCAAGTTCCCCTCCAGCCACACACCATCCTGACGTGGAAGTATATCGCCGTTTCTTCATTATCGCTGGGTCAAAATCCTGGAACTCCCTCCCTAACAGCAGTGTGGGAGTACCTTCACCACACGGACTGCAGTGGTTCAAGAAGGCGGCTCATCACCACCTTCTCAAGGGCAATTAGGGATGGGCAAAATAACTCCCCCCAGGTTCCCCCTGCCTTCGCCCAGTCGGCACCTTTCCCTCTCAGTTTAGCACTCTCACCTCTGAGTCAGAAGGTCATGGGTTCAAGCCCCACTCCAGACACTTGAGCAGTATTTAGCCCTCAATCAACATCGTTAAAACAGATTACCTGATCATTTACCTCATTGCTGTTTGTGGGACCCCGCTGTGTACAAATTGGCTGCCGTGTTTCCTGCATTACAACAGTGATGATGCTTCAAAAAGCCAGTGAAATGAATATATTGAGTACTTTATATGTGATTAATACTTTGTAGGTGTGACACTCTGAAGTGAAGAATTTTCCTGGACATGTGCCAAATGCAAGACTTTTAATAATACAGATAGGACGCTGGAAACTGAATGCTTCAGAAGCTGGTAGAAAAAAAAGTAACAAAATTACTGATTGATTATTACATGCAAAATGTCGATGTTAAGATTAAAGCATTAATTCATCAATTTTTCATGAGTCACTTCCTATAAATTAAACTTGATTGCAGGCCTTAGGTTTTCATGTTGCGTATTTTACACCATAATTTAAAAAAATAATTTTTTCTATAATGTATATCTCCTGTTGTCAGTTTTGCTTGTTGATTTTTTTTTTCGTCTATGGGATCTGGGTGTCGCTGGCAAGGCCGGCATTTATTGCCCATCCCTAACTGCCCTTGAGAAGGTGGTGGTGAGCCGCCTTCTTGAACCGCTGCAGTCCGTGTGGTGAAGGTACTCCCACAGTGCTGTTAGGTAGGGAGTTTCAGGATTTTGACCCAGCGACGATGAAGGATAGGCGATATACTTCCAAGTCAGGATGGTGTGTGACTTGGAGGGGAACTTGCAGGTGGTGGTGTTCCCATGTGCCTGCTGCCCTTGTCCTTCTAGGTGGAAGAGGTTGCGGGTTTGGAAGGTGCTGCCGAAGAAGCCTTGGCGAGTTGCTGCAGTGCATCTTGTCATACTGGTGCACACTGCAGCCACGGTACGCCGGTGGTGGAGGGACAGAATGTTTAACCCGCTAATGTTTTAAAACAGTAAGAACTATCAGGCCTCATGATGGTCTTGTGATAAATAAACTCTATACATGCAGAACTATTCCACAATCAAGATTAAAGTGGCTGGAATTTAATATTTGTTATCTTTTGCCATACAGTGCAGTACTCTTAATTATGTTATGCAAGAGAAAAAAAAATTGCATTAGTATTACTATTTGACAAGGATAGATCTTTAAGCAATATATATGCATTTTAAGGCACCACTTAAACAACATTTTATGACTGAGAGAACCTATTTGCTGCTAGGCTTCTGCCAATTGTGTTCTGTAACCAACTGCTAGGAGATGCAAAGGAGTCACGCCAGAGAATGTTCTCTCTGTGATTTTCATCCTCTCCATGATAGGGATTAACTTAGCAGCTTTCTCTCAAAACATAGAGGCCTAGAAATTCAGTTGGGCGCGCCAGCCGTTAGCGCCTTAGGAGGAGTAGATCTCGAGCGCTAGGCGCTTAGGGCTCGGGCGCAGCGCGATCTGCGCCTCGCCCCAACTTCAGTAGACATTTAGCGCCGGCGCAAAGTCTTAGCGCGCGCCCTGCTGCGCGCGCAGATCATGACGTCATTTCGTCGTGCAACGCCCTTTGTGCTCCCGGAACCGGAACTTCACTCGCGCCGCCCCATTGTACGCCGGGCGGCCCTAACGACTGTGAAGTGGAACGGTACACAGCTGAGGCAGGCCGCGGGGAGCGCAAATTAAAGGGCACTTACCCTGCACTATAAAGGCCAGCCATTTTGCAGCATTCACTCTTGTGCAACGTTTTTTTGGAGAGAGACCAAGGAGGAGAGCTTACTGCTTTGGCCCAACACTAGGACAGGTATTTTTGGCTCAGGCCAGAGCTTAGCAATTATCTTTGCCTTCATTGAGATCTCAGTGTTTGCCAGCATATAATGGGGGCTGCATTGGGTGCCAACGCTGAGTTTCAGCCTTATGCCGGAAGGGCTTACAGACGCCGTGAGAGAGTGGCAGCCCTGGCTAAACACAGAGGGGGCAACAGGCGTCGCCAAGTGAGGCCTTACCCACCCAGGGTATACCGCCAGCAGTCCTCCTATCTGACCATGTCTGCCGCGCAGTGTGTTAGGAGGCTGCGATTCAGAAGGGAGGTGGTTGCAGACATCTGCCAGCTGCTGCACAGAGATCTGCGTCCACAGCTGATGCGCAGGACGTCTCTGTCGGTGGCAGTGAAGGTGACGGTGGCTCTCAACTTCTATGCCACCGGCTCCTTCCAATCCGCTGCTGGGGACATCGCTAACATCTCCCAGTTCGCCGTGCATTGCTGCATCCGCCAGGTGACCAATGCCCTTTTCAGAAGGAGATGTCAATTCATCTCCTTCCCCATGACCCTGGAGAAGCAGCAGCAGCGTGCAGTGGGATTTGCAAGAATAGCGGGCTTCCCCATGGTGCAGGGCGCCATTGACTGCACGCATGTGGCTTTGCGGGCACCTCTGGAGCATGCCGAGGATTACCGCAACCGGAAGGGCTACCATTCCCTCAACGTACAGCTGGTGTGTGACCACAGGCAGCGCATCCTAGCTGTCAATGCCCGCTTTCCAGGCAGCAGCCACGATGCCTTTATCCTGCGACAGACAACTGTGGCTGACATGTTCCAGGCACAGCCTCATCCAAGAGGATGGCTTATCGGGGACAAAGGCTATCCTTTGTGTACCTGGCTCATGACCCCGCTCCGCGCGCCCACGACCCCTGCTGAAGAGGCATACAACGAGAGCCATCAAGCGACTAGGAACATCATAGAACAAACAATCGGTGTCCTCAAGCAACGGTTCCGCTGTCTGGATCGCTCCGGGGGAGCCCTCCAGTATTCGCAGGAGCGAGTCTCCCAATTCGTCGTCGTTTGCTGCATGCTGCACAACCTGGCTATCCGCAGGACTCAGGCACTGCCACCTCACATTGGACCGCCACCTCAGGAGGAGGAGCAGGAGGAGGAGGAGGACGAGGAGTACCAGCCCAGGAGGGAGGCAGAAGGTCCAAGGGCCGCCCGTCGGCGGCTTATTGACCGTCACTTCTAGGCCCCCTGTCAGGGAATGGCTTGTGCCAATGAAAGAACATGATTGCAGCCGCTCCGCAAGCTGTCAGCCGGTTAAGGCAACAAACACTTCAAAGATCAAACATGGACAATGTGAATAAATAAAATGGTTTATTGTACAAACTCAGGGCCCTTCCCACATGAAAACCAAAAACAGACGAAACCCCCAAAAAACACTCACACACATGACTCACTCCCACAACCTGGGGAGCATTAACAAAAGATGTAAACAAAAATGGCCTTCATCCTCGGCCTTCACAAAACACACATTCCCGAAAACACAACATTTGGACACACCCTCTACTTAGTGGCCCGCGAGGGCAATGCCTTCCGCAAACTTTGGCGGCCCCTGCACGCCCTGCTGCTCCTCCTCAAAGTGAGGCCATTGGCTGCTGCAAGGCTGGGGGCAGGCTCCTGAGGGGCACATGTCGTGACGGCAGATGCCCTTGGGGGTCGGCCTAGACGAGGTCTGGCCGTTGAGGGGCCGGCTGGTGAATGCTGCAGCTGTGGCTGGCCAGCATCAGTCGCTGCAGCAGCTCCTGGCAGCTCCACTGGGGGAGTGGCAGTGGCGGCTGGAGGAATGGGGGCAAGCTGGCGGATGGCAGGCGCTCGCTGGTCGCCTGAGACACTGGCACTCGGCCGGGCCAGCACTGCAGCATGCGCACCAATCTGCCGAGGGACAGACCGTTGTGCTGCTGCAGCGCGCCGGGTGCCCTGGCGATGCCTGGCTGACACAGCGAGTGTGGCAGCAGTGAGTGCCCGTGTTGACCTGTTCAGTGACCGCATCAGAGCACCCAGTGACTGCACGGCACCACTGATCACCTGGCCACTCGCTGCCTGAGCTGCCCCGAATTCCGCCCGACTGGTGGCCTGTGAGGCCCCGAACTCGGTCACACTCCGAGACAGGGACTCGATGGCCTCAGGCAACTGTGCCACTACCCCCATGAGCTCCATGTGCCGGCGCTCCGAGTCCGCGGACAAGTCCTCGAGGCGGCGCATCTCCTTGGCGTTGGCCGTCTCCGGACTGGAGGCCGGACTCTCCCTCTGGGGAGAAGGCCGCCGAGCTGGCCGACCCTTCCTGCGTTGCTGGACGCCGCTGGGCCCAGCAATTGGACTCCCCTCCGACCCTTTCCCCCTCTGGGGAGAAGGCCGCTGAGCTTCCACCCCCCTCCCGCGTTTCTGCAGGCCGCTGGTCCCAGGAGCTACCCTCCCCTCCGACATTTCCCCCACGCTCCCCTCCAGGGAAGACGTGTCCCCTACATTGGCATGGGTTGCCGCGGCTGAGGGTTCCCCTGATGGGCCGCCTTCCTCTTGCTCCTCCTCCTCCTCCTCTTCTGAGGGGCTGTCACTGGCAACTTCAGGGACCTCCTCCTCACCATCTGAAAGCAGGAAGGCACAAGAGTAGCTTTAGAGTGAGGAGAGGGCGTCAGCGAGGGATGCATGAGTGGTGGCATTCAGCGCATTGGTCGGACAGTGGCAAAGGATGTAGATCTGATGCGCAAGTGGGACGAGAGAGGTCCAAAAGGTGATGTCCTTACCATTGGTGCCCAGAACAGGGTCGGCATCTCCAGATGCAACGGGCCCAATCACCCGGGCACCCATGATGCGCTCCACGCGATGTTGCAGCTCAGTGAGCGGCTGGATCTGGGGTCCGCCTCCCCCGGTCGCAGTCCGGCTCCTCTTATTATTGGCCAGCTTGGCCTGCAAGAGAAAGGACGGCCTCTAAGTACAGTGTGTAGCCCTGATCTTGTGTGCACTGCCTCCCATGGTCGAATAGCCTGGCCAGTGTGTAGCCCTGATCTTGTGTGCACTGCCTCCCATGGTCGAATAGCCTGGCCAGTGTGTTAAGTGTACAATGTGCAATTGATGTTCATGAGTGTCCCATAGCTGCTGCATGAGGGCTGGCCATTAGGGCTTTCAGGTCCCTTTGCCCATAATGTGAGGTGCACATGCAAGGATGAGGAGGACACTGGAAAGGGTACTCACCCTGACAATCCTGGCGAGGTCATTCAGCTTTTTGCGGCATTGGACACTGCTCCTGGGGACCTCGCTGTTGGATGACACCTTGGTGGCGACATGCCTCCAGGCTCTCTGGTAGACGCGGGCCGGCGGCTTCCTGCCATTGTCCGGAAACAAAATATGGCGTCTCTTCTCCACAGCATCAACCAGCACCCTCAGATCAAGCGCTGCGCTCGTTCACGGGCCTTCTCCATGGTTTCAGGCGCTATTTGGGTCCAGCAGCAGTGTTCAGGCCTAGCTGCAGGGCTCCACTATCCAGGGCGTGGCAGCAGACCAAGTCGACCCTTCCCCCTTAAGAGCTGGCCGGCGTCAGGGTGTCTGCTGTCAATCAAGAAATGGCCGCACCTGCGCTGCGCCCGGCCTCGGCGCTCTCGCTCAGCACCTCCGGCTTAGCGCCTAAAGAGAGGCGTGCATCGGCAGTTTTAGCGCTCGAGCAAACTCTTAGGGCGAAGCTAATGAATATCGGAGAAGTGGCCTCGATTTTGCGCCGGGCGCAAACTTTAGCGGCCGCCCGACTTTACTGTCCCAAAAGTGGCTATAATGAATTTCTAGGCCAGAAACTTCAGCCCAAGTTGTAAGCTCGGGCGAAATGAGGCGTGTGGGACTGGGGTGGGAGGGTGCCCATGATAGCATCAGCCTGAGGGCCTGGCCATTTTAACTCACTGGCTTCGTTTACACGCATCGCTGACTCCTGCCCGAAGCTGGTGGGAATGGCTCGATGGGCAGAAGGCGGGAGTGGGAAATCGCGCGGTTGCAGGCCGCCATCGGGGACCCGCGGAAACGGTCCTTGGCAAGGTGAGCGAAGAGTGGGAGGTCTTGGCAGGACCAAGAACGTTGCTTAGCAGAGTGATAGCCACATGTCCTGGCCCTCTGCTCATGCTGATGTTTAGCCGGCCATGAGTAACTGCATGTCAGTGGGCCAAGAAGGCTTGTCCTTGCATTTTTCCATCCTTCCTACTTGTTGGAAAGTATCCGGGTTCTGTTCAGTGCCTCTACCTGACAGCTTGGCTGAGATTAGGGACTCGCTATGGCATGAATGATATGATCAATATATATTACCATCCTACAGTGCAGCAAATTGCAGCATGAAGGCCAACATTTTAAGAATAGGCTCTGTGCCTTTCTTACAAATTATTCAAGAAAGCGCCTTTCCTTGCTCTGAGAGGATGTATAATCAGTACATATTGAATATGAAATGCCACAAGTTATGAATCACACTATGAGATAGAATTTCAAATTAGCTTCACGTCTCTGAAAAAGACACTAGGTCATTTAGGAGAAATGTCATTGTAGTAAAATTGTACTTTTCTCTTTCTTTATGTGCCATTTTCTGCAGCAGGGTGAAAATGGTCTAATATATATACCAGGCAAGGTTAGGCTTCTGGTTTTTATTCAGAGGATGATTGTATTCTTCCATGACATAATTAACGATCATATCAACTTTCTAAAACCTGATTTGAACGAACGTGTCCATTCCATTTTCCGCACTTCTGCTCTCACCCCATCCCCTCCCTCCCAGAACCACGATAGGGTTCCCCTTGTCCTCACCTTCTACCCCACTGGCCTCCACATTCAACAGATCATCCTCCGCCATTTCCACCACCTCCAGCGGGATCCCACCACCAAACACATCTTCCCCTCCCCTCCCCTTTTAGCATTCTGAAGGGACCATTCCCTCCGCCACACCCTGGTCCACTCCTCTATCAACCCCTTCCCACAGCACCTTTCTGTGCAAGCGCAGGAGATGCAACACCTGCCCCTTTACCTCCTCCCTTCCCACTGTCCAGGGCCCCAAACACTCCTTCCAGGTGAAACAGTGATTTACTTGTACTTCTTTCAATTTAGTATACTGTATTCACTGTTCACGATGCGGTCTCCTTTATATTGGGGAGACCAAACACAGATTGGGTGATCGCTTTGCGGAACACCTTCGTTCAGTCCACAAGCCTGACCCTGAGCTACCGGTCGCCTGTCACTTTAATTCTCCACTCCACTCCCATTCTGACTCTCTGTCCTCGGCCTCCTACACTGTTCTAATGAAGCTCAATGGAAGCTTGAGGAACAGCACCTCATCTTTCGATTAGGCACTTTACAGCCTTCCGGACTCAACATTGAATTCAACAATTTCAGATCATAACCTCTGCCCCTATTTTTTTAGACGGCAGCTGTTGATGATTGTGCTATTCCCATTTACACCTCCTCTAGACCCAACTTTTGTTTCTTTACTTGTTCCATTCCCATCTCCTTTTGCCTTGCACCATCATCCCTTTTGTCATTTAATCTCTCCTGCCTTGCACTCTATCACAGACCTTCCCGTTTGTTCTTTCCTCCCTTCCTCCCTTCCCCCGCCTCTGTACTTGCTTAAAACCTGTTACATCTCTAACTTTTTCGGGTTCTGACGAAATGTCATCGACCTGTTTCTCTCTCCACAGATGCTGCCTGACCCGTTGAGTATTGCCAGCATTTTCTGTTTTTTTTTCTAAAACTTAATCTAGTGATGAAATTGCGGTGCACTGTTTAATCCCCATTATACATGCTGATGACTTACTATGCATGAAATTAATATCCTAAATTATTTTGCATGTACCACTCAAATTCCAATCAATTATTCTTGAGATTTAACCTGCAATAATGTGTGATTAGAGGGAAACGGTTTTTGAGATTGCTAAATGCAAGATTACTTTTGTTAGATCCGTGGTTCTGAGAGTATGATGTTTTTCAATAACCACACGGATGCTGTAACTTAACAATAAACAGGTATTTACTGGAGGAGGGTAGTCTCAAGACTGGGGGTATAGAGGCATGCGCAAGGCTTATATACAGGTGTGGTCACTGCCGGTACTACAGTATACAGGAGCTGTAAAAGTAGTTCTGTCTTAAAGGTACATACACTACAATTCCTCCCCTTTTAGATTAGTAGTACCCCTAATATTCAAATAACAATTAACACTTTAACATGTACATTAAACAACAATAGTCCAATTATAGATTCAGTCTTTGGGGCGGCTTCCTGACCCTTTCGGGATAGCGCCTTTCCTGAGGTTCTTGTTCTTGGTGCAGAGGCGATTCTGGCCCCTTTTCATCGGGTAGTTCATCGGGTTCCACTGCTACTAAGAACATTGAGTCCATGAATGGACCAGCGAAATCAATATGCACCCGTTGCTATGGAGAGGAGGGCCACTCCCATGGGTGTAGAGGGGCATGTGGTGGTGCATTTTGGACCTTCTGGCACCCTGAGCAGCTCTTAGTTAGATCTTCGAGTTGTTGATCGATTCCCGGCCACCACACATAAGCCCTAGCAAGGCTTTTCATTTTCACTCCCCCCAGATGACCTTCATGTAGCTCATTTAGCACTCTCTCCCTTAACTTGGGTGGAATCACCACTCTGGATCCACACATCACTGTCCCCTGGCATACTGACAGCTGTTCTCTTCTGGATGAGAATGCTGGCAACAGTGAGTCGCCATGTGTTGGCCATCCCCTCACCGTCAAATCATATACCCGAGACAGCGTCGGATCATTGCGGGTCTCCTTCTTTATATCCGCGTTCGTTATTGGCAATCGTTCAATTATTGACGAATAAAATATCTCGATAGGGTCCACTGCTGGTGCTTCCTCCACAGTAGGCAGTGGCAGGCGCGATAGCCCATCAGCGTTCCCATGCTGTTTCGTGCCTTTATATTCTATATCATATTGATTCGCCCCTAGAAACAGGGACCATCTTTGTAACCACTGTGCAGTCATCACTGGAACGCCCTTCTTAGGATTAAAGATGGAGACAAGTGGTTGGTGGTCAGTCAGCAAGGTGAACTTCTGCCCATGCAGATAGTGGTTGAATTTTTTTACTCCCCATACTAGGCTGAGGGCCTCCCTGTCAATCTGGGTGTAGTTGCGCTCGGCTGAGGTTAGTGACCGAGACGCAAAGGCTACTGGCCTCTCCAACCCGTCTGGGAATTTGTGCGACAGCACCGCTCCAATACCATAGGGTGATGCATCACATGCCAAATGAATTGGTAGTGCTGGGTTGAATTGGGCCAACACCTCTTTTGATGTGATCAATTCTTTACACTTCTGGAAAGCTTGTCTACGTTCGTCATTCCACTTCCATGGTACCCCTGTTTGCAGTAGGGTGTTCAGTGGGTGTAATACCGTGGACAAATTTGGTAAGAACTTGTGGTAGCAGTTTACCAGCCCGAGGAACGACCTCAGTTGTGACACATTTTCCGGTGCTGGAGCCTTGACTACTGCCTCAATCTTTTCAGGGGACTTATGTAACCCCTCTTCATCGATGACGTGGCCACAATACGAGATCTGTTTCTGGAAAAACTCGCACTTGTGGCGATTAGCTCGTAGCCCATACTCCTTTAATCTGGTGAGCACCTTCTCCAAGTTGGCGAGGTGATCACTGTCATTTTCGCCCGTGACCAGGATGTCGTCCAAATAACACTGGGTCCCTGGAATCCCTTGCAGGACTTGATCCATTGCCCTTTGCCAGATAGCCGGAGCCGAGGCTACCCCGAACACCAGCCGGTTGTATTGATAGAGACCTTTATGAGTGTTAATCATAAGGTATTGTTTCGAAGCTTCTTCTACCTCCATTTGCAAGTACGCCTGGGCTAGATCAATTTTGGTGAAGCGTTTACCTCCAGATAGCGAGGCGAAAATATCCTCAATTCGTGGAAGCGGATATTGTACCGTGTGAAGGACTGGGTTCACTGTCACCTTAAAATCCCCACAGATGCGGACCTTCTTTGGTTCCCCAGGCGTATTACTCAGCGACCTCCTCATTACAGAAACGATGGGTGTAGCCCACTCGCTCCAGTCCACTTTGGACAGTACTCCTGAACGTTCCAACCCTTCCAGCTCTGCTTCGACAGCTGGTCTGATCGCATAAGGCACTGGTCTGGCCTTAAGAAACTTTGGGCTTGCATTTTCCTCTATTTTAATCGTTGCTGTTATGCCTTTTAGTGTTCCAAGTCCCTCCTGGAACACTTCTTTTGCGTCAGTTAGCATTTTTGACAGTCGTCCAGGTGTGATGTCGTCATCCTTTTTGGCCTCAACCTTCAGTGCCTGTATGGAATGCCAATCTAATTGTATCTTCCGGATCCATTCACGTCCTAGCAGTGGTGGTTCTCCATCTGGCAATACATATATATCCATTTTAGGTATTTCCTGGCCTTTATATATCACTTTCACCCTTATTTTTCCTTTGGGGTAGACTTTTTGCCCCGTGTACGTCTTCAAGACAATCTCTGTAGCTTTCAAGGGTATATGTGAAAATAGCCGCTTGTAGTCCCTTTGGTTTATGACTGTTAGGGCTGATCCTGTGTCCAATTCCATTTTCACTTGGACTCCGTCTATCTTGAGTGTAACCCAGATAGTCTGGTGATCCTCCATTTTGGTTACCTTATGTAGTTTCAGACAACCCAGCTCCTTGCTTCCGGAGTCTGTGTCACTTTTCTGTTCGTCTGAACCACTGTCCATCACCTGGTGTACCTTTTGTACTTCTCCTGTGGTGATTTCTTACTGTTGGTTTTCTTCCCAGACCTGCAGACTCTTGCTATGTGTCCTGCTTTTCCACACTGTCTGCACACTTGGTCCTTGAACCAACAATCCTTCTGGTCATGTGTTGTTCTGCCGCAGCGATAGCACTTCCCTGTTCCATAGGACATTTCATTGGTGCCATATTCTTGCGGTCTCCGTTGTATCTCTGCAGCGCCCCTTGCAGCTGCTTCGTGTGATACTGCCATACTAAAAGCCTTGTCCAGCATAAGATCCTTTTCTGATAGAAGCCGTTTCTGGGTTCCTTCACTTTGTAGCCCACACACAAACTTGTCCCTTAACGTATCTGCTAGTCCCGCTCCAAACTGGCAGTGTTTCGATAGCTTGCGCAGTTCCGTTAGGTACTCAGCATTGCTTTCGTCTTTGTGTTGGTTCCTTTTATGGAACTTAAATCATTCTGCTATCAGCAGTGGTGTGGGGTTTAAATGGTCCTGTAGGATTTCTACTATGCTTTTGAAATTCTTGTTCACCGGCTTCTCTGGGGTTATTAGATTTTGCAGTAACCCATAAGTTTTTGCACCCATGGAATTTAACAAAACCAGTGCTTTCCTAGCATCTGGCACTTCATTCGCCCTGCAGTACACCTCAATACGTTCCACATATGTCGCCCAATCTTCGACTTCATTGTCGAACGTAGAGATACTGCCACTCTTCGGCATCCCTGGGTGTGATTTAACTGTCAAAAATGGCGTTTCCCGCGCTTCCCCTTCTTCTCCGCTGGCACAAAATGGCGTCTCCTGCGCTTTCCTTCCTTCCCGCGCTCGCCCTTCTTCTCCGCTGCGGCTTCTAAAAATGGCGTCTCCCGCACTTTTCCTTCTTCTCTGCGGCTCAATGGCGTCTCCCGCGCTCTCCCTTCTTCTCCCCGCGGACACTGTTCAGCCCTTGAGCCCTGGCTGTGCTCTGCGCGTTCTTTTTTTTTTTTTCTCGACGCCGCTCGGTCCTGAACCCGGCTGTTGCTTTACCCTCTCTCCGGTTTTTTTTTTTCTCGACGCCGCTCGGTTTTCAACCCCCGGCTGCGCCCTGTGTGCTTCACCCTCTGTCTTACCCCGTTGACACTGCTCGGCTTTCTCTCCGCCGTCGGTCGGCTCCAGCCGCCGCTGTCTGGGAAGGGTCTGCGCTGGACCTGTCGTCAGTCTCTTGCTGATCGCGTGGCTGGGGAACCAAGCCCGGCTCTCCACAGCCTCCCTAGCGATGTTCACTCTCAGCCGGACGACTGGGCGGTTGATCGTGGTCGACGCCCATGTTCCTGGCCTCAACTTTCTTACACCGCCCCCCCGGAGCGAATCCTCAAAGGGAAATGCAGAGTTGCAGGTAGATTCGAATCGACACTCGTCGCCACTGTTAGATCCGTGGTTCTGAGAGTATGATGTTTTTCAATAACCACATGGATCCTGTAACTTAACAATAAACAGGTATTTACTGGAGGAGGGTAGTCTCAAGAGTGGGGGTACAGAGGCATGCGCAAGGCTTATATACAGGTGTGGTCACTGCCGGTACTACAGTATACAGGAGCTGTAAAAGTAGTTCTGTCTTAAAGGTACATACACTACAACTTTAACTATGTGTATTCTTAACTCTTCCTCTTCTCTGTCCCAGAGTACAGATTAGCTCCTTTGAAAGCACTCTTGGCTCTGTGTTAGAAGGTTCTGAGTACTAAGTACCAACACCAGGACTTGAACCAGGCCAACACTCCAGCGTAGTACTGAAAGTGCTTTATTATCGGAGGCACCTGAAAGCCTGTTCAGATGGATGTTAAAAATCTTTTTGGTGTTTAATCACAAGAAATAAAACAGATTAGCTGGTTATTCATTTTATTGTTGTCTGTGCAATTTTATTGCACTGAAAATGGCTGCAGCATCTGCCTCCAGTCACTGCAGTTCAAAGTAATTCACAGCGTGTGAAATGCTTTGAGACATTTTTAAGAGATGTGGGGTAGATTTTCATTTTCACTGCCTGGGCAGTAATCTGGTGGAGCGGAGTGCCCACCTTTTATAGAACCTGTCCACCAGAGGCGGTGAAGGTGAAACTACCCTGTGGGGAGGTACTTTATCATTGCAATACTCTCTTTTACATATATCAAATTTAACAAAGCAATTTCCTGTTAAAATGCAACAAATTACTCCTCCCAAGCAAATAACCAAAATGTCTTCTGAAATTCTAACCCAGAAATATTTTACCATATGTAATTGCTCTAAAATGCCCTCTATGTCATTTTAGGAGAGACTTAAATTATACATAGTAGTACTTGATGGCATGTGGTTTAGTCAAAGGGAGAAGTTCCTTTCATTAAACTGGGGTGGTGGGGGACAGACCCCCTTCACAATAGTTAATAACCCCCCCAATCTACCCCACCTGTAGTGTAATGGCTACAGTTAGGGTATACTTGGGGAAAAGAAGAACATAAGAACATAAGAAATAAGAGCAGGAGTCGGCCACACGGCCCCTCGAGCCTGCTCCGCCATTCAATAAAATCATGGCTGATCATCGACCTCAACTCCACTTTCTCGCCCGATTTCCATATCCCTTGATTCCCCTAGAGTCCAAAAATCTATCTATCTCAGCCTTGAATATACTCAAAGACTCAGCATCCACAGCACTCTGGGGCAGAGAATTTCAAAGATTCACAACCCTCTGAGTGAAGAAATTCCTCCTCATCTCATCCTGAGACTATGCTCCCTAGTACGAGACACTCCAGCCAGGGGAAACTATTATGTCCGTGTATGATTGAGACACGGACAGCAGGAGTTGAACAAAACAAGTCTTTACTGAAAGGAGTCAATCGGGAAACTGAAACTACAGAGGCTTACTAGCGCCTTTTATACAGGGGTGGTCACTGCTGGTACTGCAGTCTGAGACCAGTTATTCTCTTAAAGGTACATACACAACAATTCCTCCCCTTTTAGATAAACAGTACATAACATTCATTTAACAACTAAATGATAACTAATTACAATCACAATTACGGTTGCTAGATACATTGGTTAAGTTTAAGCAATTATAAGTTCAGCCTTTGAGGAGGCTTCCTGATTTTGTCTGGATAACGCCTCTTTGGGGTATCAGGTTCCTCTGGCAAGGTTGAGTCAGGATCAATGTCGTTGTTTGGTTCATCTGCTTCCAATATCACCGATTCTGCGGTAGCTGCAATTGGTACGTCGATTTCATTACCAGGGGTATCAGATCGTGGTGTGGAGTTGACGTTTTCCAGTGACTCTAGAATCTGGTCAGCATGGCGTCTTACAATGCTCTCTCCAACGTCCACGGTATACATGAGAGGTCCTTGCCGTGTACAAATCGTTCCTGGCTGTCATTTCTCAGTGCGGTAGTCCCGGGCCAAAACTGGTTGACCTATCTTAAAACTCCTGGTCGGCCTTTCATTCATATTCTGAAACTGCCTGTTCTCCACATCTCTTCGGACGCTTGGCTTAACCAAATCCAAGCGGCATCGTAGTCTTCGATTGAAGAACATCATGGCTGGAGTTTGGTTGGTAACCGCATGTGTCGCATTCTGGTAGGCAAACAAGAAGTTGTCCACCTTGTGTTGTAGGGGTATATCTTCATTACACATTGCCTTGATAGCCTTCTTGAATGTTTGAACAAACCTCTCGGCCAATCCATTAGTGGCTGGATGATATGGGGCAGATGTGTAATGCTTAACACCATTGTTCTTTAAGAACCTCCGGAACTCTTCAGACACAAACTGTGGCCCATTGTCAGAGCAAATCTGTTCAGGCAGCCCATTCCTGGCGAATATGGTTTGTAAAACTGTGATAGTTTTTTCCGTGGTGGTTGAGGACATTTTTATTACCTCTGGCCACTTTGAATGTGCATCCACTGCAATTAAAAACATTGAGTCCATGAAGGGACCAGCAAAATCAATGTGCACCCTTTGCCATGGAGATGAGGGCCACTCCCATGGATGTAGAGGAGGTTGTGGTGGGGCATTTTGGACCTTCTGGCATCCTGCACAGCTCTTGGTCATCTCTTCGATTTCTCTATCGATTCCCGGCCACCACACAAACGCTCTGGCTAAGTTCTTCATTTTTACCCCACCCAGATGACCCTCATGAAGCTCATTGAGCACTCTATCCGTCAACTTAGGTGGAATTACTACTCTGGATCCACACATCAAGGTTCCTCTGCACACTGACAGCTGTTCTCTTCTCGGCGAGAATGCTGGCAGCAGTGGTTCGCCATGTGCTGGCCATCCCTTCACCGTTAAATCATAGACCCGTGATAGTGTCGGGTCATTCCGTGTTTCCTTTTCTATGTTTGCATTCGTCACAGGGAGACATTCGACTATGGTCGAGTGGAATAACTCCATTGGATCCACTGCAAGGTCTTCTTCTTCCACCGTTGGCAACGGTAGGCGTGACAATCCATCAGCATTCCCATGCTGTTTAGTTCCTTTGTACTCGATGTCATATTGGTGTGCCCCTAGGAAAAGGGACCACCTCTGCAGCCGTTGCGCTGTCATTATCGGTACGCCCTTCTGAGGGTTGAAAATGGAGACAAGAGGTTGATGATCGGTTAGTAGAGTAAATTTTTGACCGTGCAGATAGTAATTGAACTTCTTCACCCCCCACACTAGGCTGAGGGCCTCTCTGTCAATCTGGGCGTAGTTACGCTCGGCAGAAGTTAACGAGCATGACGCAAAAGCTATCGGCCTCTCTAAACCATCAAGGAATTTATGTGACAGTACCGCCCCAATGCCGTAGGGAGACGCATCACACGCCAGTCTGATCGGCAGTGCTGGGTTGTAGTGAGCCAATACTTCTCTTGAAGTGATTAAGTCCTTACTCTTCTGAAAGGCCCGCTTACAGTCATTGCTCCATTTCCATGCTACTCCCGTTCGTAGCAGGGCGTTCAGCGGGTGCAGGATTGTCGACAAATTCGGCAAAAACTTATGGTAGTAATTCACCAATCTGAGGAATGACCTCAGTTGCGACACATTTTCAGGCGCTGGGGCCTTAACAACTGCTTCAATTTTGTCAGGGGACTTATGTAACCCCTCTTCATCAATCACGTGGCCACAATACGATATCTGTTTCTTAAAAAACTCGCACTTGGGGCGGTTGGCTCGTAGCCCATGTTCCCGTAGTCTAGTGAGCACCTGTTCTAGGTTGTTAAGGTGTTCACTGTCATCTTCACCTGTCACAAGGATGTCGTCCAAGTAACACTGAGTCCCCGGAATCCCTTGCAGGACTTGTTCCATTGCTCTTTGCCATATCGCCGGAGTCGATGCTACTCCGAATACCAATCGATGATACTGGTAAAGACCTTTGTGAGTGTTAATCGTGAGATACTTCCTAGAGGATTCTTCAACCTCCATCTGCAAATATGCTTGTGCTAGGTCAATTTTTGTAAAACGCTTCCCTCCAGACAGTGAGGCGAAGATGTCTTCTATCCTTGGAAGAGGATATTGTACTGTGTGAAGGACTGGGTTCACCGTCACCTTGAAATCCCCACAGATGCGAACCTTCCTTGGCTCCTCAGACTTATTGCTTAACGTTTTCTTCATGACAGGAACGATGGGTGTCGCCCACTCGCTCCATTCAACCTTAGACAACACGCCTGCCTTCTCCAGATTCTCCAGCTCTGCCTCGACGGCTGGGCGAATTGCATATGGTACCGGTCTTGCTTTGAAAAACTTGGGAATTGCATTCTCTTCTATTTTTATCGAGGCGGTTACGCCTTTAAGAGTGCCCAGTTCTTGTTGAAATACCTCTTTGGCATTAGCTAAGATTGTTGACAATCGTCCAGGAGTGACGTCTTCATCTTTTTTACCGTCCACCGTCATTGCATGAATGGAGTGCCAATCTAAGCTTATCTTCCTGATCCATTCACATCCCAATAACGGTGGTCCACCATTTTGCAGTATGTAGAGATACAATTTCCGTATTTTCTTGCCGTTGTATTCAACAGGCACCCTTATTTTTCCTCTGGGGTATACTTTTTGCCCCGTATACGTCGTCAAGATGATGGATGTCTCTCTCAAGGGTATGTGTGAGAATAGCCACTCGTAGTCTCGTCGATTCATGACGGTTAGCGCTGATCCTGTATCCAATTCCATTTTAACTTGGGACCCTGCTATCGTGAGGGTGACCCAAATGGTTCGGTGATCCTCTTTTGCGATTACATTGTGAAGTTTGAGACAGCTTAGTCTCCTGTTCCCGGATTCACTATCGCTCATCTGGTCTTCGGAACTACTGTCCGTCATCTTTTGTACTTTCTTGTACGGTGCCTTAGTAGCCTTTTTGTTGTCGCTGGTCTTCTTCCCAGACCTGCAAACTCGTGCAATGTGTCCCATCTTTCCGCATTGCCTGCATATTTTGTCCTTGGACCAGCAGTCCTTCTGGTCATGGTTAGTTCTGCCGCAGCGATAACATTTTGCAAATTCCCGTGTCATTTCGTGGGTGCTGTATTCCTGTGGTTTTTGTTGAATTTCTGCAGCTCCCCTGGCTGCTGCTTTGTACGATACTGCCACGCTGAAAGCCTTATCTAGCGTCAGCTCTTTCTCTGAGAGTAACTTCTTCTGTGTTCCTTCACTCAGGAGTCCACAGACAAATTTGTCCCGTAGTGTATCTGCCAGTCCTGCTCCGAACTGGCAGTGCTTTGATAGCTTGCGTAGTTCCGTAAGGTACTCAGCATTGCTCTCATCTTTATGCTGAGTTCTCCTGTGGAATTTAAATCTTTCGGCTATCAACAGCGGTGCAGGGTTTAGGTGTTCCTGTCGGACAGCAACAATTTCGTTAAAACTCTTCGCCTTCGGTTTGGCTGGAGTAATCAGGTCCCGCAATAGGCCGTACGTTCTAGCGCCCATTAAGTTTAGCAATACTGATGCCTTTTTCTCATCGGCTATTTCGTTTGCCTCGCAATATACTTCGACTCTTTCCACATACGTGGTCCAGTCCTCTATTGTATTGTCAAAGGCAGTGATACAGCCAGTCTTCGGCATCTTGAAAATCTAAAATGGCGCCTCCCGCGCTTTGCCTTCTTCCCCGGTTTAACAAAATGGCGCCTCCCGCGCTTTTGCCATCTTCCCCGCTGTTGCTAGCGCTGCTTTCCGCGGTTTCCGTTGCAACCTGCAGCTCCTCGCGGTTTCCTGCGCATTTAATATTTCTTTTTTAAAAATTATTTTCCCATCGTGGAACAACCCTGTGGGACTCTTGCCTCCCTCTTCTCGGGTCTATACGCAGCCCGGCTTCGTAGCACCGGCCGCGCCCTGTGTGCTCCACCCTCTCTCTCTCCTCTTCCCGACAACGCTGCTCGGCCCCGTTGCAAGCCACCCGCTCGAGTTCACGACCGCCGCAGCCCAGGAAGGATCAGTGTACTACCTGCCACCAGCCCGATTAGCTGAAGCACCGTCGACAGGAACCAGGCCCCGCTTTCGACAGCTTCTCCAGCAATCTTCAACTCCGCTAACACAGGGGCGGATGCCCACGGTCGACGCCCGTTTCTACTGCTTCTTTCTTCCTTCTGGCCTCGACCTCTGCTCACTTCACTGCAGGAATGGATCCCAGGAGGTGTTGCAGGCTGTAGGTAAGTTCGTATCTGCTCGTCGCCAGTATTATGTCCGTGTATGATTGAGACACGGACAGCAGGAGTTGAACAAAACAAGTCTTTACTGAAAGGAGTCAATCGGGAAACTGAAACTACAGAGGCTTACTAGTGCCTTTTATACAGGGGTGGTCACTGCCGGTACTGCAGTCTGAGACCAGTTATTCTCTTAAAGGTACATACACAACAGAAACAACCTCTCAGCATCTACCCTATCGATCCCCTTCAGAATCTTGTATGTTTCAATGCGATCACCTCTCATTCTTCTAAACTCTAGATTGTATTTTACACAATCTCTCATCATAGGACAACCCTCTCATCCCAGGAATCAATCTAGTGAACCTTCGTTGCACCGCCTCCAAGGCAAGTATATCCTTCCTTAGATAAGGAGACCAAAACTGTGCACAGTTACTCCAGGTGTGGTCTCACCAAGTGACTACCTGTTAATGCATAAAGCTTAAAGTTGTCTTCTTTTATACAGCAGTAAAAGAGTGAATCCCTTTATGAAAAGCTCTTTCTATGTTTGTCATTCTGTTGAGGGAACAACCTGCAGCAGCTGTGCCTGAGTATTTGGTCACTCGGACACCATGCAGAGGAACCTGGAGATAATTAATTAGATAACTCTTCTTCTTAGGCAGCTCCTCGGAACCGAGGATGACTTGCTTCCACATTAAAAATGAGTTTGCAGGTGACTGATGAGTCCAATGCAGGACCTACAGTCTCTGTCCCAGGTGGGGCAGACGGTGGTTGAAGGGGTGGGTGGGTGGGGTGCTTGGGTTGACGTGCGCTCCTTGCGCTGCCTGCGCTTGGCTTCCGCTTGCTCCCGGCGAAGAGACTCGAGTGTTCGGCGCCTTCCCGGATGCTTCTCCTCCACTTTAGGCGGTCTTGGGCCAGGGATTCCCAGGTGTCGGTGGGGATGTTACACTTTTTCAAGGAGGCTTTGAGGGTGTCCTTGAAGCGTTTCCTCTGCCCACCTGGGGCTCTCTTGCTGTGCCAGAGCTGCGAGTAGAGTGTAACACTGTGATAGAGAGTATGCAAAGATTATGGGCTGGTTCCATTGGGTCGCAGTACACCTGCCCATATGTGGGCAGGCACATGATCAGGCCAACAAGAGAAGAGGGGACTGTGCACTGGTTCCTTCGTGGTAAGGTATGATTTTTAGTGAATTATTTTTAAAGGCTGTTTCTTCCTGCTACTGTGGCAGGCCCCGAGCCCCAATCAACGGCAGGGAGGGAGGGGGTTGCAGAAAGCCAAAGTAAAGGGAATTAAGGGTTACGGGGAGCGGGCAGGAATTTGGACATGAGTCTAGGTTCGGATCGGTCATGGCCCTGTGGGTAGCGAAGCAGGCCCAAGGGCCGTGTAGCCTGATCCTGCTCCTATTTCGTGTGTCTAATTCTGTTAGATTCAGGAGATGGTTCTGTGATAGTGGATTGGCGGTTAGGATCAGATCAGCCATGATCTTATTGAATGGCGGAGCAGGCTCGAGGGGCCGATTGGCCTACTCCTGCTCCTATTTCTTATGTTCTTATGTTCTTAGTTCCACAGAGAATTAAATGACTAATTATTGCTACCATTTGTAGCTAAAATAATATTATTATTAAAAGTCTAGAATATAGAGAAGTTGTTATTTTTTGCAGCCCCTGTTTGTTGAGTACATATAAGAAAACTGATTCTATGATGTTACAAATGAAAAATACAAATTAAATACATATAAAGATAAATTTAAAATAGATATTAAAAGAACTTAAGTGATAAATGTTCAGCCAGGTAGTTGGGGAAAAACATTGGCCCGGATTTTGCTTGCCGTTCATTGCACTTACTCTTGCCCACAGACGTTCTGTGGGCTTTTGCACTGACTTGTGGTTATTAGAGAGTCAAAACAGCGCAGCGCCCTCTACAGGGAATCAGTGACCTGTGTTAGCAGGTCAAGCAACTGTGTGCCTCCTTAAGCAATCAGATTGAAGAATCCTTACTGAGCCATGCAGAGAGCCTAAACCAGGAAGTGTAAATTAGAATATTTAATGCAATGCCAAATCATGTACAGAAAGCAAAATAAAGAAAGAGAAAGAAAGATGGGATTAAGAGATAAAAGGGATAGAAAGAAAATGTTTTAAAAAATGTATTTTAATCTTTTTAATTAAAAAAAATCTCAGAACAATAATTAAAATCTGAAGGAATGAGTCACCACACTTAAAGTTAATTTTCGGTGCCAGAGAAGCTGTTTGGCAGTAATTAAGACTTATCACACCGTTAAAAATTCACTTACATTTGAATGGACAAGCCCTAACTTTTTCTGGCGTGTTTAGTGGGTAAGTACAGCAAATTCACGCCCTTCCATGTACGTGAATGCTGAGTCTTTCGGCGAGGTACTGGTGTAGCGAAGCTTCTGGGAGGAGCAGGGCAACTTGGACAGCAACTTCCTGATTTCCGCGTTTAACTACACCTGTGTGTAGTCATCGGAAGTTGCTGTTGGATTAACTCCTTAATAAGTTAGTGCTGATAGCCTCACCGGTATTTCTACTGCAAAATCCAGCCCATATGTTTGTTCAAGATACAGTTGGATGCTCTAATAGGAGAGTTAGGGTATCAGACTGCTGAGCTTCAATGGGCTGAATGATTTTTTTCTCGTCCCCAACTTTTTTTTATGTTCTTAAGTGGTCATCCAGGAATTCCTAATTTAATTCCAATAAAGAAATATAGATATAGGAACCTAGGTGAAACAGTGTGTTTGAACACCATCTTATAATTTGCTGGACCTGGATTTGAATTCAGTCCTAATACAGAAAGAAGTAACTTTGCCTTATTACATCCCAATGCAGTTTACAATCAATAGATTATTTTTTAAAATGCAGTCACTGTTGTAATGTAGGCAAACTTGGCAGACAATTTGCACCCAGCAAAGCCCCACCAACAGCAAATGAATAACCATATCAGTTGTTTTTTGGGGGTGTTGGTTGAGTAAGGCATGTTGGTGAGGGCCAGGAGAAGTCCCTGCTTTTTTAAAATTTGCACCATGGGATCCATTATACCCATCTGAGCAAGTAGAGAGGGTTTCAGTTTAATGTCTCATCTGAAAGAGAACACTCTGACAGTGCAGCATTCTCTCAGTATTGGACTGAACAGTTGATGTGCTCCAGTGGGACAAGATCCTCAGAAGTGACTCAGAACTGAAAGTGCTACCAACTGAGCCAAGCTGACACAGGATGGAAGGTATCCATCCTTGTTTTATAAATTTGTCCTATTTCTTTCCTCTTTTACTTTCCCTCTTCCTTTGCTGAAGGTGTGGACTCAAGTTAGGCTGCAATTGGCGACCCTCTACAATCTTGCCAAGAGGCCATTCTTCACATCTGAGCCTAGATATTCCAAAGGAGCCTGATTCAGTCTCCATGCGACATCCACATATGAGCACTACTAGCAAGTACCACTGGGTATGATGAAGAAAGAAACCTTGGTTGATTATCCTCTTGCAAGCTTAGGAACCCTAACCCTAACGTGAACTCTAATGGGTGCCACCCTGCATAACTTTTCTGGTGCAGTAGGGCAGATATATAAAGAACAACTAGAGCTCACGGTGCCAACACAAGTTCCATCCATGCTCAGTACAAGCGAGGCATAATGATAAAGCTCAGCGATCTATTTGTTATATCACTAATACTCCAGCAGGTAAGAGAATAGCATGAAGTTGTTTACCCTTGCAGAATCTAAAAAACAAAATCCTGAGGTCCTGAAAAAAAAAATGACTTCAAAAATTTGGTTTGATTTTGGAGATGCGCAATGTTTAAAATAATGTATTGATTGGTCATGTCTGTCAGAAAACGCAGGTGAAAGATATAGCGGATGAGATTTAAGAAAGATTTTGATGAAAATTCTTCTCTAGTACCAAAAGCAATGCATTTCTAATAAAACAGCAACATATCTCTTTTCCCACTTGCCTCCTTTCCTTTATTAGCAAGGAGTTTAGTGCATTTTTATTGACTAAATGCATAGGAGGATATAAAAAACAGCAAAGTTAGGATAATCTTACAGTGAATTGAAATTGTAGCATGATAAACAATAAAATAGCAAAGAATGCATAGTTATATAGCAATGATGCAGAGGAATGGGCCAGATGGATAACATTGCCTGGCATTACTTATTTATTTGAACTGATTAAATTCTAGATAAATCATTTTGTATTTTAAAGGGACATTGTCTCCTCAGCAAAGTACCGAGCAAGACATTTTCTAATGTTTAGTCACACAGTGCATTGTCAAGCAGCAATTCAGAGGGTGGATCTTCTGAGGGGCTAGAGAACCCAGTGAAGTATTGGCACAATGAAAGCAACGCTCGCTGGTATTCCACAGATTTGTTGCCTCAATATTTCATGGGGTCAGCCCTCATTATTTATTTATTCACCGAGCTGCCCACCCATTCTGGGCCAAATGCTAGGTGCGCGACAAAGGAGGTAGGTGAAAAATTGTGCAACTGACAGCCTTTAATGGACTGCTGGGAAAACTAAAGGGATGTGGGTCACTAAAAGGTAAGTGCCTGCACAGTAAGGCTGAAAGAGTGTAGGGGGCCAATTTCCTTGGTGCTCCTCCTGCTCCACCGCCATAACTTCAGCGAAAATCTTTTTGCAGGGAGTTTCTCCTGGTATCCTGGCCAACATTTATCTCCCAAACAACAGTACCAAAAACAGATTATCTGGTCATTTATCGCATGGCTGTTTGTGGGAGCTTGCTGTGCGCAAGTTGGCTGCTGTGTTTTCCTACGTTACAACGGTGATTATACTTCAAAATACTTTATTAGCTGTGAAGCACTTTGGATTGTCCTGAGTTTATGGAAGGTGCTATATAATGCAAGCTCTTTGTTTGTTTGTTATATCGGGGGAAAAATTGAGTTGCGCCCCCTTCGGGGCGCTAACTTTGCTGGGGCGCTACTTTTAGTGCCCCGAAAAAATTAGCACCCCCGCGGCCGAAATTATCGGTAGCGCCCCAAGAGGGAAGCGGGGCGACACGTCGCGCTGCGGTACTGCAGGCCTTCCTCCCCTTCTTAAAGGGGAGGGGCCTTATGCAGCATAACCCGGGGCCCAGCTGAGCCACCGGGGATCAGAGTGTCAGCAAAAGAGACTGGCACTCAAGAGAAATGCCGGGCTCATGGAGCGCAGCCGGCACTCCGCGGTGGTGGTGGTGGGGTGCCCAGGAGGCCAAGGGCGGCAATGGAGGCAGGTGCTGGCAGGCGGCCAGCAACAAAAATGGTCGCCCGGCACCTCGCCTTTAATTAGCGCCGCCCCGGCCACAGGTAGGCCTCCCTGACCCCGTCCAGTGGTAAGTCGGGGGCGCTGCCGAAGATTGCGAGCGGGGCGCTGCGCACGCCGATGACATCATCGCTGGCGGCGCAGCGCTGCGGGGTGCTAACGGTTACTGCCGGTGCTAATCTCCCGCTGAATTTCGCGGGAGGCATTGGTGGCGCTGCGCCCGGGCGTTAGTTGCTTTGCGCCCTGTCAGCGCGGGCGCTAAGGGGAGGTGCAAAGCAACTGAATTTCTCCCCCAAAGTTTCCTAAATGGAACATTTAGACCAATTTGTAGCTTATTCTGGGAAGTTATTACTCTACTTTTCCCAAACAGTATATTGAACACTCCCTATATATCATTTGTAATATTCCATCTCGTAAAATGTATCTTTTTTCTAAGCCATTACATTATCATGCTAGAGATGATTGCAATGACATATAATTAGGCATTGCCCTTTCACAGGAGAGCATTCCGCAGTGATATACGGTTCAGATAAGGTTTTGCTGTGTTAAGCACCTCAGCGCTCATTGTAATCATTAGGCAGGAATTTAACTCAGGAGTCGGGACTACAACTTTTGGGGTTGTAGTCCCATCTCCATCGAGATGTGGCCAATCCACGCGATTTTAACTTGATTGATCTTGTTGAGCCCGCACAGGTGACGTCACAGACTGAAATTTCATCTGTCAAGAGTTTTTGACAGATGAAATATCAGCGTTTCACTGCTGTTTGAAGCTGTCAAACACTGACAGTCTTACTTCTAACATGAGTCCTTCTCCACAGACTCAGTTAGAAATCTCTCCTGCACAGAAAGCTGCAGGCTGTCACTTTTGACAGTTCGCAGCCATTCTGCTTTCTGTGCCGGTGAGATGAGGGACTCCCGAGACCTAAAGGAAGGAAGGCTGAAAAGGTAAGAAAAGGTATGTAAAACTTATTTAATCACTTTAGACACACCAAACACACTTACCTTTGCACTCATGCACACATCACTCACCTGAACACCGACATCTCGACCCCTCCAAGTCCTTCAACCCGACGGCCCGACTCCTCTAACTTGGCGAGGTTTGGAGCCGTCGGGAATCCCACACTTCAACATCAAAAATAGGGATTAGGCTAAAAACTGCCTGTTAACTACCTGTTAACAGGCAGTTAATTGGCACTAATCCCTTCCCGCCTCGGGTAGGCGGGTCCCAGCGCGGGGCGGGTACCCGCCTCCTCTGAAACTGGCATGGAGGCGGGTTTGGGTGCGGGATGGGGTCGGGACCCCTGATTTCGAGATTTTAACGCTCCCCCCTCCACGCCTCCAATCCCAACTCCACGGCACAATGAAAATCCTGCCCATTGTCTGCTTTAGAAAGAATTGAACTAGAATTCAAATGAAGTACAGCTAAGTTTACCCAGTGTGGAAGCAATTTGCATTTTACTAAAGTTCCTTCTAGAAGAAGAGGATGAATTTTGAAAAGCTGTTGGATTATCTATTTATAGACTTCGAGATAGGATAATAACACCAATGTTTATGCACATTGCGCGATGTTTACTTAATTGTTATGATTAAATAAATGGAATGTTTGCTTGGCCATAAAGCCATTAGAAGCTGCATAATGGACTACCGATATTACCAATTTCAAATTGATGCAAATTGATCCTAGCACAGACCGTCCTTTGAGTTCTTTCCTCCCCACGCCCTTTCCCTGTCTCTGCACCTGCTTAAAACCTGTTCCATCTCTAACTTTTTCCAGTTCTGACGAAGGGTCATCGACCGGAAACGTTAACTCTGTTTCTCTCTCCACGGATGCTGCCTGGCCTGCTGAGTGTTTCCAGTATTTTCTGTTGTTATTTCAAACTGATGCAAAGCTGTTTCAGAAAACTGGTAATATGTCAGGAGTTTGACCATGAGCTGCACTAAACAACATCTTACACTTAATATAGTGACTGTAACAGTATAAAACCCCAAGGGGTGTTGTGGTGGTGGTGGGGGATGGGGGGTAGATAGAGGCTCAGGTATTAAGCAGGAGATGGGGGGGGGGGTGACAGACTTGCCTTGAGGACAGATTGGCCTTGAGGAAGCGTTTGAGAGAAATTTGGACAAGCTGACAGTGTTTATACGAGGATCTCCAGGAAGGAGTCTCACTTCACTTGGGTTACATGCTCGGTGCAGTTGGTGCAAAACTGCATTTCAGAGATTCTCCTGGGACCACTGGAGAACTATTAAAACTCAATTTTGAGTGTTTCTAATTTTAGCAGAGAGCCAAAAGTCCCAAGGACTCTCTGCTAACATTAAAAATTCAATCGAGATTCGGAAGTCAGTGAGTGAAGTACGCATGTGCAGGCCTGCCCAATCCACACCGTGCTACCTAGGTACCTGCAGTATAATCGATCTTTTATAGGCGAGAAGAACCAAGTACAAGCAATGAAAAAGCTCCTGTTAACAGAGCAAGTGGAAACTTCAATGAATGCAATACAGTGGTGTCAGCCTTCATTCAGTGGTAGCACACTCACCTCTGAGTCAGAAGGTGGCGTGATCAAGACCCACTCCAGAGATGTGAGCAAATAATCTAGGCTGACACACCAGTAAAGTACGGAGGGAGTGCTGCACTGTTGGTGGTACTGTCTTTTGGATGAGACATTGAACCAAGGCTCTGTCTGTCCTTTCAGATTAGGGTTGCCAACTCTGGTTGAATATATTCCTGGAGGTTCATCACATGACCTCCTGCCTCCAACTGGCCCACCCCTAAGCTCCCACCATTGGTCGGTCAACACATCCATCCCCACGGCGCCCCGCCTTCCCACGGCCAATTGGAAAGTGAAAAGACTCTTCGTTACCCGATTGGATGATTCTTGACTGTCAGCCAAACAGCCTTTTTTCCGTATCTCCAATATTTTTATAACTAATAAAAGAAAAGAAAAACCACACAATTCTTTTTAATGCCCTCTGATTTTTCTCCTGGGTTGTGCGCAGCCGTGTCCTAAAGATTAACCTTCAATTCCTGGAGACTCCAGGCCAATCCTGGAGGGTTGGCAACCCTATATTATATCCCTTTAGTTTTCCGCCTTATCTCTGTAATCTCCTCCAGCCCTATAATCCCCCATGAGCTCCGCACTCTGCCTATTCTGGCCTCTTGAACATCCCCGACTTTAATTGTCCACCACTGGCGGTCGTACCTTCAGCTGCCCAGATCCTAAGCTCTGGAATTCCCTCCCTAAACCTCTCTGCCTTTCCACTTCTCTTTCCTCCTTTAAGACACGCCTTAAAATCTACCTATTCGACCAAGCTTTTGGTCATCTGCCAAGAACGGAGAGGTGCTCATCAAGGACAGAGAGGCGGTCAGTGCCCGCTGGAAGGAGCACTTCGAAGATCTCCCTAACCGAGACTCTGTCTTCGACGCGAGTGTCCTCAACTCCATCCTGCAGCATGCTACCCGCCACCACCTCAGCACAACCCCAGCCCGGCATGAGGTTGAAAAGGCCATCCGACGACTGAAGAGCAACAAGGCCTCAGGAGCAAATGGAATCCCCGCCGAAGCACTAAAGCATGGCGGAGAAGCACTACTGGAGCGAATTCATGAACTCATTTCTCTTATCTGGAAGGAGGAGAGCATGCCAGGGGATCTAAGAGATGCTGTAATCGTGATCATCTTCAAGAAAGGTGACAAATCCGATTGCAGTAACTACAGAGGAGTTTCCCTGCTGTCTGCCACAGGGAAAGTCATCACAAGAATCTTCTTCAATCGCAATGCTGATTCCGCCCACTAAGGGGCACAATGGACATGATCTTCACCGCGCGTCAAATACAAGAGAAATGCAGGGAACAGCACCATCCACTGTCCATGGCCTTCTTTGACCTCACAAAGGCCTTCGACACTGTCAACCGTGAGGGATTATTGAGTGTCCTCCTCAAATTCGGCTGCCCTCAAAAGTTTGTCACCATCCTCCGCCTGCTTCATGACGACATGCAAGCCGTGATCCTGACCAACGGTTCCACCACAGACCCAATTAACGTACGGACCAGGGTCAAGCAAGGCTGTGTCATCGCACCAATGCTCTTCTCGATCTTCCTTGCTGCAATGCTCCATCTCACCCTCAGTAAGCTCCCCGCTGGAGTGGAGCTAATCTACAGAACAAACGGGAAACTGTTCAACCTCCGTCGCCTCCAGTCCAGATCCAAGGTAGTCCCATCCTCTGTCATCGAATTACAGTATGCAGACGATGCTTGCATCTGCGCACACTCTGAGGTTGAACTCCAACCATCGTCAACACCTTCACCGAAGCGTATGAGAGCATGGGCCTTACACTAAACATCCGTAAGACAAAGGTCCTCTACCAACCTGCCCTTGCCACACAGTACTGCCCCCCGATTATCAAAATCCATGACGAGGCCTTGGACAACGTGGACCACTTTCCATACCTCGGGAGCCTACTGTCAACAAGGGCAGACGTCGATGACGAAGTCCAACACCGCCTTCAGTGTGCCAGTGCAGCCTTCGGTCGCCTGAGGAAGAGAGTGTTTGAAGACCAGATCTTCAAACCTGGCACCAAGCTCATGGTCTACAGAGCAGCAGTGATACCCGCCCCGCTGTATGCTTCAGAGACACGGCCCATGTACAGCAGGCACCTCAAAACACTGGAGAGGTACCACCAATGCTGCCTCCGCAAAATTCTGCAAATCCATTGGCAGGATAGGCACACCAACGTCAGTGTTCTCGCTCAGGCCAACATCAAAGCTTTGACACAAAAAGAAAATACTGCAGATGCTGGAAATCTGAAATAAAAATGGAAAATGCTGGAGAAACTCAGCAGGTCAGGCAGCATCTGTGAAGAGAGAAACAGAGTTAACGTTTCAGGTCGATGACCTTTCATCAGAACTGGAAAAAAGCTGGAAATGAAACAGATTTTTAAGCAAGAGAAGGGGCAGGGAAAGGGGGGAGGGGATGAAAGAAAAAAGGGAAGGTCTGTGATAGGATAGAAGGCAGGAGAGGTTAAGAGACATTAAGAGATATTCAAGGCAAAAGGAGATGGTAATGGGACAGGTTAAGAAACAAAGGATGGCTCTAGATGAAGTGTAAATTGCGCTGGCAGAATGAAAGACAGCTGCCATGTGGGAGAGAAGAAAAAAAGACAAAGAGTGGATAAAAAAAATATATATATAAGTGATAGGGGCCGAGGTTATGATCTGAAATTGTTGAACTCGATATTGAGTCCAAAAGGCTGTAAAGTGCCTAATCGAAAGATGAGGTGCAGTTCCTCGAGCTTACGCTGAGCTTCCGTGGAACAATGCAAGAGGCCGAGGACGGTGAGGTCTGAGTGGGAGTGGAACGGTGAATTAAAGTGACAGGCGACCGGAAGCTCGGGGTCCCCCTTATGAACTGAATGGAGGTGTTCCGCAAAGCGGTCACCCAATCTGCGTTTGGTCTCCCCAATGTAGAGGAGACTACATCGTGAGCAGCGAATACAGCATACTAAATTGCGAGAAGTACAAGTAAAACGCTGTTTCACCTGGAAGGGGTGTTTGGGGCCCTGGACAGTGGGGAGGGGGGGAGGTATAAGGGCATGTGTTGCATCTCCTGCGCTTGCACGGGAAGGTGCCGGGCAAAGGGGAAGGGGTGTTGGGGTGATAGAGGAGTGGACCAGGGTGTTGCAGAGGGAGCGGTCCCTTCGGAATGCTGAAAGGGGAGGGGAGGGGAAGATGCATTTGGTGGTGGGATCACACTGGAGGTGGCGGAAATGGCAGAGGATGATCCGTTGAATGTGGAGGCTGGTGGGGTGAAAGGTGAGGACAAGGGAAACTCTGTTGTGGTTCCGGGGCGAATGGGCAGGGGTGAGGGCAGAAGTGTGGGAGATAGAACGGACACGGTCAAGGGCTGTGTCAACCACAGTAGAGGGGAATCCTCGGTTGAGGAAAAAGGAAGACATGTCAGAAGCACTGGTATGGAAGGTGGGATCGTCAGACCAGATGTGGTGGAGATGGAAAAACTGGGAGAATGGAATAGAGTCCTTACAGGAGGCCGGGTGGGAGGAAGTGCAGTCCAGGTAGCTGTGGGAGTCAGTGGGCTTGTAGTGAATGTTTGTCAATAACCTATGGAGATGGAGATGGAGATGTCGAGGAAGGGAAGGGAAGAGTCGGAGATGGACCATGTGAAGGTGAGGGAAGGGTGGAAATTGGAAGCAAAGTGAATGAAATTATCTAGTTCAGGGCAAGAGTAGGAAACGGCACCGATACAGTCATCAATGTACCGGAAAAAGAGGTGAGGGAGGGGACCTGAGTAGGACTGGAACAAGGAGTGTTCCACATACCCCACAAAAAGGCAGGCATAGCTAGGACCTATGCGGGTTCCCATAGCAACACCTTTGATTTGGAGGAAGTGAGTGGAGTCAAAGGAGAAGTTGTTCAATGTGAGAACAAGTTCAGCCAGGCGGAGGAGGGTGGTGGTGAATGGGAACTGGTTGGGCCTCTGTTCAAGGACGAAGCGGAGCGCCCTCAGGCCATCCTGGTGGGGGATGGAGGTGTAGAGAGATTGTACGTCCATAGTGAAAAGCTTTGACCACGCTCGATCAGCTCTGATGGAAGGGCCTCATTGTCCGCATGCCCGATACGAGACTCCCAAAATAAGCGCTCTACTCGGAGCTCCGACACGGCAGGAGAGCCCCAGGTGGGCAGTGGAAATGCTTCAAGGACACCCTCAAAGCCTCCTTGAAAAAGTGCAACATCCCCACCGACACCTGGGAATCCCTGGCCCAAGACCGCTCAAAGTGGAGGGGAAGCATCTGGGAAGGCGCCGAACACCTCGAGTCTCTTCGCCGGGAGCAAGCGGAAGCCAAGCGCAGGCAGCGGAAGGAGCGCACGTCAACCCAAGCACCCCACCCACCCGCCCCTTCAACCACCGTCTGCCCCACCTGTGACAGAGACTGTAGGTCCCGCATTGGACACATCAGCCACCTGAGAACTCATTTTTAGTGTGGAAGCAAGTCATCCTTGGTTCCGAGGTACTGCCTAAGAAGAAGAAGGTCATCTGCCCTAACACCTCCTTATGTGGCTCGGTGTCAAATTTTCTTTTAGATAACACTCCTGTGAAGCACCTTGGGATGTTTTATTACATTTAAGGTGCTATATAAATATAAGTTGTTGTTGTTTAGATGTAAAAGATCCCATGGCATGATTCTAAGCAGAGCAGGGGAGCTCTCCTGGTGTCTTGGCCAATATTTATCCCTGACCCAACAACTTATCTGGTCATTAATTTAAGCAAATATGAATGCTAATTGGAAAAATAGCCCAATTTCACAATTTTACTTTTGCAGCAGTAACTTAGCTTTAAGAATCCAACTTCAACAGACCCGTACAGGAGTCATGGCCCATTTTATATGGAGGAGCTTAGACCCAGGGGGGTGGGACTCACCCGAACAAAGTCAAATTCGGCATGGCACATATTTGTATAATTATGCTATTTACAAGAGGCTTGTCTTGGCCAGCAGTGCAGTCTTCAGTAATCCATCTTCTGCTCTCCTGCGAAATGCGACCCGCTGTGAATTGGGTGCACCAGGGTCTGGAATTTCCTCTGGGACAGTATCACCGCTGGAGGTGGGTCAGGGTGAAATGTCCCCGACTCCACCATTTTCTCAATACATGATGGGCTGGCTCCTGATGGGAACCCGCCACTGTACAGCTGGACAATCCAGTGAGCAGCACCCGAAGTGGGGGGGGGGGGGGGGGAGGGGATTGTGGGGGGTGCGGGTGGGGAGGAACTACATTTAAAGGAGGCAGAAGCCCCTTGAAGAGCAGAATTTTCTTTAGAGTAAATGGCTTTGAATGAATACTAGTGCCCCGTAGAGTGACAAGGGAATAGGAGAGGAACAGATGGCCAGGACATAAGGTCCTCGCCCTCCTTCAGTGGCGTCCTGCCACTGCGGAGACTGTACTGACATCCCTATTCTGCTGATACTGGAGGTAGCAGGAAGGCAGGGAAATCCACTAGTTTCCCTCGCCCTTGTCCTCCCCCCATCATTTAAATGCAAGGGACAGGGGCTAAGATTCCTCCAGGGGGAGGAGAGGAAACTCCCCCAGAGTCTGATTTAGAGTTAGTGACTTGCTCCATTTTCCCTGCTCTATCTTCACTATACCCCCTGATTTTGGGTGGTGTAGCGGAGGAAAATTCAGCCCAGGTTGTGTGCCAGGTTTCGCGATCTGCGCTCCCAGCCAGTGATGCTCTGTGCTGCCCGAGGAACCTTGTAAAATCAGCTCTTTAACGGGTTTGATTGATTATGCTTAGGTTTTTATTGAAATCCAGTCAATTACCACCAATCCCTTGATAGTTTCTGACAGCAAAATCAATAATTCATCATCATTGCTTGCAAAATAATGCAAATGCTTTTAACAAATGCATGTCACAAACGTGTGAATTTTGTGGAAAACCCCAGCAGTGTTTCTGAGTCTGTCTAGACTCAGGGTGAGGAAAGTAAAGAACACTCTTCCTGCTTTGTATCTACTGACAAGGACTCTGCACAGTCTCCACAAAAGTGTTCCAATTTCTTCTTGCTTCACACTAATCTTAAGGGACTTCCTGCCCATCACTAAGGTAAATTAAGACCCAAGTTATTATCCCCTCCTCCCGCCCCCATCAGGGCCATTATTAAGAAGTAAATAATAGAGCTGGGACAGGGAAGGGGAACAGGCTGTTAGTTTAATCTTCGGATACTAACACCTATCACAAAGAAGCAGTTACTGGGTTAAGTGAAGCATGCCAGTGGGCAAAACGGGGATTCTTGATAAACTGATCATACTGCGCTCATTGCTCGCAATGCGGTTTCCTCTACACTGGGGAGACCCAACACAGGTTCACAGGCAATTACACACACTGCTTATCTGTGATAAAGGGAAATTGCCAATTCCAATCTTGGTGGCAGCGGTACTGAACACTGGGCGGTTTAAACATCAGGCAGATCTCCATCCATAATTCGGCCATAAGTACCTGCCAGGCTGCCACTGAAAAGAAGTGAGAGCTTCATTATCATTTGGTGGTGCATTAACATGATATCACTGTTAGCACAGGCTAATTTCTGTGATATTTACTGGGAATGCACTGCGCATTCATTTTGACAGCATAAACTAAAACTTAGAGACAGGCTGACATTTACTGGGAGGGAGTGACATTTGCAATTTTTGAATCATTTAAACAGTTTCAATGGAGATTTGCGGTGTATGTACTGGAAGCACCAAAGTAATTATGGAAACTAAAAGCTGTCTTTAAATTGTGTGAATGCAACCTCCCTTTAAATGGTGTACTCACCCTTTGAATAGTGGCCTAGCTCTCTGGTCGGAAATTGACTGGTGTAGGTGGGTGACCTGCTGTCAACACAATCGACCTTTGAGCCTGCGACCCACGCCATTATTAATACGCAAATCGACCAGCAAGTTCAGGGCAATAAGAGATACGCCATGAGCTGTGAATCTCCAGAACTTGCTGGTAGATTTAGGCCGCTCCATCATTTGCTTCACACAAACGGTATCTCGCCATTACTTTTAAAAACCTGCTGGATTTGCACATTAATTGCCCATTAAAGTCACCAGAGAAAGTTGTCTGGTAACTAAGAGCGTACGTACCATTTTTTAACGATGTGGTAATTGTTAATGCAATGCCAATCAGTCTCTCTGGACCAGAAGAGGTACAAGTTAAAATGTTCAATCACATTCCTGCATTGTGACAACTTGTTGTTAGAGATTTAAAAAATGTCAAATTTTAAATTAAATTCTTTTTTCACCTTTTCCTTTCTGTCTTTTTTCTTTCTTTCCCTCTCTGTGGCTGCAACTTTACTTACCTCGGCGGGCCCATGGCACGTGACGTTGGTGGCGGGTCCCGAACCCGCTGCTGGCTCCATCCCGCTCTGGAAAATGAATTTACATTGAGAAGGTTTGTTCAGCCCGCCCAGCGTGTTTCCCGGGCTAATTAGAGGAAGCAGGTCAGGTGACGTCATTCACAACACGTCGTCAACCGGTTTCCTTAAAGGGACCATGTCCAACTTTATTTTGACATTTGTGCTGTCAGTGTTCTACAGCATTGAAGTGCAGCAAACACTGACAATCACTGCACAGAGGTGCATGGCTGCACCCAGGCTCTCCCATGAATCCCTCCATATGCTTATGGAGGGAGTCACAGCACGCAGGGAAGTTCTCTTCCCTTCCCATGGGCGGAAGGGACCTCCCCAAGAGATCAACGCAGCCTGGCTGCAGAGGAGGGCACAAGCAGGGATGTGGTCAGGAGGACCAGGCTGCAGTGGCGCAAACCTTTCAATGATCTCATTAGATCACGAAACATTACTGCAAAGCCACACTCAACCTCATCCTGCTGTGCCTCTCATCACATCCCCATCACTCTGCCTTCCCTACCCTACTCCTGCACATCCTTACTCACACCAACTTACCTTGCACCTCCACCCATCCCTCTCTATCTACATTATCACTTCCCCATCTCAGTAGCCACCCCTCATACTCACCCTCATCCTAGCCCAATCATACCAACTAACAACACACAAGGGCAGGCACTTGGGTGTTGTATGCAATGTTCATGTAAAGTTTCTGTTGATGTGGTGTCAAACATTGAAACCATTATTTTCAACACTTTGTGTTCTTGGACAGATTTGTGTGCACCTTTGGAAGTGGCTTTGTGAGTTGCAGTGAATGGTGAGACATAATGGTACCCCCCGCAGTGCTGAGGAGTGTGAAAGGAATGGCTTGGGCATTGTAGGGATGCTTTATGGTGTTGGTGTGGGGTGGTGCCAACCTGGCGTACAGTGTCAAGTGAAGTAAATCTGGCCATGGTGAGGCCATCCCTGGCCTCCCGGGCAGCAATGTGCTCGGGTGCTGATGCCCTGTGTCCCGTGCAGCATCAGTTGATTACGGAGAAGGTTAGTGTTGTTGTTGGTGCTGCTGGTGTCGGGGCTGATCGTGGTGGGATTCTGAGGACCAAGGTGAGAGAGTATAAAGGGCACCCATGCTGATGGAATAGATCCATGCTGATGGAATAGATAGCAGGTGAAGTAGAGATGACAGAAGCGATCTGTCAATGGTGAGAGAGGTAACGAGGTCAGACTGGATGGAGACTTGTGTAAAGACTTGCAGCATCCTGAATCTGTAGTGGAAATGCAGTGAGGAAGAGTTTGTGGTTGAGGGAAGATATCTCTGTAAGGTGGGAGCTTTTACTATACATTTGAAACTGTCCACTCAACAGCTGATTCAATGGCCACTAGCCTCCCGCCTCAGCTTCACAGACAGGGAGAGACCGGTGGGCGACCCGTCAAATCCAAAAAACTGGGAATAAACCATGGATAGGTGGCTAGAAACAAGCCACTAATGATTTTAATTGTCTCCCCCGCCGCTGCCTGTCGGGTCTGCTCAGCGCTGGCAGACCCGACATCGGGAAAGTCCAGTGTGTGTGTTTTGACAGTGGCTTCCCAGCCCGCTGTCAATCATTTAAAATTTAACAACTTTCCAGAATTTAACAGAATTCCTCTAACTGGGAGTAAAAAGAATTCTCTGCGTTGTGCCATTACAAATATTAGCCCTGCAATTCCATGGGCCGGAATCTGCAGAAAAAATAACGGCATGTGAATGACGCACGCTGTTACACATGTACAAATCAGCCAGCTACTTGTGGCGAGGAAGAGCTACCTCATGAATTGCGAATCACCACAAGTTGCTGGATGATTTGCGCAGCTCCGCTGTTAGCTTCGAGACGACGTCTCGCTCTCAACTTTCCCATAAGTTTGCATCTGCACATTAATTGCCCATTAAACTCACCACAAAAAGTTAAGTTAAGCACAATTACCATTTTAACAATGTGATAATTGTTAATGACTGCCAATCAACCTCCCTGGCTCAGAAACGGAACAACTTAAACTGTGGAGTCTTATTCCTTCAGGCAGTGAATTGTTGTTGGGAGATTTAAAAAATTTCAAATTTTTAATTTTTAATTTATTTTTCTTACTTTTCCTTTCTGTCTCTTATTTTTCTCTCTCCCTCTTAATCCAATCTCTTTCCCTCTCTTTATTTCTCTTTCTGTACCTGATTTTATATTGAATTAACCCACTCTAATTCACCCTTGTTCTCAGTCCTTCCTCTGTTTATTTCCCAATCCTTAAATCTCATTGGTTATGGAGATAGACTATTTGTCCCGCTGTTCACCAAGGTCCCAGATGCCCCGCTACCCTCACTGCATCGTTAGCAGCTCGCACTTCCAGCAAGTTACAGGCCAAAAAGTTTTTGAGCTAAAGGGTGCAGGAAAAAGTCTAACTAACAGCGAGATGTCCCGTTCCAGCGGGATCTGGCCCATGAGTTTCCCGCAGGAGACAAGCAGATCCCCCGATAATGCCAATCTCCTGCTGTAGATATGACGGGAGACAGAAGACCACCCAAGGAATTTCAGAAGCTACTGCCTATTTAAGCAGGTCACGGGGTTTTAAAAGAGGAGAAAATTAATATTGGAAATGTAAAAAGTAAAAATAATTCATCGTGAAGATAAGAATACTTTTAAATGTGTTCGTTAATCAATAAGTTGTAACCTGTGCAAGTTATATCGGATTGCCTTTGGTATCGTATTACAAAGCATTATAGCGATGGACATTTATAAACTAAGCAACTTTACTTTTTTGTACAGTTGTGAGTTTATATGAAATGTAAACAGAATTCATTAGTTTGTAAGATTCAGGATCACAGGCTCACACAGATTACCCAACAGGGTTTTAGAAGTTGCAAGGCTTTTATTAAAGAGCTACAGTTTTAAAGCACAATCAGATATTACATATGGTTTAAGCCGAGTATAATAGACATACAACCCGTGGCAGTAGGAGCGATCTACGACTTCCGAATCGGAATGACACGACCGGACGGACGGGGAGGCAGTAGGGTGGTCTCGGATTGGGTGGATTCCTGCAGTCTGCTGCAGCGGTCACTTCCGTTGGGTCATCTCTCAAGCTGCTGGAGGTATTAGGCCATCAGCCACCTCAGAGGCTAAACTTGACCAAGGTGTTAGGCCACCTTGGGGAAGCCTTCGCCCCTGACTGCCTGATTTCCTCTCTCGGTCGCCTATATTTATAGTTATTTCGGTGGGCTGGTAATCACCTGGTGTCAATCATTTGATCCCCATCCTATTGTCCAGTTGTGAAGTGGGAAGGCATCCCTCGCCGTCCCTTTCTGCATGACTGATGAAGCCTCCCTCTTATCTTTCTGAGGAATGTTTTGTTATGTTTCTTTAAGGACATTTTATGACTTTTCGGCTCCATTTTTGTCTATTATCCCACCACCCTGTGATGTTTTGCATTTTACGATTCCCTTATCACTTCTATTTGTCTTTTGATGCTTGATATTCGACCTTGCTGGCATTTCCGCTATCTGTTCCCGCTTGCTTGTTGTCAGTCTCTGTTCTAACAATTAAAACCCATCTTTGAATCTAACAGCTATTTCTTACAAGTTGGCACTCAGGCACTGATTAGAATCTTCATAGCAAAATAAAGTAGACCAGAAAACACTCGTGATTAGAAATAAACTACAAGAAAGAAAAGAGTGCGGAATTTGCTGTACAGAATAATGAGGAAATGACTGATAACAAAAAGAGGATGCATGTTTACAGTTTCCCTGGCATTTTCCACTTCACCGAATACTGGACTCTGAAAACTGAAATCTCCCTCTCCAATTTTCCTGACAATACAATATAATGACTGGATTCAGGGTATTAACAACTGACTTGGGGGCAACGGGAATCCCTCTGGAGTCTCTGCACATTAAGTAGCATTATCTACATAAACCTGCGCATTTTCAAAGTCAAAGATATACAACTGTCAATTGGCGTGGTGTCCCAGGTCATCATGGACCCCCCCCCACCTTCGGCCCCTTGACAAGATGCACTACATAGACCTGAACAAGTAATTCGTGTTTCACTATTAAGTATTGGAATTGTGAAACGATAAAAGAAACAAAATTGTTGTACAAGTTTTAGTGTTGATTGCCTGAACTGACTCAGAGTTCAACAGCTGCTCAGGCATGAGATGAATAACTATTGAAAAGTACTTGCTGTTTGAAAGACCCAAAGAAGGTCAGAATTGCTCAGAGATTGGCAATTTTTGTGCTGTCATGAATGAGACAACTATAATTTGCTGAAATCTTCTCAGAGTAATTGCAACAAAATGTATTCCTTTCAGTTTGATGTACTGCACTGCGTGAGTCAAATTAACACGTAGGCAACTGTTGTAACGTTTGAATAGATATTTTCTTCAGCATAGAAGATTCTGGCCTAGAAATCTGCGCACCCATTTTTGGGCATGCAGGGGGCATAGGGAACTGTGATCCGAGGTGCCCCCAATATTGAACCTCGGGCCTCACTCCCATAGAGCAGGCGAGCTGCCAGAAAATCCCAATTGAAGATCCAGCCGCTGCTTCCGTTGTAGCGGCCCTCAGGTAAGTGATCAGGCCTCAAGCCGGGGGTGGGCGATCGGGCCTCGGGCCGGGGTGGGCGATCGGGCCTCGGGCCAGGGTGGGCGATCGGGCTTCGGGCCGGGGTGGGCGATCGGGCCTCGGGCCGGGGTGGGCGATCGGGCCTCGGGCCGGGGTTGGGCGATCAGGCCTCAGGCCTCAGGCCAGCGGTGGGCAATCGGGCCTCAGGCCAGGGGTGGGCGATCGGGCCTCGGGCCGGGGGTGGGCGATCGGGTCTCGGACCTCGGGCCGGGGGTGGGCGATCGGGCCTCGGGCCGGGGGTGGGCGATCGAGCTTCGGGCCGGGGTGGGCGATCGGGCATCGGGCCGGGGGTGGGCGATTGGGCCTCAGGCCAGGGGTGGGCAATTGGGCATCGGGCCGGGGGTGGGCGATCGGGCCTCGGGCCGGGGGTGGGTGATCGGGTCTCGGGCTGGGGTGGGCGATCGGGCCTCGGGCCAGGGGTGGGCAATCAGGTCTCAGGCCTCAGGCCAGCGGTGGGCGATCGGGTCTCGGGCTGGGCGTGGGCGATCGGGCCTCAGGCCGGGGGTGGGCGATCGGGTCGCGGGCCGGGGTGGGCGATTGGGCCTCGGGCCGGGGGTGGGCGATCGGGCCTCGGGCCAGGGGTGGGCGATCGGGCCTCGGGCCGGGGTTGGGCGATCAGGCCTCAGGCCTCAGGCCAGCGGTGGGTGATCGGGTCTCAGGCCGGGCGTGGGCGATCGGGCCTCAGGCCAGGGGTGGGCGATCGGGCCTTGGGCAGGGGGTGGGCAATCGGGCCTCAGGCCAGGGGTGGGCGATCGGGCCTCGGGCCGGGGGTGGGCGATCGAGCTTCGGGCCAGGGGTGGGCGATCGGGCATTGGGCCGGGGGTGGGCGATTGGGCCTCAGGCCAGGGGTGGGCAATTGGGCATCGGGCCGGGGGTGGGCGATCGGGCCTCGGGCCGGGGGTGGGCGATCGGGTCTCGGGCCTCAGGCCGGGGATGGGCGATCAGGCCTTGGGCAGGGGGTGGGCGATCGGGCCTCAGGCCAGGGGTGGGCGATCAGGCCTCGGGGCAGGGGTGGGCGATCGGGCCTTGGGCCAGGGGTGGGCGATCAAGCTTCGGGCCTCGAGCCGGAGAGGGTGATCGGACCTCGAACCGGACAGAGTGATGGGGCCTCAGGTGCAGGGCAGGGTGCAATCAATGACTGGGGGGAGGTTGTGGTTGCCGGGTGAGAATCGGGCCTTGGGCGGGGGGAAGCGGCCCGTGTTCTTTTAAGGTGGGGTCGGTTGGAGCACCCTTGTTTTGATTTCTTTTTGGGTTCAATAAAGACCCATTTCTGAAAGAGAATGTTGTTTAATCTAAAGTCTTGTTCAAGACTTTCTACAGCTTTTTACAGAACACACTATGCTGTGATGCATCTAGAATGAAACTGAAAGTAAAACTCCTCTGGACTGCTTGTCTCTCACATGACCTCTGCTGGTCAGGCACAAGTAATCAAAAACACAGACAAATATGCTGTAAGGCATAAGTAATCAAACACAGACAAATATCATCACTATTTGCTGATATCATTACATCTCCCTTTCTTAAAACAAAAGTATTTTACTTTTAACTAACAACATTTAATGAACTTACATTATCATTATCATGATCAAGGTTTTTTACCCTTGCTTTGTGTGTTCACATGAAATATGTCAATACACTAGAACTTGAAGAAAGAATAAGATAACATTACTTCCTTCTTTTACAATAGTCCTTAAATTTGCTCAATGAGTCTCTCAGGAGGCTTCACGTGTCTTGAGGATTTTCTGATTGATTGTCCTTGAATCTGAGTTGTTGCCTCAGATGATTGGTTCTCAGCTGTGTGATCAGGTTGTTCACCAGTATCAGTCTCTTGACCTGCTGTGGCTGGTCCCATGAGAAGATCTCGACGATTTCTTCTCAGAACAGCACCCTCATCTGTCTGAATGGTGTATGATCTTGGTTGAACTTCACTCAGGACAGTTCCCTTCTGAGTCCATGTGTTTGTTTTGTCTTTCAACCTTACTTGGTCACCAGTGTGGAGTTCAGGTAGGTTTTGTGTTCCTCTGTCATAGTAGTACTTTTGCTTTTCTTTCTGTTGCTCTTTGAACTTCCTCACTTTCTCCCCCTCTTTTGGTTTCAGGAGGTTCTCCGGGATGGGTAGGTTTGACCTTAGCCGACGTCCCATCAGGAGTTGGGCTGGTGACATACCACACTCGAGCGGCATTGTGCGGTATACAAGCATGCTTTGGTAGAAGTCAGTTCCACTGTCTTTTGCCTTGTACATCAGTCTTTTCACTGTCTGGACCGATTTTTCCACTAGTCCATTGGACTGTGGATAGTGAGGACTTGACGTTGTGTGGACAAAGTCCCACTCTTTGGCAAAGTGTCGGAAATTTGCATTGTTAAACTGGGGTCCGTTGTCTGTGAAGACCTCGCTTGCCACGCCATGTCTGGAGAATATGGCTTTCATACTTCTTATCACAGCTTCTGCAGTGGTGGTGTACAGTCTACAAACCTCTGGATACAGGGAGTAATAGTCTGTGATGACAAGATAGTCCTTCCCTTGACATACGAATAGGTCAGCGCCTACCTTCAGGTAAGGTCTGTCTGGTGCTGGGTGTGGCTTTAGTGGTTCTACCGGATTGCTTGCTCGATATTTCAGGCATATTGTGCAGTTTGACACCTCATTTGTCACATCTTGGTTGATTCGTGGCCAGTACATCACCTCTCGTGCTCTTTTCTTACACTTTTCGATTCCCAGATGTCCTCCATGGATCTTTTTTAGCATCTCTCTTCTCAGACTCTTTGGGATAACTATTTTACTTCCTTTGTAGATGATGTCTTCGACCACTGATAGTTCCGCCCTGCAGTTCCAGTACTCTGCTATATCAGGTGAGCAGTCTTGCTTCATGTTGGGCCATCCATCCAAGATGCTTTTTCTCAGTCGTCTCATTGTTTCATCTTTGTTTGTCTCAGTCTTTATGAGCTCCATTTTTGCATCTGCTATGGGCAGTGCACTTGTGATCATGTCCACGTAGGCGTTCACTTTTTCATCCATTGTGGTGTTTGCGGGCTCACTTGGGTCAACAGCTCTGGACAACGTGTCTGCTGTATACATCAGCTTACCCGGTGTGTACGCAACATTCAGTGTATAGCGTTGCAGCCTGATCATCATTCTTTGTATTCTAAGCGGACAGCTATTCAGTGGCTTTTGGAACAATGCAATCAAGGGCTTATGGTCAGTCTCTACACTGATTGCTTGTCCTGCCACAAACTGGTGAAATCTTTCACAGGCGTATGTGATGCTGAGCAGCTCCTTTTCTATTTGAGCATATCGCGTCTCCGCGTCTGTCATTGAGCGCGATGCATATGCAATAGGTTGCCAGTAGTCATATTGTTGCAGAAGAACGGCACCGAGCCCACTCTGTGATGCATCTGATGATATCTTGATGGGTCTCGTTGGGTCATAAAACCTCAGAACTGGTTCCTCTGTGAGCAGTTTCTTTAGATCGCTCCATGACTTCTCATGCTCACGATTCCATTCCCATTCTATGTTCTTTTCAGTTAGTCTTCTCAGTGGCGCTATTTTTTCTGAGAGGTTGGATATGAATTTACCCATGTAGTTGATCATTCCATTAAACCTCTGCACGTCCTTTTTGCATTGTGGCCTTGGCATATTCTCAATGGCGGACACCTTTCTGGGATCTGGTCTGATGCCCTCACTGCTAAGGATATCTCCCACGAATGTCAGTTCTGTCACCCCGAGCTGGCATTTCTCTCTATTCAGCTTCAGGTTTGTTTTCCTTGTTGCTTCCAGCACTTTTTTCAGTCTCTCGTCATGCTCAGTTCTCGTGGTTCCCCATACTATGATGTCATCCATTGATGTATCAACTCCCTCCAGGTGCTCATAGATCATATGGATAGTCTTGTGATACACTTCAGGAGCTGAGGCAATGCCAAATGGTAACCTTAGGAATCTGTATCTGCCAAATGGAGTGTTGAACGTGCACAGTCTTGAACTTGCTTCGTCCAGCTTCATCTGCCAAAATCCTGAGGACGCATCTAACTTGCTGAAATATTTTGCATTTGCAAACTGTGCCATGATTTCCTCACGTGTAGGAAGCTTGAAGTGCTCTCTCTTTATTGCTCTGTTTAGATCTCTTAGATCCAGGCAAATTCTGAGTTTTCCATTCTTTTTGTCCACTACGACGAGGGAACTCACCCACTCAGTTGGCTCATCTATCTTCTGAATCACGTTCAGGCTTTCCATCCTGTCCAACTCTGCCTTCAGTTGCTTTTGAAGAGCAAACGGAACTTTTCTGCATGGATGTATGACCGGTGTCATACTTTTATCTACTCTGATCGTGTGTTCTCCTGGAATGCAGCCTAGACCCTTAAATAGGTCTTTGTACTCTTTCATGAGTTCATCATAGACTGTCTCTCCTTCGCTTTCCACAACGAGGACTCTCTTTACCAGGTTCAGTCTCTCACAGGCTTTTAACCCTAGTATGGCTTGCACATCCTTTGGCACCACGATTAATGCTAGCGTGTGCTCTCTGTCCTTGTGTGTTACTTTGACAATGCATTTTCCTTTCACTGGTATATCAGTACCTGAGTATCCGGTCACTTTCACTTGTATTCCATGTAACTTTGGTCTGGGTCTAATTCTCTTAAAATCGGTCTCTGATATCACATTAACTTGTGCTCCAGTATCCAATTTAAATGGAATGTGTATGTTGTTCACTTTTAGTGTCAACAGCCAGTCTCTTTCTTCTTTTTTGTTTTCAGACACCACATCTACATAGAATTCCTCTATCTCGCTTTCATCTACTGTATGGACCTTGCTTTGTTGCGCTTGGTTCTTACAGCAACGGGCATAATGGTTGTTTTTGTTGCATCTATTGCATGTTTTACCATATGCTGGACACTTTCTTGGTGGATGCTGTGTACCGCATCGATTACATGACTTCCGATTGTCCCTTTCATTTTCGTTTGCTGGCCACGTCTCTTTTTTCACATTGGCGCTCTCTTTGTTAAACGGTTTGTATCCGTTCTTTCTCACTGCATCCACGTTGCAGCTACTGTCACTGAACAGCTCCTTTGCCTGCAACTTCACAGTCTCTGTAGCCCTACACAGTGCTATGGCTTTTCCCAGGTCTAGATCTTGCTCTCTTAGCAGTCTTTCCCTTAGACCATTATCTGGAATACCACACACCAGTCTGTCTTTTATCAGCGAGTCTGTGAGTCCCCCAAATTCACACGATTTGCTTCGGTTTCTCAGTTCAGTCACATACTGATCAATAGTCTCGCCGATTTTCTGTACACATGTGAAAAATTTGTGTCTCTCAAAGGTCACGTTGCGTTTAGGTATGCAGTAGGCCTCAAACTGTTCCATTATTTTATCTAGTTTCATTTTGTCTCCATTAGCAACGAATGTGAAGTTATTATACACCTCCAGCGCTTCATCACCCACGACATGCAAGAACAGTGACGATTTCTGTTTATTACTTTTCTCGTCAGCTCCGATTGCTGATAAATACAACCCTACACGTTGTTTGAATCTCCTCCAATTTTCAGCCACATTACCTGTCAATTGATGCGTCGCCGGTGGGTATAAACCTTCCATTCTTTCACTTCGTTAGCTATTCTCTAATGGTAAGCAACGATGCTCTCTTTTGGCTTGCTAATCTGTGGAGAGCTGATTTCGCTTACTTGCCACAACTGCTTTCACTCTCCCATCGAGTTGCTAACTTCAGATTTTTTCTCTTTCAGCCACTTCTGACACCATGTTTTGATTTCTTTTTGGGTTCAATAAAGACTCATTTCTGAAAGAGAATGTTGTTTAATCTAAAGTCTTGTTCAAGACTTTCTACAGCTTTTTACAGAACACACTATGCTGTGATGCATCTAGAATGAAACTGAAAGTAAAACTCCTCTGGACTGCTTGTCTCTCACATGACCTCTGCTGGTCAGGCACAAGTAATCAAAAACACAGACAAATATGCTGTAAGGCATAAGTAATCAAACACAGACAAATATCATCACTATTTGCTGATATCATTACAACCCTTGCTCCTTCTGGCTCCACATTCAGGTAAGTGTGGGGGCCACGCTGAGCTGTGCAAGTTCAGCACGTGGTGAGTGAAATGTTGGGGCGTTCAAAAATCGGAAACAGGTCCTGCAAGACATGCAGGACACTAAATAAATTATTCTGCCTGTTAAATGTTCCGAACGTGTGGTCCTGCCGCCAGCACATCTACCTTTGCCAATACAGTGGCTGGCACACTTCTACCGGAAATGTGCGCGCTTCTTGCCCGCCATATTGGGAGCTTAGTAGGCCGATTCGATACTCAGTAATTTCATCTTTAATTAAAGATTCCAAAATTGCCCTTACCACTGATGTTAAACTAACTGGCTAACCCAGGTTAGCTCTGTCTCCCTTTTTGAAAATGGGGATTACATTAGCTGCTCTCCGGTCACAGGAAGGCACACCAGATGGTCCATTTCCTACAGTGTTAATCACACGAAGACACCTACTCTAATTGTTTGAATCATTCCTGATTGTTTAAGATATGAATGTGTTGCTTATGTATTAGGTGACTGTAGATGTAGAGGATTTCTCTCAGTGACCTATTCTTATTAAGTTTGTAAATTCACAAGAACATTTATAACTTCCTCTAGAAACTTTTGTAATATAAGCTAGAGCACCTTAAACAACATTTAAAAAAATGATAATCTCTGTGATTATCAAAGATCACTGCCAAGTGAATCACACAGTATGTGAGTCTTCCCTCTGTTTCTGTACTCATACCATTTATTTAATATTTATCCTTTTAGTTAAAAATCATAGTCTATTATCTATATTCATCGATTTCCTTCGCTCCACCATTGGTGGCCGTGTCTTCAGCTGCCTAGGCCCTAAGTTCTGGAATTCCCTCCCTAAACCGCTCTACCTCTCTCTCCTCCTTTAAGACGCTCCTTAAAGCCTACCTCTTTGACCAAGCTTCTGGTCACTGGTCCTAATACCTCCTTATGTGGCTCAATGTCGAATTCCGTTTGATAATCGCTCCTGTGAAGTGCCTTGGGATGTTTCACTACACTGAAGGTGCTACATAAATGCAAGTTGCTGTTGTTGTATATTTCTGCATTCTGCATTCACCAGTAACATTCTGACATTTGAATTTTGGAATTACATCACAATAATTTTCATGCTAGTCTTAATCAATGTTTAGGCCTTGATGGCCCTTGATATTTTTTCTCTTCCTACAGCCACATGCCCCCAAACATGACTGCACTGACACTAAGGGCTGGATTTTGTCATTGTGGTGGGCTGGGGGCATGTCAGCTGCTTTTCGTGTAATCCACCTGACTCCACTTTGATGTGGGGGAAAAGTGCGATTTTCACCTAATTGGCCAATTGATTCCCAGCGTGTGGGAAGCCCTGGCCCAATTAGTCTTTCCATCCTGAAAGTCGCCTCCGGTGACGTCATCAATGCTGCTGGATTTAAGGCCTGCAAGCAGCCTTGCTTCTTCTGGAGACTCCAAACTTCATGCCCATTGCTGTAAGCCCTTACTCCAGCCACGATGTCCAGCAGCAGGCCAAAGTCTGTTCCACGCTTTGATGAAGCCGCCCTGCAAGCTCTGGTGGAGGGAGCAGGGTTCCAATAAGGAGGTGCTCTTCCCTTCCTCGGGGAGGAAAAAGCCTCTTCAGCAGCCTCTCCACGGATGTTGCCTGACCTGCTGAGTTTTTCCAGCATTTTCTGTTGTTATTTCGGATTTCCAACATCTGCAGTATTTTGCTATCGTCGCTGTGCGGATGCAAGTGGCCCAGGAGGTCAATTCAATCTCTATGTGCCGCAGAACCTGGCTGCAGTGCAGGAAGAGGTTTCATGGCCTTCTGCGCACTGGAAAAGTGAGTCTGACTTTCCCATCGCCCTCAATCTGATCCCCATTGCCTTTCCTCACCAGCACTCAGCTTTGACAACCTCTTCCTCCACATCCCACTTGACACTGACATCCCTGCACCCTTACCCATTCCCTCTCTATGGTCACATTCACCTAACTATTTGACTATGCAGCCCTCACACTCCCTATCACTGTGATGCTATGAAAACAACTTACAACACACAGGGAGGGCCCTTGGTCTTGCCACCTCACTCCATCTTTGTCTCCTTCTAACCAGCAATGATATGGATTCTCTACACTCACTCCTTCATTCTCACTCAAACTCCACTTGTCTCCCTCATTGCAGGAAAAGAGAGCTCACAATAAGAGGGAAAGAGCGAGGACAGGAGGAGGGCCACCCTCAGTAGCCCAGCTCAACCCCTGGGAGGAGGCGGCCCTGGAGATCGTGGGAGTGGAGGAGGATGCGCAAGTGGGGGACGGACAGACAGGTGCATCACAGCAAGCTGGTGACAGAATAGTTTATCATCTCTCTCATTGACATTGCATGAGTCACTGATAATGATTCTGATGCTCTAACAGGTTGACTTTTGATCATCTGCAATATTCAATGTGCATGTAACCTTGGCCTCACATCTCTGACTCCTTTACTCCCCCACAGGACCATCGAAAGCCCCCGTCCCCACTTTCCAGGCGGAAGAGCCTGAGCTTCCAGACTCATCAGAGGAAGCTGCAACCTCTGAGGGTACAGCGTCAGCAGAATTAAGCACACCCAGCACCAGCGCAGACACTCACACCTCGGTGGTACCTTCACGAGATAGTGCAGTGTTGTCACCTGGTGTATCACAGCACACAAGTGAGCATCAGCAGATGGTGGAGACAGGGACAGCAGTGGAGAATCCTAGTCGGAGGGCGCAGGACTCTGTCAGCTCGGCTCAGCTGCATGTTGACCCTCTGCCTCCGGGTTATTCCAGAAGGACAGCGGTGCTGGAACTCCAGGAAGAGGTGCAGGAGTCTCTGGCAGGTTTTGTCTCCAGGTCGCTGCAAGTGTGGAGTGAATGGAGGAGTCCATCGCTAACATGAGCAGAGCCTTTGTGGAGGCGTTGGCGCATGAACGCAGCACCACGGAAAGGATGGCAACCTCCGTGGAAAGGCTGGCAACGGCCATGGAGGCAGTAAGTCGCCGGAGTGAGGAAAACATGGTGAGTGTACAGAATAAACTGACTGACAAGGATCTTGTCATTCAAGTGGAAAGACTTATGAAATAATACTGGGCGGCCTGCTGGTGGCGCTGTCCAGGGAGAGTATAAATACTCGAGCATGGGCCCAGCTTGCTCAGGACATTCTTTAACAGGAACTAGTGAAGGACACAACTCGATCTCCATGTTGAGAAACAGTTGATTAAAGCCTTGTTTAATACTCAGACCAAGTGCCTAGTAGTTTTCTTACGTCACTGACATCTCTGGAGGAGCGATGGTCAGCTGTTGAACAGAGAAACCAGAGCTTCATGGAAGTCCTTCTGAGTAGGATTGCCAGTGCAGATACGGGTCCCCATGGCCCCCCTGATGTGCAGCAAGGTGCTCTCAAGCCACTTACAAGCGCTGAGGGGGACCTGACCCATGAGAAGGAAGTTAGTGGCAGACATCAAGGAAGTGGGGGCTCCTCTCCAAGCACTCACACTTCCATGCCACTGCAGAGCCCTCGGTCAGAGCCCCACTAGAGTCCCTACCCAACTGAGATCGGCGTCTCAACTCCTGCACAGCCGCAGGAGCAGCAGACTGTTGATGAGCTCTCACAGGCTCGCAACCCCAGAGGACGCCTGCCAAAGGAGTCGAGGCAGGAGCAGCAACAAAGTGAGCAAGGGGCCTCCACATCTGCTGAAGCCACAGGGGAAGCACCACGTAGGAGCACGCATAAGAAAGATACTGCACAAGTAGTCACAAGGGTAGTCACTTGGGTGTAATTCTGTGTTTATTTTTAACATGCCATCAGTTGCATATTTTCATAAAAAATACTGATGGGAAACTGTTGCAGTTGTGGCGTCTGTCATTTCGCAAATGAGACTTCCACATTGAGGGCTTAGGGTGACTTGCAATTGTCAGTATGGTGGTCAGAGTGATAGGAATCCGCAGGCTCTTGGCCATTGTCGATGGTCTGATAAGAAGCTGCGAGGCAAAAGTGTTTGATTGTGCAGGCTAAGCAAATCTGGCCAAGTGCCTCCCTTGCATCCCGGGCAGCAATGTGGTCGCGCGCTGGCGCCTTCTGGCCTGTGCAGCTTCAGGTGGGTGAGCAGCAGCTTGGCGCTCCTGTTGATGCTGCTGCTGTTGTTCATGGTTTTGCTGCTGCCACGGCTGGTCTTCATCCGAATCTGATGTCCAGGAGGAAAGGAAATAAATGGTTCCCATGCTTCTGGTATATGCCTCAGTTGAGGAAGCGCTCAGTCAAGGTTGGGAGAGGGGTTTCCCAGGAGGTCACACTGGAGATGGGTGTCAGGCTCCAAACTTCCAGAACAATGAGTAGGCCTGTTAAAAGTTCCCCCAGACCTGAGACAACAAAGTTCTGCCACCTGCAAATAATGATTGGTGAAAACTCCTTTTTAATGGTGGAGCTGCAGCTGGTAGTAAGCAATCCGTCAGGTTTCACTGGCGTGTTTCAGAGGAGGCGTGAAGCACGTGGGAAAAGTGTTAAAATCAGAAAGGCCTCTAAAATTGGATTATAGAGGCAATTAACTGGTTGTTAAGGGCCTTAAGGGCCTATCCCACCTCTTGGAGGCGGGATGGAGACGGGGTCAGAAAACTCGCATTTGGGAAAATTGTTCGGAGGCGGGATGGAGGCGGGATCGGGCCCGCCTGCCAGTTTTTGCGATTTTAACACCTCACACGCTTCCAATCCCGCCTCCTCGGGCCTGGCAAAATCGAGCCCTAAAACTCTATTACCATTTATACAGGAAAAGTTCCTGAATCACGAACCATACTGCAACAGAGAGGGTTTAAAGTTCAATTTATTCACCATCTCAAGATGTACACTAGTGATTTGAGGCCTGGAAAATGTCAGACATTAATATTTCAGTAGCTAAACCTCATATTGGAATGATTTAATTAGTTGGAGAAGTAGAGACTTTTTGCAGTGAATGGATGGCATTTTGCAAAGAGCAAATCATTCCTGTTCTGCGAAAAGCCAATGATTATTTAATTTTTTTTACATGGACTGAATGACAAAGCATAGCTGACGGTCAGGACAAAGCACAGTTCCAAACCAGCCTTTAGATATACCAAGAAGTGAAAATTCTGCTGCTGTTATTTTGCCATTATCATTACACAACTCACAATTCTAGAACACAATAGGAAGGTTGTAATTTTCACAGCACTTAAAGAAAATACATTTTCTTTGACAATTTAATCTCAATTCTGACATTATAGGATAAATTTTGCATGGCTTCACTTGTGGTGTGGAGCCTTATTGGCTCAGAGTGCCGGTCATAACATCAAGCGTGGAGATAGGTAGCCCATTTCTTTCAGGCTGTGCTGCTGACAAGCCCAAGCCTCCTTAGAGCTTTGAATAATGTGCCGATGGATCCCATGCTAGATTTCATTAAAAGGAAAAATTTGCAGGGCTATAGGGAAAGAGTGGGGAGTGGGACAAAATTGGATATCTCTTTCAAAGGGCCAGCACTGGCATGATGGGCTGAAAAGCCTCCTTCTACAGGGGAAAAATTCGGTGTTGCCCCTTTTAGAGCGCTAATGTCGCCGGGGCACTTAGTGCCCCTGTCTTGTTTTGCACACTTTGTACAAAAGTAATAAATTGCAGGACAACGGAGTATTACAGTTTAAACTCTTTTGTGAAACATCAGGTCTGTGATCTCAATCATACAGCACAGTAGGGACAAGATGGAGTTAGGAGCACTAGTCTGGGTCTTCAAAACAATAGCAGTGACTTGTTGGCCATAGACGTACTGGTGGAAACGTTTAAATCCAAATAGAATTGTATATAGCTCTTTCTCGATTTGAGCATAGTTGATTTCACTGTCTGTGAGAGATCTGGAAGCATAGCCGATGGGCTTTCCTTCTTGCAGTAATACTGCGCCTAGTCCATACTTTGATGCGTCCACTTGTAGTCTGAGCTCTTTGTTGGGGTTGAAGTAGGCAAGAACTGGTCCTGGTTCTCTGGTGATTAGGTCTTTCATTTTCTGAAATGCTATGTCATGTTGTTTGTCCCACAGTAACTCATTGGATTGTTTGAGCAACTGACGCATGGGTGCGTTGATTTCTGAGAGGCTCAGGGCAAACTTGGCTAAGTAGTTAACCATACCTATTACTGTCTCCAGCTCTGCGCGGTTCTTCGGCGGCTCCATCTTCTTGATGGTGGAGACTTTCTCTGGATCTGGCTTAATGCCATCAGTTGAGAGGCGATGCCCGAAATAACTGATCTCGGTGGATCCGATTATGCTTTTCTCGGGGTTGAGCCGGATACCTTTCTCCCATGATCTTTGTAGCATTGCACGGAGGTTCCTGTCATGTTCCTCTCTATTCCTGCCATAGATGAGGATGTCGTCTACGATTGTGACTACTCCGTCGAGGCCTTCATAGGTTTCGTCGATCTTCCGCTGGAATTCATCCTGAGCTGAGATAAGACCAAATGGTAAATGCAGAAATCGGTATCGTCCAAATGGTGTGTTGAACATTGTTAGCTTAGATGACTCTTCCGTGAGCTTGATAGTCCAGTATCCTGATCGTGCGTCCATTACACTGAAGTAACGTGCTCCCACTAGCTTGGGTGTGATGTCATCTAGCATTGGTAGAGGGTAGTGAGGGCGTTTGATAGCCTTGTTCAAATCTCTGGGGTCGAGACAGACTCTGAGCTTGCCTGTACGTGGTTTCTCAACCACTACTAACGCGTTGACCCACTCTGTTGGTTCTGTTTCCTGGACGATGATTTCTGTATTCGCCGTGCTCTGCAGCTCCTCCTTCAGGCGACTACGTAGAGCAAGGGGTATCCTTCTCGGTGGGCAAACCACAGGGTTTGCTGCTGGGTCAAGGTGAATAGTGCATTCACCTGGGAATAGTCTGATTCCTTTGAAAACGTCAGCAAACTCCTCCATGACTCTCTGCTTCTCAACTGGTGCTGTCAATGATAGCACTAGCTTGATGAGGTCCATGAGAAACATACCTTTAATACCTTTAGACCTAGCATTGGAGGTGCTTGAGTGTCAACAATGTAAAAGTCCAACATCATGTCGCTTTCTTTGTACTTGCATTTCATCACGCATGTGCCTTTTACAATGAGCTGCTCACCCCCATAGCTGGTCAGTCTGCATGAGGTGGGCTGTAGCTCACACTCATCCTTCAAGCTGTGATACTCACTTAGAGGAATTACATTAACCTGAGCTCCAGTGTCTAGTTTAAACCTAAGCTCTGTGCCCTGTTTTCCTATCTCAATATCGGCAAAGGCTTGCTCAGTCTCTGAAATCTGTTTTTTCTGTGACATAGAATCAATAAACAGTTCCTCTGCATTTGGCTCTCTATCTGGCATTTGGCTGTCACTCACTGTGTGTACTGCTTTTCAGAAAACAGTCCTGCAAACTTTAGCAAAGTGGTTCCGTTTACCACATTTAGCACATTGCCTTCCTTTGGCAGGGCATTGCACCTTTTCCCCGTGCATCTTGTTTCCACAATATCCAGTTTTTGAAGCATTTTATGTCTGTGTCACTCATTTTTAGAACTCTCTCTGTACTTTCTGTTCTGAAACACGCTCTCTGGGCGGTGTTCTTTGGTGTGTGTCTATTAACTGCGTGCACTGTCTGTTCACACGAGCTGCTCATGGTGCTGGTTATGGTTTTCAAATGTGCTTGGGCTATCTCGTGTGATCTAGCTATGTCCATAGCTTTGTCCAGCGTTAGCCCGGACCCAACATTCAAAAGTTTCTCTCTCACTTTAGCTGAATATATTCCAAACACGATGCAGTCTCTGACCACCTCATCTTTATTTGTATATTCACAGTCTTTTACCAGCAGTTTTAACTCAGTCACGAACTGTTCAAACGACTCACTGGCTCCTTGTACTTTCTCCTGAAACTTGTACCTAGCGAATATCTTATTTGTCTTGGGCATCACATATGCTTCAAATTGGTCAAAATAACTTTTCAGTACCTTTGCTTCATCCACGGTGAGAGACCATGTGTTAAAAATGTCTCTCCCTTTTTCTCCGATCCACAGGAGTAGGTTGCTGCATTTTTCTTCCGCCCCTTTGCTTTTCAGCGGACCCGAGAACATTAACTCCACGTGTTGCTTGAACTTGCTTCATTCTCTAGGTAAGTTCGAAGATTCCCAATTCATTCGAGGCAAGGGAGCTCCAACGATGTCCATTTCTGACACCATGTCTTGTTTTGCACACTTTGTACAAAAGTAATAAATTGCAGGACAACGGAGTATTACAGTTTAAACTCTTTTATGAAGCATCAGGTCTGTGATCTCAATCATACAGCACAGTGGGGACAAGATGGAGTTAGGACCCCTAGTCTGGGTCTTCAAAACAATAGCAGTCCTTACAGATGCCTGCAGGCCAATGACAACTCAGCATGTGATCACATGTGAATATAATAGGTATTCCTTACAGATGCCTGTGGGCCAATGATAATTCAATATGCAAATGTTACAGCCCCGAAAAAATTAGCACTCCATCACCTGAAATTCAGTAGTAGTGCCCCAAGCAGGAGGTGGGGTGCTACTGGAAGCACTCCACCTCCTTCTTGGGGCGCTACAACTGAATATCGCGGTGCTACGTGCAACTGTGCCACGCGCATCAGCACCTAGTGTCACGTCATTGCAGGCCTCCCTCCCCTGATTAAAGGGGAGGGGCCTAGCGCTGCACGCACCGGGGCCCTGCTGGACCACCGGGGAGCGAGGTGCCGTGAAAACAGCCCGGCACTCAAGAGGTGTGCCAGGCTGAGCGATCGCAGCCGGCACCCCGAAGAAAAAAGGTGAAGGGGGCAGGTGCTGGCAGTCGACCAAAAGAAAAATGGCTGCCCCACACCTGCACTTTAAGTAGTGCCGCCACAGCTGCAAAAACGCCACCCTGACCCTCTCAGACATATCGTCCGGTGATAGGTCAGGGGGTGCAATCCAAGTCATCGCCGGAGGTGCAGCGTCACAGGGTGCTACTGGCTACTGCCGCCGCTAACCTACTGCTGAATTTCGCGGCAGGCGTTAGCAGTGCCGTGCCCGGGCGCTAGGGGATTTGCGCCCCGTTAGTGTCCCCCTCTGGGAGCTAACGAGAGGCACAAATCAATTCAATTTTTTCCTCTACGATTCTATAAGCAGGCACAGGCTGGCCTAGCTTTTAGAAGTAGATCTCTTAAAGCTGTTTCAATTGCTGTTGTCAGGCTTCATTTTTTAACGAACTACCCAGTTTCAAGGTTTCATTTTCTTTTTAACTTACTAGCTAGTGTCCCTTGCATTTTTCCTTTGTTCAATAATTCCAATTGCTGCATACATCTGATATTTTTACATTGCAAAACTTTTAATTGTCACTCCTTTTCCTGCAATGGTTTTGCTTGTAGCTGCAATTTAACTTGCAGATAACCAACGTTCTCTTGATGGATATTCCTTTGGGGATGAGGGGAGAAGAGAATTAGTTGTGGTTACACCTCAAACCATATGTACAGAGCCAGACCGATCCAGCAGGGTTTCTTTGAGAAAGGCTGTCACTGTGCTGTGCCACCTCATGAGGGCTGATCTACAGACAACTTCAGCAGCAGAGGCATCTCTTCCCACAGCTGTGAAGGTCACCACTGCACTGACTTTCATGCAACCAAATTCTTTCAAGCCTACGCAGGGAACATATGTCAACTCAACCTGTCTGCTGTCCATAGATGTCCCAAGGAAGTGACAGATGCTATGTTTGCAAGGGCCAATATATTGATCACTTACTCCCTCTGGAAAGGAGACATCAGCGCAAATGCAATTTCTTTACACAGATAATTGTTAGAGCATGGGCTGCTTTGTCACAGGGAGTAGTTGAGGCGGAGACTATTGCATCGTTTAAGAGATGGAAATTTCCTTGATATTTCTCGCACTCCACCATCTTCGATGGAAACCCTATTTTCATGTGCTGAAATAGAGCAAGATACAGGGAGAGAACAGTGTTATGTTCATAAATAAATAGACGTTTTCATTATGAACAGCTAGCTTGAGCTAGTCATTTATTCAGCCATGTGGACTAGTGTACAGGCATCCATCTTGACTACTGCCTTGTGGGTAGCCCCTTACTAAACATACAGCTCCACCTAGTGTACCATTCTAGAATGACATGTTACTGATCATTACATCCCCCTTCCTTAGAGGTTAAACAAAATCAATATCAATCAATCATAACAACATAAGCATCTTCACAACAGTCAACACATTTTCAAAGCTTTACTTTATGAACTCTAAGCTTTTCATTCTTTTATTATAGTTTTCTTTGTACTCAAAGATTAAGCCTATCAGGCTTTTTTACTTCACGTGTAGATCTTCTCAGCACAGGTAAGTCTGATGTGTTTTCATGAGAGCCTGTATGTGTGTTTGTGTTAGATTGTTCTGGTGGTGAGTGACAAGATTCAGTTGCGGCATTGTCATCGATTTGCTCTTGGATAGTTTCTTGTGTTTTCAGGAGGGAACGGCGGTTCCTCCTGAGAATCTGTCCTTCCTCAGTTCTAACAGTGTATGGCCTTGGTCCTACTTCTTCAAGAACTGTAGCTTTCCTGTTCCATGCATCTGGATCTTCAATCCTGACAACATCATCCCTTGTCAATGGTTTCAGAGTTATGGATGACTTGTCATAGTGTGATTTCTGTTTCAGCTTTAACAGTTGAAGTCTCTGTCTTAGTTCCTTACTCTGCTTTTCTTTTGCACAGCAGGGTAGCATGGTGCGCAACTTGCGACTCATTAGGAGTTCAGCAGGTGAAGAACCACAGTCTAAAGGGGAGGCTCTGTAGCTCAGCAGGGCGAGATAAGGATCAGACTTGCTTTCTGTTGCTTTCTTCAGTAGCTGTTTGAGAACTTGAACACCATTCTCTGCCTTACCATTCGACTGAGCATACAGAGGACTGGATGTGATGTGTTGAATGTCATAATGTGCTGCAAACTGTTGCCACTCCTTACAGTTGAAGCACGGACCATTGTCGCTAACGGCAATCCTGGGAATTCCATGTCTGGCGAAGATGGATTTAACATGCATTATGACACTGCTTGCTGATGTGCTTGAGAGCAGCGCCATCTCAGGATAGTTAGAATAGTAGTCAATCACTATTAGATAGTCTTTACCATTCAAACGAAAGAGGTCCATACCAACCTTTTGTCATGGTGCTGTTGGTAAGTCAGCTACTATCATTGGTTCCTTTGCTTGTTTGTTTTGGTGTTTCTGACATGTCTCACATATGCCTATCATGTTCTCAATGTCCTTACTTATGCCAGGCCAATAAACAGTGTCTCTTGCTCTCCTTTTGCATTTTTCAATTCCGAGGTGTCCCTCATGAATCCTTTTGAGCATGTCTCGACGTAAAGCCTGTGGAATGACTATTCTGTTCTGTTTTAGTAATAGTCCACTTGCGACACTTAACTCTGACCTGATGTGATAGTACTTTGGACAGGAGCCTTTTGGCCAACCATGATGAATGTTCTCTATTACTGTTTGTAACATTGTATCTTTTACTGTTTCTTCTGCTATTTGCTTTGATTTTGTGTCTGACACGGGCAGCGCAGCAGTGACCATACTCACATGAACATCCACGTCTTCCTCAGTAGAGCTCACATGACTCATTGTGGGTGCTCGGGATAGTGCATCTGCTAACACTATGTGTTTGCCTGGTGTGTAGATCAGTTCAAAGTCATATCTTTGCAGCTTCATCATGAGTCGTTGAATCCTTGGAGACATCTCATTCAGATTATTTTTAATGATGGCAACCAGTGGGCAGTGGTCTGTCTCAACTGTGAAGGTGGGAAGTCCATATATGTAGCCATGGAACTTTTCTAGTCCAACTACCAAGCCTAGACATTCCTTTTCAATCTGGGTGTATCGACACTCAGAGTCAGTCATAGACCTGGAGGCATAGGCAACAGGCTTCCAATCTTCACCCTCTGCTTGTAGCAAGACCACGCCTAGGCCATCTTTTGATGCATCCATTGACACTTTGATTCTCTTTGTTGGGTCAAAGAAGGTGAGTACAGGTGTGGTTGTCAGCACTGTTTTGAGGTTCATCCACTCTTGTTCATGTCTTTCTGTCCATGCGAACTCATTTCACAGAATCACAGAATCACACAGTGCAGATAGAGGCCATTTCGGCCCATCGAGCCTGCACCAACACATATCCCACCCGATCCCCGTAACCCCTACACCAACACATATCCCACCCTATCCCCGTAACCCCACGTATTTAATCCCCCTAACACTAAGGGTCAATTTATCATAGCCAATCAACCTACCCCGCACATCTTTGGACTGTGGGAGGAAACCGGAGCACCCGGAGGAAACCCATGCAAACACGGGGAGAATGTGCAAACTCCACACAGACAGTCACCCGAGGCCGGATTCGAACCCGGGTCCCTGGCGCTGTGAGGCAACAGTGCTAACCACTATGCCACCGTGCTGCCCTTTGTTTTATGTAGCAGGTCTCGCAGACAGGCTGTCTTGGCTGACAAGTTAGGAATGAACTTTCCAATGAAGTTTATCATCCCCATGATGCGTAGCACTCCTTTTTTGTCAGTGGGTCGGGGCATTTTGAGTATGGCGTTTACTTTTTCCATATCTGGCTCTATTCCTTTACCAGATAGATTATCTCCTAGGAAAGTGACTTCCTGGATGCCAAACTGACACTTGGCTTTGTTGAGCTTCAGTCCAATCCGGCGTATGCTCTGTAGCACTTTAGTCAGTCTCTCATTGTGTTCTTTCAGTGTGGAGCCCCAGATGATGATGTCATCAACATAGACCCGAACTCCTTCCAGACCTTCAATTATGTTTTCCATCGCTCTATGAAAGATTTCAGATGCAGATATTATCCCGAAAGGCATTCTGAGGAAACAATACCTGCCAAATGGTGTGTTGAAGGTACAGTATTTGGTGCTCTCTTCATCCAGTTTTAGTTGCCAAAATCCTTGTGAGGCATCGAGCTTTGTGAAGTATCTGGCACCTGACATTTCACTGGTGATTTCTTCTCGCTTGGGAATCTGGTAGTGTTCACATTTTATGTTTGCATTTAAGTCCTTTGGATCCATGCATACTCTTAGATCATTGTTCTTTTTCTTTACATATACCATGGAGTTAACCCAGTCTGTTGGCTCTTTGACTTTCCTGATGACTCCTAGTGTGGTCATTCTGTCCAGTTCTTTCTTGAGCCAGTCACGCAGGGGTGCTGGAACTCTCCATGGAGCATGTACCACTGGCTGAGCATCCTCCTTTAGCTGGATCTTGTAAGTGAATGGTAGAACTCCAAATCCTTTGAACACATCCTGGAAATTACTCACTACAGAATCCACTGAGTCATCTGGTCTGCTTATGGCACAGTTTATACGGTAGACTCTCTTGACCAGTTCTAAGTCCTCACAAGCTTTGTCACCTAGTAGTGAATCAAGTCCTTCAGCCACAACAGAAAACATGAGATGATGCACTTTGTCTTTGACTGTCACTTTAAGTCTGCATACACCTAAGCTATCTATTTTCTGTCCACTATAGTTCTTCAGTAGTACTGACTTTTTATGTATTTTGGGCTTTTCTTTCATATTTTTAATGTCACTCATACTGATTAAGTTTGCTTTTGCTCCAGTGTCTAGTTTCAATGTAACTAATGCTCCATTTACCTGCAGTGGCATCATCCATTTGTCCTCTTTTACTGCATTAACTTTATGTTCAGCATTGTCCATTCCTGAGGGCTGCACATTTTCTGTATCCTTTTCGATATTGTCACATGACACCATTCCTACGAAAAATGTTTCACTTAAATCAGTGTCCTCAATCACATTGACTTGTTGCCCTTTCTTTGTTTTTACTTTTGAAAAGCATTGTTTGGCAAAGTGATTCTTTCCATTACATTTTGTGCACATTTTCCCAAACACTGGGCATTGTCTTGGCTGGTGCTGGTAACCACAGTGTTTACAATTAAAAATTCCATCCTCCGATTGCTTTGCATTTCTGTTCTGCCCACTTTTCTTCCCCTTGTTGGACACAGCACCGACAGCAGCACAGTCACTCATTACAGTCGCATCATTATTAATTTCACTGAAAGTCTTTGTGTTCTGTTGAGCTAGCTCACTGGCATGGCATATTTTCACAGCATTCTCCAATGTTAGTTTGGTTTCTCTCAACAGACGTTTCCTGACCTTTTTATCATGAATACCAAACACAATCTGGTCACGAATCATGGATGATTTCAGTTCAGAGAAATTACGTGTCTGTGCTTTCAGTTTCAGATCGGTCACAAAACTATCAAAAGTCTCATTTTGCTGCTGTGTCCGTGAACGGAACATGTACCTCTCATAGGTCTCATTCTCTTTTGGCGAACAATGTGTATCAAACTTCTTTAGCACATCATCCATTTTTTCTCTGTCCTCCTCTTGATCAAATACAAATGTATTAAATACCTCTATCACCTGTGGGCCTGCAACCGTGAGCAGTAACGCTGTTTTCCTTGCATCTGGCATTGTACCGAACCCGATGGCAGCAATATAGAGTTCGAATTGTTGTTTGAAAGTCCGCCAATTGCAGTCGAAATTCCCCGTGAGTTTCAAACCTTCCGGTGGCTTCAAATTCTCCATGTCGTGTTTCACAATATTCAGCAGATATTACCAATCCTGGTACCAAGTTATGTTCATAAATAAATAGACGTTTTCATTATGAACAGGTAGCTTGAGCTCGTCATTTATTCAGCCATATGGACTAGTGTACAGGCATCCATCTTGACTACTGCCTTGTGGGTAGCCCCTTACTAAACATACAGCTCCACCTAGTGTACCATTCTAGAATGACATGTTACTGATCATTACAAACAGGTCATTGTGATTCATTTTGGATTGCTCTAGTAAGAGCAGGTACAGCCATGCTGGGTTGAATGGCCTCTTTCTGTGCTGTAACATTCTATGGTTCCACCCTTAGTTTTAAAAAGCGGACAAGAGCAGCCACATCGTGAGAACACCATCACCTCCAAGTTCCCTTCCAAGTCAGAGACCATCCTTACTTGGACAAACACCGTTGTTCCTTCATCGTCATTGGGTTAATATCTTAGAATTCTCTACCTAATGCCATTGTGGGAGTGTCACCATCACAGGGACTGCCGTGGTTCAAGGAGAAGGCCTACCATCATTGCTTTAGGGCAACTAAGGATGGCCAATAAATGTTGCGTTGCCGTGCATTGTCCATATCCTGACTCAAGTAAAAAAAATCTATAAGATTCTTACATCAAGTTGACAGCAAAATAAATACATATACATATAATTTTTGGATCATAATGTGTACTGATCCCTTGTAATTACAGCTGTATATTTTATTTTATGTTTATTTTTGACTGTATTCTTTCAAGAAGAGTCAAGTAAATATTAAATTTTCTTCTGAGTTAGAATCATAGGAAACACTTTAGTCAGACACTTCCCACGCATGTATTATTCAGTTTAGTGCAGCTTCTACAATTATATACATGTAATATTCAAGAGCTTAGTGAATAATTAAAATATTGAAAATGGTGATGATCCAAATGTATTCACACAAACCTAAATAAAGATTATTTTGAGCATGTGTCGTGCATGATTATAGTGATGACCGAGCTGAGGATGCTGCTCACGGTGTCTAACTTGCTACGCTTGATCTGGCATGGTACAGGAAACTCTTTTTTATCCGGCACCGACGGGACCGGCGTGGTGCCGGTTTATCAAAAAGTCCGGATTACAGAGAGTTATAGTTAAAAGGTACGAGAGCTCCGTACACAACAACAAATCCAGGCTTCCCTGTTGCTTAGCAACAGCTGTAGGAACCCCGGCCACAGACCAAGCATACCTGTTGCTTAGCAACAAGTGCAGGAACCCCCGATTACACAGCCAAGAATTAAGAAATGGCCACTAATATGAAGAAAAACTTAACTGAACCTACTCCTGAATTTTGCCAGTTAACCAAGATTTCCGGTTGTTTGGGTGCTGGTAAATTGAGAGTTTCCTGTACTTGCATGGAAACTGATATGGGAATGGATTACACAGTGTGCCACAATGACATTATCAGTTGCATAATTCCCCCTAAACTTCAGATAACCTGGGATTAATATATTTTATAAATGCTTTCTTTTCTAACCAGCCTTCAGAATCTGAACACCAAACCCAAAGATAACTGTGGAATATTTTACATTGGTAGTAGGTGGATGAAAATATAAGTCAAATATACTGTAGACATTGTTAGCAACCTCTCCTTATTCTCCTTCAAATACTATTATTGTCACTGTCAAAAGTTACTGTGAGGATATCAATCACGTATGAAATGGTCAGCATTTGATGGATTAAATCCCAAATGACGTTGGTCAGTAGGTGAGTACAGACACCAGACTAATAAATCATGGTCTTTGTGGAGCTCACAGCAGCAAATTAGAGATTGATTTAACATTATTCTGTCTGAGGATTGATATTATCTGTAAATTAACTCAGAAAACGATGTTTCAAAATATGATAGATTTATGTCATACACAATTATATGTTAAAGATTCCATGTTAAAAGTACAGATACGTGCTATAAACAAATATAATGACCAAAGGAAATGTATATATGGGAAAGAAATTTGGGAACACCCATTTTTAGCGCTAACTGCCTCAGGGCAAACCAATATGGCAGCGGAGACCTGAAGCAGGGCGTTAGGCCCCTTATTAGCATATACAAATGAACTAACACCTGCTTCAGGCGTGGGAAAAGAACGCCTCTTTATCCTTACTCAATATGGCTGGGTGGCGCGCTTCTGGTCAGAAGTGCGTGCATGCTTCCTGCCCGCCATTTTGGGGCCTCAGGAGGCTGCATAGCGCCTGCAAAATGGGGGGAGGGGTAGATTTCAGACACTTTTGACAATTATTTTTCCTCTATAAGTTTTTCCTCTATATTGTACTTGACTCTTATCTGCTTTTTATTGTCCCACTTTTCTTGACTCTGTGTTATTCCCCCCAAGATCTATCTGAACCTTTCTTCTCTGACTTTATGTTGGTGGACATAAAGCCTGATATTAAACTCTAGTTCACAGTTTTCAACTTGTAACGGGTGCAGTAAGTTTCTGTTTCATCTACGTGCTGCCCCTCAGCGACATTATCCGAAAACACATCAGGTTCCACATGCACGCTGACGACACCTAGCTCTACCTCACCACCAGCTCTCTTGACTCCTCTACTGTCGCTGTTCTCACACTGCTTATCCGACATCCAGTACTGGATGAGCAGAAATTTACTCCAAGTAAATATTGGGAAGACCGAAGCCATTATCTTTGGTCACCGCCACAACCTCTGTTCCTAGCCACTGACTCCATCCCTCTCCCTGACAACTGTATGAGGCTGAACCACACTGTTCACAATCTTGGTGTCATATTTGACCCCGAGCTGAACTTCCAACCACATATTCGCTCCATCACCAAGACCGCCTACTTCCATCTCCGTAACATCATCCATCTCCACCCCTGCCTCAGCTCATCTGCTGCTGAAACCCTCATCCATTGGCCTTTGTTACCTCCAGACTCGATTATTCCAACGCTCTTCTGCCGACCTCCCACCTTCCACCCTGTTATGTTCATAAATAAATAGACGTTTTCATTATGAACAGCTAGCTTGAGCTAGTCATTTATTCAGCCATGTGTACAGGCATCCATCTTGACTACTGCCTTGTGGGTAGCCCACTACTAAACATACAGCTCCACCTAGTGTACCATTCTAGAATGACATGTTACTGATCATTACACACCCTACCTAAACTTGAGCTTATCCTTTAAGGCGCTCCTTAAAACCTCCCTCTTTGACCAAGCTGTTGATCACCTGTCCTAATATCTCCTTATGTGGCTCAGTGTCAAATTCTATTTGATAATTACTCCTGCATGTATACATCGCCTTGGGATGTTTTACTACATTAAAGGCGCTGTATAAATGCAAGCTGTTGGAACTTCTGTTAGTAATAGATGAGAGCAGTGCATAGGAAAATGTGGAACTAGCCTATCGAGACTGCTCTTCAAATAAGCTACATCCAAATCTAGACATGGGCTCATAGAGAGCAGATGATATTTATATTTTTAAGTATTTTTGTGGTATGTGATTCAATTAAAAAAATAAAATGTTATTCACTAATAAACTGCATACTTTATTATATAACTTTCATTGTCTAAGACCATTACTTTTTGATAATCTGCATACACTAGTTAGTAGTATAGCAGCAAAGCATAGTTCCTATCTGCTAATACTTAAAATAAACAGAAAAATCCTTATTATGAAAAGCATCCAATTGATTCTCGATAGAGTATGTTAGCAATATAGCATTATGTTGGCAACTGTTGCCTTTCATCTCTTTGGGAGACTAATATTTGATGGTAAATGCTCTTCAAGGTGAGGGTGACTGTATCGTGGAATAAAATCTTTTTCTACGGTTCACCCATTAATAACATCAAATAGTCCAACACTGGGTACGGCAGAGACAACATACTTGAAAAGCTCTTCCCACACGGCACTAATAGCTCACCTCAAAATTAACGCCTTCTAGGCCTGTGCAAAGTCATAGGGGGAAAAATTCGGTTGCTTAGTGCCTCCCATTAGCACCCCAAGAGGGCACGAATAGGGCGCAAAGCAACTAGTGCCCGGGTGTGGCGATATTTGCGCCGCATGCGAAATTGACCAGATTTTTGCGGCAGCGCTAAACACTACTGCCACGATCTCCTGTGCCCGCAGATTGTGACGTCAGTTGAGCGTGCAACACCCTGGTAGCGCCCCAGACTGGATATTGAATGGCGCCCCCTGCCTTACCACCTGCTGCTAGCAACGACAGGTTGAGGGGAGCGTTTTGCATTCGGGAAGGGACTGGGGGAGCGCTATTTAAAGGCGACCGCGTCCTGCCTTTTTTTGTCGGTGACATTTTGCACCACACATTCTGAGAGAGAGACCTCTGGAGATATTCAATGCTGTGTGAAGGAGTTTTGCATACTGAGCAGCACTTTGCAGGTTCATTTTGATTTGACCTTCCTTGCATCGATTTAGAAGAGACTTTGAGGGCTGCACTCTGAGCTCTTTCCCTGGGTCTCTCCATTGTTCTTTCCAGCAGATTTGATGTACAGGTCTGTCCAGGCTGAGATTCAAGGCTGCAATGAGCAGGGTGTGGATGGAGAGCAAGATCGACCCTCCCCTTTAAGAACTGGCTGGCGCCAGTGTGTCTGTGTTCCATTGCTAACTGACATCACATGAGCTTTGCCAGCGCTCTGAGGTAGCGCCTCGCTCCTCGGTGTTAGCGCCTTAAGAGAGGTGTGTAGCGCCTGATTTAGCGCCCCAATCACTTCCAGGGGCAATAGAAGTCAAGTTTGCAGTCGGAGGTGATAATTAGCGCCAGGCGCTAAACTTTGCACCCGGCCAATAATTGCGATACTGAATTTCTCCCCCATAGAGTCATAACGGCACAGAAGGAGGCCATTCGGCCCATTGAGTCCGTGCCGGCTCTCTGTAGAGCAATCCAGTCAGTCCCATTCCCCCGCTCTCTCCTCATAGCCCTGCAAGTTTATTTCCCTCAAGTGCCTATCCAGTCTCCCCTTGAAAACATTGAGTGACTCCGCTTCCACCACTTCCGTAGGCAGTGAGTTCCAGGTCCTCACCACTCGCTGCGTAAAAAAGTTTTTCCTCACATCCCCCCTGTATCTCTTGCCCAAAACCTTAAATCTGTGTCTAGCCTATCCAAACCCGTCATAATCTTGTGGACCTCTATCAAATCACCCCTGAACCGCCTTTGCGCTAATGAAAACAAATCCAGCTTCTCCAACCTGTCCTTGTAGCTAAGTTCCCCCATCCCCAGAACCATTCTGGTAAATCTCCTCTACACCCTCTCAAGGGCCTTCACATCCTTCCTAAAGTATGGTGACCAGAACTGGATGCAATACTCCAGTTGTGGCCCTAACCAGCGCTTTATAAAGGTTCAGCATAACTTCTCTACTTTTGTACTCAATTAACCTCTATTTATGAAGCCCAAAAGTGTCTGTTTCCAATACTTTCTATGAGCTTCTCAGTGATTGCTGCATTATTGCAAATGAATTCCAGATTCGAGACAAACTTGTGTTGTGCTGTTGAAACCATGCAACTAATTTCACTTACCACTTTTAGTGGTCATTAGAGATAGGAGACTAACTATTTATCTGAAATGGATGCATACTTAGGACACAGAGGTGATTTATGCACTTTGTCCCTCTAAGTTAATATATCAAATTTCTAAATTTATCTCAGAAAATAGCCTGTTAGCGAATCTTTATCCCCAGGGGTAGCATAAGTTTAAATAAAATGGAAATGTCATCTGAAACTACTGGAGAATTATAATCAATAGTCCAGAAATTGAAGTGCATGACCTCGGATTTTCAAGCACCCTTGTCTAGGAGGACTAAACCAATAGCTGTCTACAATAAATGAAAATTAATGTGAAAAATCGGATCTTGTCTTTTTACGTTAAAAATGGGTGTCTATTTTTTTTGCAGTCTGTGAAATATTATTTGGGTTAGACACAGCACGGCAGCCTGAAAGGAATGAGCTCCATCTTTCCTAGCAACTTTCAATTCATCAATTTTGTATTTTATTATTTGATCAAATATATTAATAATGGGCTTTTAAAAGAAAGAAAATCATGAAACTATAGATCAATGGACACAAGAAAGATAAGTGCAATGTTACTCGCTGCTCACCAATGGTCTGTTATTTGATTTTGCATTATTAGACAAAGAGTAGCATGGCACTGCATTTCCACCTGTTTCACTGGCCGCCTTTGAGATGAAAGACATTTATTTGAAGAAAACTGGCTTTAGCCAAGAATCATCGCAGCAGATCCAGTTTTATACATTAAAGTGGGTAAAAAAAAAATCACTTTTGATGTTTGTTGAGCCAAGTGAATTCCCACTGTCATCGAGAAGCACCTATCCAATTATTTTTTGTTTATTCAACTGACCTGTGTAAGGATATTGAGACATTTCGGGCTGGATTTTCATTGAGGAGGCGGGTAGGAGGCGGGACTACAACTTTTGGGGTTGTAGTCCCGCCTCCATCGAGTTGTAGCCAACCCACGTGATTTTGACTTGATTGACACTGTTGAGCCCGCTCAGCGGGCTCAGCAGGCCAATTAAGGGCCACCCGGCAACAGGTGACGTCACAGATTGAAATTTCATCTGTCAAGAGCTTTTGACAGATGAAATATCAGCGTTTCACAGCTGTTGGAAGCTGTCAAACACTGACAATCTGTACTCCAGGTTAATTCCTTCCTCTCAGGATGATTTAAGAGATCTCCCCGGAACAGAAAGCCGAGGCTGCAGATTTTGACAGCTGGCGGCCATTCTGCTTTCTGTGTCGGTGAGATGAGGGACTCCCGAGACCTGAAGGAAGGAAGGCTGTAAAGGTAAGTGAAGGTTAGTAGAACTTCTTTGAACACTTTAAACACACCAAACACACTTACCTCTGCACTCATGCACCCATCACTCACCTGAACACTGGACATCTCGACCCCTCCAAGCCCTTCATCCCGACGGCCCACCTCGCTAACTTGGTGTGGTTTGGAGCCGTCGGGAATCCCACATTTCAACAATAAAAATAGGGATTAGGCTAAAAACTGCCTGTTAACTGCCTGTTAACAGGCCATTAATTGGCACCATTCCCCTTCCCGCCTCGGGTAGGCGGGTCCCAGTGCGGGGCGGGTACCCACCTCCTTTGAAACTGGCATGGAGGCGGGTTGGGGGCGGGATGGGGTCGGGACCCCCGATTTTGGGATTTTAAACCCCCACACGCCTCCAATCCCAACTCCACGGCCCAATGAAAATCCAGCCCTTCATGTCAGGGCAGTGTTATGCAACAGTATCATGCTGTCTCTAATCCGAGTGATCCTTTGAAGAGTTGATTGATGTTCAGTGAACACATGGCTCAAAAAACAGCTCTGAAAAATCAAGATTAATAAGAACATGCAGGGCTCCAATTTTCCTTTTCTGTGTACAACTTGTGGTTCAAGCAGAGTCTTCACTATCAAAATAATGCCAGCTGCTCAAAAAGGTGGTGGGAGGAGGTGGCGACAATTTTGAATGCTCCCTCAGCTGCAACTTTGCTGAAACCAGAGATTGCTTAAAAATCATTGCTGCAGTCATTTGAACTGACTTCTCATTGGAAAACCAATTTCACCACTGTTACACAGAGTAAGATCTGCAAGCACCTTTATAAAGTAGTCGGAACTTATAAAATTGGCAGGATAGGCGCACCAATGTCAGTGTTCTCACTCAGGCCAACATCCCCAGCATCGAAGCTTTGATCATGCTCGATCAGCTCCAATGGACGGGCCACATCGTCCGCATGCCCGATACGAGACTCCCAAAACAAGCGCTCTACTCGGAGCTCCGACACCGCAAGAGAGCCCCAGGTGGGCAGAGGAAACGCTTCAAGGACACCCTCAAAGCCTCCTTGAAAAAGTGCAACATCCCCACCGACACCTGGGAATCCCTGGCCCAAGACCGCACAAAGTGGAGGAGAAGCATCCGGGAAGGCGTCGAACACCTCGAGTCTCTTCGCCGGGAGCAAGCACAGGCAACGCAAGGAGCGCACATCAACCCAAGCACCCCACCCACCCGCCCCTTCAACCACCGTCTGCCCCACCTGTGACAGAGACTGTAGATCCCGCATTGGACACATCAGTCACCTGAGAACTCATTTATAGTGTGGAAGCAAGTCATCCTCAGTTCCGAGGGACTGCCTAAGAAGAAGAAGAAGAAGAAAGTAATCGGAGATATTAAGGGGGAGATATTTCATTAGGCCTGTGTTCAGGGGACAAATGTTTGGTGCACTTGGAGCGTGCGCCAGAAGCCGAAAGCCTGAGGCTCATCCAAAACATAATTCCGGTGATCTGCGGTCACGTATCGCGCATCCCGATGCAGCTCAACGGATTCGAGGACACAAAATTGGACTGGTTGTGATGCTGGCAGCGGCTCTCAGGTAGGTCTTTGGAGGGGAGGTGAATGGGAGGCCTAGCCTGGTCCAGCAGAGGCCCGCGGTAGTGCTCTGGAGCCGTGGGGGTGGGGGGGGGGGTGGGGAGGGGGCGGGCGGAGCACTTCTGCTCCTCCTGGCCGCACAGTAAGGTAAGTTAAAATTCAAAAATGTACTTTTTTGTTGGTGGCCTGCATTACGTACTGCTGGGTTAGGCCGCAGAAACAGCTGCTTCGCTTGGTCCTGCCGAATTGTGGATTGGGACAGTGAAACATGCGTTGGGCCCCTCATTAGCAAATGTAAGGGGCCTAATACCTATTTCAGGTGGCCGTTAGGGAGGCCCATATATCGCCCGAGCCAATACGGTGTCGCACATACTTCAGGTGCTCTTCATGGTTTTGTGCCCGGCAAATGGGTGCAATGAGGTTCAATTTTGCCCCCTAAATGTCAGATCAAATAAGTATTAATACAAACCATGTTTACCACTAACTTCACAGCTCAAACATTTGGGCACTTTTAATCAGATTATGAGTGTTCTCCCCTCATCCTTTGGTAAACTGGAGCAGCTCCATTCCCGCTCAGTCCCTGTTTTAACACCACTGGTTTTGGCAGCAGATGAGGCTCCCGTTGGACTCCGGCGGGAGCCTCATTAATAAATGCAAACTAGGCTTGTATTCCCTTGAATATAGACGATTAAGAGGTGGTCTAATTGGGGTGTTTAAGATGATTAAAGGATTTGATAGGGTAGAGAGAGAGAAACTATTTCCTCTGGTGGGGGAGGCCAAAAAAAGGGGGCATAATCTTAAAATTAGAGCCAGGTCGTTCAAAGGTGATGATAGGAAGCACTTCTTCAGACAAAGGGTTGTGGAAGTCTGGAAGTCTCTCCACCAAAAAGCTGTTGAGGCCGAGTCAATTGAAAAATTCAAGACTGAGATTGATAGAGATTGCCAGGCAAGGGTATTAACGGTAACGGGACCAAGGTGGGTCAATGGAGTTAAGATACTGTTCAGCCATGATCGAACTGAATGGCGGAACATGCTCGAGGGACTGAATGGCCTCCTCCTGTTCCTATGTTCCTTCCTATGCCTTGTGGTCAAGTATAACACTGGAGTTATGAGCCAAACCTTCAGACTACAGCCTCTGTCATGTGGCCGAACAGTTAACACAAATAAGGGAACTCCACCTTTTCACAGTTCTATTCCTTTTGCATTCTGGATGGTGAAACCTTACAATTTCAGAAGAATTTACTGGCAAATGCCAACTGTTTGATAGTAACAGAACAGCAGTATCTAAATCATTTCTGTCTCAGCAAAATCACTAACCTCTGCCATTTTTTCATATGTAATCAGCCTCTTTCCATGAAGAAAAAAAATCAAAATTCCTGAAACAGGACAAAAAACATAAAACACAACCATTTTGACCCAATCTACTCCCTGTATGCACTGAGGTTGTTGCGAGATAGAGACTGAGTAATTCCACCTGCCTCTTTTCTCCAATGACAATGACAAACTCTCTTACTATCTAGTTATATGTGTCCCTAATAACAGATTCTAGTAATTTCCCCACAAATTACTTTAGACTAATAGGTCTATAATTTCCTAGTTTATTTCTCTTACCCTTCTTAATTAATGGAGTGACACTGGCGATTTTCCAATCCAAGGGGACAATTCCCGAATCAAGAGGGTTTAGGAAGATCATGACTAATGCATCAACAATTTCCTCACCTACTTCTTTTAATACCCTAGGGTGGCAATCATCGGATCCTGGAGATCTGTCTATCTTTAATCTCATTAGTTTCTCCATCACCATTTAAAAAAAAAACTTAAATTGAATCTAGTTAGTTCATCCCCTTGATTTATTTTTCTTTGTCCTTTTATAAGACTGGTATAATAGCACTACCAAGGAATATTTGGACTGAACGTGAGTCTGCTGCATAGCAGACTCCATCCTTTGTAACAGTGGCGAGTTATGGCCTGGCTGTCAGACTTCTACAAGATCATTGTTTTAACTTGTTGAAGTGAAGGCAATGCTGCATTTATTGCCATTCCCTAGTTGTCCTAAGGAGGTGGTGGTGAGCCTTCTTTTTAAACTGGTTGGTTGTACAACTGAGTGGCTTTCTAGGCCACTTCCGAGGGCTTTAAAGGTCAACCATGTCGTGTGTAACTGAAATCATGTGTAGGTCAGGTTGGGTAAGGCTAGCAGGTTCCCTTTTCTGAAGGACATCAGTGAACCACTTTGTTTTTTTTATGATGATCCGCCAGCTTTTGTGGTCATTTTTCTGGTGCCAGCTCACAAATGATCAGATTCGTTGAATTCAATTTTACCACTTGCCATGGTAGGATTTGAACTCACAACCTTATTGGATATCATAACCACTATGCTACCCTACCCAAGATCACGACTGAGGCAGCACAGATTTCAGTGTTTAAGCCCAACTATCAAGTTTATAACAGAGGCAGAAGAGCGGCTGCATTTACACCTCAGGTTTTGTGTCCATTCAAATAATCCACATGGGACATGAGCAGCAAAATGTCACACGTTGTTTCTTCTGCCTGTGAAATACTCTCAAGACAGTGTTGTCCATGAAACTCTTTTCCTTGTATAGAGAAGTTGAAATGTACAGTTAGCTATCACTTCGCCAACAAGGTATTTTTTTATCCATTCTCAGGATGTGGGCATCGCTGGCAAGGTCCACATTTATTGCCCATCCCTAATTGCCCTTGAGCAGGTGGCGGTGAGCTGCCGCCTTGAACCGCTGCAGTCCATGTGGTGAAGGTACTCCCACAGTGCTGTTAGGGAGGGAGTTATAGGATTTTGACCCAGTGACGATGAAGGAACGGCGATATACTGCCAAGTCAGGATGGTGTGTGACTTGGAGGGGGACATGGAGGTGCTGGTGTTCCCATGCACCTGCTGCCTTTGTCCTTCTCGGTGGAAGAGGTCGCGGATTTGGGAGGTGCTGTCGAAGAAGCCTTGGTGAGTAGCTGCAGTGCATCTTGTAGATGGTACACACTGCAGCCACGGTACGCCGGTGGTGGAGGGAGTGAATATTTAAGGTGGCGGATGGGGTGCCAATCAAGCGGGCTGCTTTGTCCTGGATGGTGTCCAGCATTTTGTGTGTTGTTGGAGCTGCACTCACCCAGGCAAGTGGAGAGTATTCCATCACACTCCTGACTTGTGCCTTGTAGATGGTGGAAAGGCTTTGGGGCATTAAGAGGTGAGTCACTCGCTGCAGAATACCTAGCCTCTGACCTGCTCTTGTAGCCACTGCAATGTCAATTACAGTAAGTTAAAATGCCATACGATGTCTTCTGCCAAACGATTTGAAATTTGTACAACTTGGTTCACTTGACAGTTCCAATAACTTTTTTTGCTGATGGAGACAGGCAATTACACTTGAAGGAAATAATTGCCACTTAGTTGAAAATGTAATCAAAAAAGATTGAAAACCCTTTTCATTAAAATTTAAAAGGGTCTAGGTGAGTTACTGTAAAAAGAGGGAATAGATTGAAAAGACATTTATCAAAAGTGTAGAATAGATTGTACTTATGCTCATCCATCTGATATCTGATGTCAAAGATTTGTTCACAATGTTCGTACCACACACCATAACGGAGATTTCAGGTTCCCACCACCCACCTCCTCTCTCAGTCAACAAGATGCAACAATTCTATTGTACAATCTAGTTCTACCAATAACAGAAGCAATCATACAATTCTGCCCCACTCCTTTCAAACGAAATGCTAACACAGTTGCCAGAAAGTGTAGTGTTGGATGACACAGTGCAGAATGGAATGAAAATTCTTTTTCATTTAATTATACCGTACTATTTGAAAGATGAGCTATTCAACAGGAAATATCAGAGAGATGCTTTGAAATCTCATTCTAAGTTGTCAAGCTTCTAAGAATCATTGGAAGGAGAATCAGGTGGGCTGCTCAATGGGCAGGCAATCCACTCTACCCGGTTACCGCCCAGGCAGTGGAAATGAAAATCTATCTCTTACTATTCTCCTCTCCTCCAGCCTTTCTCTGAATTACCTCTGTTCCCGGCACCTAATTCCATTCTTTTCATTGCTAGAGTTAGGAAACTTCAAACTCTTCCCTGCATTTAGTGTGTAGAGACAAAAGCCTCAATGTGTGGTTATTCTTTAATTTGGAGAAATGCCTTTTTATCTCCACCTGATTTAAATTTATATTTACTTTAATGGGCTCTTTATCCTAAAGAAACTTCAGGCATAAACCATGGCTTTGTAAAGAAAGCAATAAATCATTATATGACTGACGTAATAAAACTCACTACGCACTTGGTTTGAGTATAAAGCAAGGCTTTAATCAACTTGTTTCAGAACATGGAGGTCTAGTTATCTTTCACTAGTTCCTGTTTACAAAATGTCCTGGGCAAGCTGGGTCCATGCCCGAGTATTTATACTCCTTGGACGGCGCCACCAGCTGGCCGTCCAGTGTTATTTCATGAGTCTTTCTTCATGGATCATAAGATTCATAACAATGACATTTTGGTGAAATGATTGAGAACCAGATTAATACCTGGAGCAGCTTGCTCAACAGTAGAGCTGAGAACGGCCAATTATCTCGCTTAGCTATTGGCAAAATGAGTGAAGTTTAAATAGTCTATGTCAGTGGATAATACGCCTTTATCAGCTTAAATAACTACAATGGTAGAGAAAGAAGGCAGATATAACACATTGGTAGGCCTACTTGTCTTTTAGATTGTGCACTACTATAGGGCAGAAAACTAGCAGCAACGGATTGACCTCCCGTTAGACACCACTGACTACAATGGAACAGAAAATCAGGCGGGGTGTATAACGGGAGGCTGACCCCCTATTGCCCGTTTTCCACCTGTGCCCAAACTGAAAATGACCCCATATGTTTTCTGAGAGGTGAAAGCCCTTGACGGGGCAAACTTTCCTTGGAGATCTTGATTAAGAGGCTGCAGCTATTATCACTAAAGCTAAAATAAGTGCTCTCTGCATCAGGATTATAAAATCACAGCGCTGTTATAGAAATAAATGTTTCTGAAAAAACACTTATAGCCCTCTGGAGCAGAAAATACTGAACTTAATAGATGTCTAGTGCCAAGTGCTGAGATGGCCAAATGCTTTTCATATGTATTGATCATCGGTCATTCTGAGCATTGCTTTCAATTGTTTGAAATTGTTGCATTATATGTAATTTTGAAGTTCCATTCTGTACTTTGTGCCAATGTTATATCCTAATCTTCTGCTCTTTATTTACTACAATAAATACAACCACTCAGTCTTATTTTAGCTGGTCAGTGCTTTTTGCTTGAGATGGTCAGAGAAAAAGACGATGGGGCTGATAATGCATTGTTTGGCACCTCTAGCACTGCAGTGCATTGGGTCTGAGTGGCCTACATTCGTGGCCTCTGAGGACTGCTGTGCACAGTGCATGATGAAGCCATGAGGAACTGCTTGCTGAACTGTACACCAAGTGCGCGCAAGCCTCATTAAGGCCAAGGAAAAAAAACATTAATGAGGCCACGGCCCATACTACGTTCTCAGCTCCTCACCCTGTGTTGAAGTTGCCGGGCACCAATTTAATATGGGCCCTGCTTGGTAAACCCCTTTAACAATATTGGGTCCTTTTCCTTAAAGGGTAGTTATAGGAAGGAGCTGTAGTTTTACTCAGCACTTTCACTGCTTGTTAATTGTTTTGCTGTATTTCACACATTCCTAGGTTGTTAAAGCTGCACCCACCTCTGGGTGTTAGGCAATGTGGAAGTCTACCTAAATAATAGGTACGGCCGTCCCACTGGGCATCCTTTTATCTACAGATTTTGGAAGAGGTTTAGAGGAGACTTGAAGGGTAAGTTCATTTACACTGTAGGTGAACAATAAGGATCCACCCTTATGATGCCACCCATTTATACCAACATGGAGAACTTATTTCGATATGCCTGAGAAGATGTCCCAAGGAACTGTGGCATTTCCTCCAGTCAGACCTGGAGCCCACTAGTAGGAAAGTGATAGCACTATCAATGGTTGTCGATGTGGCCCATCCATCGGAGCTGATCGAGCGTGGTCAAAGCTTCGATGCTGGGGGTGTTAGCCTGCGCGAGAACACTGACATTGGTGTGCCTATCCTGCCAATGGATTTGCAAGATCTTGCGGAGGCAGTGTTGGTGGTATCTCGCCAGTGCTTTGAGGTGCCTGCAGTACATGGGCCATGTCTCTGAAGCCTACAGGAGGGCGGGTATCACTACTGCTCTATAGACCATGAGCTTGGTGCTGGGTTTGAGGTCCTGGTCTTCAAACACTCTCTTCCTCAGGTGACCGAAGGCTGCACTGGCACACTGAAGGCGGTGTTGGACTTCGTCATCGACATCTGCCCTTGTTGGCAGTAGGCTCCCGAGGTATGAAAAGTGGTCCATGTTGTCCAAGGCCACGTCATGGATTTTGATAATCGGGGGGCAGTACTGTGTGGTGGGGGCAGGTTGGTAGAGGACCTTTGTCTTACGGATGCCCAATACGAGACTCCCAAAACAAGCGCTCTATTCGGAGCACCAACATGGCAAGAGAGCCCCAGAAGGGCAGAGGAAACGCTTCAAGGACACCCTCAAAGCTTCCTTGAAAAATTGCAACATCGCCGTCGACACCTGGGAATCCCTGGCCCAAGACCGCACAAAGTGAAGGAGAAGCATCTAGGAAGGCGCCAAACACCTCGAGTCTCTTCGTCGGGAACAAGCGGAAGCCAAGTGCAAATAGCGGAAGCAGCGCACATCAGCCCAAGCACCCCACCCACCCGCCCCTTCAACCACTGTCTGCCCCACCTGTGACAGAGACTGTAGGTCCTGCATTGGACTCATTAGTCACCTGCAAACTCATTTTTAGTGTGGAAGCAAGTCATCCTCGGTTCCGAGGGACTGCCTAAGAAGAAGAAGAATGGTTGTCATAGTGATGGCTGCCTTGGTTTTATTTTTTGTCGCAGGGTCTTTTGAAGCAACAGTAGTAAATTTGTTACAAATCTCCCAATTTGCAATTCACCATTGCATCAACTGATAACAAACACCTTGTTTGCTTGGGCCAATGCCTTCATTGACTTCCATATGGGAAACAGCAGGACAAAAGAGCTTTGCACTTTCACCACCTGGTTGGATTCCCCATTATTGATGGTAGTCATGTGGCTAGAAGATTGGACTAGAACCCCAAGCTGTTGCCTTTATGAAGAGAAAGGCTTTTTTTTGTTCAGGCAGACACCTGAGTGAAAAATGGCAAAGCGTGAGAGAAATGGGCTGGGCCCAACATAGTTTTGAGGGTCAGTGAAATGACTATACTCAGGGCAAGTTCCCAGCATCAGGATTGTCAGTCATTGGAAACTTTTGCCATTGTGAGGGAGAAAACTTGTATGCTGTTCGCAGTAGCTTAAAGGGGAAGTACACCAAAATCTGATATTACCAGCAACTTGAAAGAATGGATGAAAGCCTCCGGGTTCACAGATGAGGAAGTGGAAATGCCTCTTTTCTGAAACTGGTAGAAGAGGGAGGCACTATTTGTAACCTTGTGAGAGAGTCCCACAAGGAGAGCAGCACAACAGCAATAGCAGGAAGTGGTGAGACAGTCAGTGCCAACTCCATGCACGGAAACGCAGTGCCACAAACTTTAACAACTTCACCAGTTAAGAGTGTCTTGTTTTGCACACTTTGTACAAAAAGAATAACTTGCAGGACAACGGAGTATTACAGTTTAACTCTTTTATTAAGCATTAGGTCTGATCTTACTCATAGCAAAACCAATGGGGACAGCCTGGCATTAGGACCCCTAGCCTGGGTCTTCCAAACAATAGTAGTCCTTACAGATGCCTGCAGGCCAATGACAACTCAGCATGTGATCACGTGAATATAATAGGTATTCCTTACAGATGCCTGCGGGCCAATGATAATTCAATATGCAAATGTTACATCCCCTTTCTTTTAAAAGAAAAATGTTATACATTGCCTTTAAACCTTTCTTCTACATAATGTTCTCGGTAGCATAAACATATAAGTAAACCCAGCACTGAAAACATCTCAACGTTTCAATAACGATGTACAGGTTTTTTTTAGGGCAGCGATCCGCCTACACCCTTTGACAGTTCACAAGGCAAGGATAACTCTAGGCTTGACCTCTCATCCCGACCTTATGTGGTATGGAACTGAGCAAGCTCCTGAATCGGTCAACAATTCAGGTTCAGGTTTAGGTTCAGGTAAGTATGATGTGTTTTGTGTATTGCTCTATTCATCACACTCTGTTGAACTGATCCTCTCATCGGAATGATGGTGTTGTTCCTTGGTGTTCAGGAGGTGCCTGCAATTGCGGCGGTACACCTGTCCTTCTGGGATGCGGATGTGATACGATCGCTCAGTGTCAGCTGGCTGGATGACGACTGCTGGCTTCCAGTAGTCTTGCTCCTGGATTCTGATGGATTCTCCATTGTGCAGTGGTAGCAGTAGTCTAGCTGACCTGTCATAGTATCTCTTTTGGTGTTGCTGTCTCTGTATACATTTTGCATGCACTTGCTTGCAGCTGACGACCTCTGGCTGCAGCTGCTGGTTGGTGCTTGGAAGGATTGAGCGAAGTCTGCGGCTCATCAACAGCTGTGCTGGTGACTTGAAGTTGTCAACCGGAGTGTTGCGGTACTCAAGGAGACTGATATAGGGGTCTCTTTTGTCCGCTTTGGCTTTCTCCATGAGTGTTTTTGCAATCTGGACAGTTTTTTCAGCAAGGCCATTACTTTGAGGGTAATGTGGGCTTGATGTGACATGTGTGAAATCCCATGCCTTGGCAAACGACTCGAACTCTTTTGATTTGTATTGGGGGCCATTGTCTGAGACTAAAGTCTCTACCATACCATGCCTGGCAAAGGCTGTCTTTAGCTTGTGGATCACAGCTACAGATGTGGTGCTGTGAAGCTTGTCCAATTCAAAAAATCTGCTGTAGTAATCAACAGTCACTATGTAGTCCTCGTTGTTCCATGTGAACAGATCCGTTGCCGCAACCTGCCAGGGCCTGTCTGGGATATGGTGAGGTATCATGGGCCCTTTGACATTTGATGGGCGGCGTTCTAGACAAATGGAACATTTTCCGACAATGTCCTCAATGTGTTTGCACATTCCGGGCCAAAACATAATGTCACGTGCTCTTTGTTTGCATTTTTCCATGCCCATATGCCCAGCATGAATTTTTGTCAACATCTCTTCTCTGAGACTGGTAGGAACGATGATTTTCTCCCCTTTGAAGATGATTCCGTTGATTTGTGACAGTTCGTCTCTGTGGTTCCTGAATTCAGATATGCTCTGAGGGCATTTTCTCCTTTCCTCAGGCCATCCTTCATGTATGACTTTGCTCAGCAGTGTGAGTTGTGCATCTTTCTCTGTTTCTGCTCGGATCTCCTTCAGTTTTGAGTCACTCACAGGTAAGCTGTTGTACACCATGTGCACCTGCACATCCATGCCTTCACTGAGGCTGCTGTCCTGGTAGCTAAGAGACTTTCTGGAGAGCGTGTCTGTGACAGGAATGTCTTTGCCTGGACGGTGAATGATTGTGAAGTCGTACTTCTGTAGCTGAAGGATCATTCGCTGTAGCCTTGATGGGGCTGCGGCTAGTGGTTTCCTCATGATTGACTCGAGGGGCTTGTGGTCAGATTCCACAATGACTTGTCGGCCATAGACGTACTGGTGGAAATGCTTACATCCAAACAGAATTGCATATAGCTCTTTCTCGATTTGAGCATAGTTGATTTCACTGTCTGTGAGAGATCTGGAAGCGTAGCCGTTGGGCTTTCCTTCTTGCAGTAATACTGCACCTAGTCCGTACTTTGACACAGCCACTTGTAGTCTGAGCTCTTTGTTGGGGTCGAAGTAGGCAAGAACTGGTCCTGGTTCTCTGGTGATTAGGTCTTTCATTTTCTGAAATGCTGTGTCATGTTGTTTGTCCCACAGGAACTCATTGGATTGTTTGAGCAACTGACGCATGGGTGCGTTGATTTCGGAGGCGCTCGGGGCAAACTTGGCTAAGTAGGTAACCATGCCTAGTACTGTCTCTAGCTCTGCGCGGTTCTTCGGCGGCTCCATCTTCTTGATGGTGGAGATTTTCTCTGGATCCGGCTTAATGCCATCAGTTGAGAGGCAATGCCCGAAATAACTGATCTCGGTGGATCCGATTATGCTTTTCTCGGGGTTGAGCCGGATACCTTTCTCCCGTGATCTTTGTAGCATCGCACGGAGGTTCCTGTCATGTTCCTCTCTATTCCTGCCATAGATGAGGATGTCGTCTACGATTGCGACTACTCCATCGAGGCCTTCATAGGTTTCGTCGATCTTCTGCTGGAATTCATCCTGAGCTGAGATAAGACCAAATGGTAAACGCAGAAATCGGTAGCGTCCAAATGGTGTGTTGAACGTTGTTAGCTTAGATGACTCTTCTGTGAGCTTGATAGTCCAGTATCCTGATTGTGCGCCCATTACACTGAAGTAATGTGCTCCCACTAGCTTGGGTGTGATGTCATCTAGCGTTGGTAGAGGGTAGTGAGGGCGTTTGATAGCCTTGTTCAAATCTCTGGGGTCGAGACAGACTCTGAGCTTGCCTGTACGTGGTTTCTCAACCATTACTAACGCCATCTTTTCCCCACTGTGCTGTATGAGTAAGATCAGACCTAATCTATTATTTATATATATATAAATGAGTCTGTCTGTCTGTCTGTCTGTCTGTCTCTCTGTCTGTGTGGATGTCCGCGGTAAACTCAAAAGTTATAGAGCGTACCTATACATATGTTATATCAAAAGAAAGATTATCATTAGGGGAGTGTCATGGGTGTATTTATTTCTTGGTCAAACAAAAGTTGCTCCGACAGTATACAAAAATTTTTTCAAAAAACGGACAACATCCACTCATTAGCGTTGAGTGATGTGATGGTTGACCAATCCTACGGGGGAAGTGTGGTGCGTCACAGGGGATGTTTCATGGTGTGTGTGGGCGGGGCCTAATCCTGCTGCCTGCCGTGAGTGCGGGAGCGGGAAAACAGATACACAGACATCGACAGAGACAACCACGCGGCCTGAGCGCCCGAGAGACAGCGAGCATACACACACAGAGACACATACACCCGCGCGTCCCCCCCCTCTCCTTCCCCCCTCCCTCTCTCTCTCTCCTATTTATCTACACAGAGAGAACCGCGCGGCCCGAGAGACAGCGAGCGGGCGAGCGGCGGGCCAGAGCATCAGCTGAGCTGGGGTGACTCGGGCCGGGCCTGAGGCGCTGCACCATGCACAGGGGCTGCGGGTCACCAAGTCCGGGCTCTGAGTCCAGTCCCTTCCCCGGGGTGTCTTCCTCTCTTCTCTGTCGCCTGCCCTCACTCTCTCCTTCCCTCTCTCTCTCTCTCTCCTCTTCCCGCTCTCTCTCTCTCTCCTTCCCCCCCTCTCTCTCTCTCCTTCCCCCCCTCTCTCTCTCTCCTTCCCCCTCTCTCTCTTGCCGTGAGTGCGGGACCGGGAAAACAGATACACTGAGCGGGAGCTCAGCTGAGGTGATTCGGGCCGGGTTTGAAGTGCTAGACCACGCATGGGGGCTCCGGGTCACTGCGGCCGGGCACTGAGTCCAACCCCTTCCCCGGGGTGTCTTACTCTCTTCTCTATCTCCTTCCCTAACTCTCTCCTTCCCTCTCTCTCTCTCTGTCTCTCTCGCTCCTTCCCCCTCTCTCTCTCTCCTTCCCCCTCTCTCTCCTTACCCCTCTCTCTCTCTCCTTCCCCCCCCCTCTCTCTTTTTCTCTCTCTCTCCTTCCCCCTCTCTCTCTCTCCTTCCCCTCTCTCTCTCTCCTTCCCCCTCTCTCTCTTTCCTTCCCCCCGCTCTCTCTCTTCTTCCCCCTCTCTCTCTCTCTCTCCTTCCCCCTCTCTCTCTCTCTCCTTCCCCCCCTCTCTCTCCTTCCCCCTCTCTCTCTCCCTCCTTCCCCCCTCTCTCTCTCTCTCCTTCCCCCTCTCTCTCTCTCTCTCTCCTTCCCCCCCTCTCTCTCCTTCCCCCTCTCTCTCCTTCCCCCCTCCCCCTCTCTCTCTCTCTCTCTCCTAACCACACTTGGAGTTACTGTGAACGGTTCCGGTCTCCATCTATTTCGTTCTGCCCTGCAGCTGCCCGTCAACCTGTGAAGGGGAGGGAGTGAGAGAGAGGGGGAGGGGGAGAGAGGGGGAGGGAGGGAGAGAGTGAAGGGGAGGGAGGGAGAGGCAGGGAGAGAAAGGTGGAGGGAGAGAGTGAAGGGGAGGGAGTGAGGGAGGGAGAGAGGGTGAGGGAGGGAGGGGGAAGGAGAGGGAGGGGGGCGTCAGTGACTCCTGACCAGACTCAGGTACGGCAAGCTGTTGACCAGGTGAGACATACCCAAGCCAGAGCCTCAGAGGCTCCTGACCAGACTCAGACACGGCAAGCTGTTGACCAGGCGAGACATACCCAAAACTGTAAAACCTGGAGTATATGGCTACTGGCGATCCCCATTAACAAAAAACGAAGTTAAAGAACCACCTCCTGGGTGCTTAGGAAGAGTTCTTCAATCCCAACAGTTTTATAAACCGTTTTATAAACATGGCACAGGGTTCTTCAGTTCCCTCGGCAATGCCGGGTACTCCAGCTAGTGCTTAATAAAAGAGTTAAACTGTAATACTCCATTGTCCTGCAAGTTATTATTTTTGTACAAAGTGTGCAAAACAAAACATGGTGTCAGAACAGTGATTTCAAATGGACATCGTTGAAGCTCCCTTGCCTCGAATCGATTGGGGATCTTTGAACTTACCTGTAGAATGGCGCAAGTTCAAGCAACACGTGGAGTTGATGTTCTCGGGTCCGCTGAAAAGCAAAGGGGAGGAAGAAAGATGCAGCTACCTACTCCTGTGGATCGGGGAAAAAGGGAGAGACATTTTTAGCACATGGTCTCTCACCGCGGATGAAGCAAAGGTACTGAAAAGTTATTTTGACCATTTTGAATCATATGTGGTGCCCAAGACAAATACGATATTCGCTAGGTACAAGTTTCAGGAGAAAGTACAAGGAGCTAGTGAGTCGTTTGAACAGTTCGTGACTGAGTTAAAACTGCTGGTAAAAGACTGTGAATATGCAGATAAAGATGAGATGGTCAGAGACCGCATCGTGTTTGGAATACATTCAGCTAAAGTGAGAGAGAAACTTTTGAATGTTGGGTCCGGGCTAACGCTGGACAAAGCTATGGACATAGCTAGATCGCACGAGATAGCCCAAGCACAGTTGAAAACCATAATCGGCGCCATGAGCAGCTCGCGTGAACAGACAGTGCACGCAGTTAATAGACACACACCAAAGAACACCGCCCAGAGAGCGTGTTTCAGAACAAAAAGAACAGAGAGAGTTCTAAAAATGAGCGACACAGACATAAAACGCTTCAAAAACTGTGGATATTGTGGAAACAAGATGCATGGAGAAAAGGAGCACTGCACTGCCAAAGGAAGGCAATGTGCTAAATGTGGTAAACGGAACCACTTTGTTAAAGTTTGCAGGACAACGGAGTATTACAGTTTAACTCTTTTATTAAGCATTAGGTTTGATCTTACTCATAGCAAAACCAGTGGGGACAGCCTGGCATTAGGACCCCTAGCTTGGGTCTTCAAAACAATTGTAGTCCTTACAGATGCCTGCAGGCCAATGACAACTCAGCATGTGATCACATGTGAATATAATAGGTATTCCTTACAGATGCCTGCGGGCCAATGATAATTCAATATGCAAATGTTACAAAGAGGACTCCGCCTCATCTTCCAAGAATACACTGAACTAAGCAAGTTTGTAACTTACAATCACCTCCCCCTCACTGTGTCAAAGTGCTTCAATAGCTCAAGATTGATACTTAAAATTTTCTTCAAGACCACTTCAAACCTTCAGTCTTCCCTTGTAAGTATTCCTTCACTCATGTACTTTTACCGAATTCAAGAACTTCATATGCTACGTAACTGTTTTGTTCATGCACCTGTTAACACCCCCATTGCGATCACTTGGCCTGCATCTAATGCCAACTAGAGGTCATTTTTCATTTTTTTTCATAGAATTACATAGAATTTACAGCACAGAAACAGGCCATTCGAACCAACAGGTCCAAGCAGGTGCTCCATAGGAGCCTCCTCCCACCTTACTTTATCTCACCCAATCAACATATCCTTCCGTTCCTTTCTCCCTCATGTACTTTGCATTCTTTTTAAAGGAGAAGCAACCCATTAAACTTGGAAGATATTGGCCACAGGTGGTGGATCTCCAAAATGATGCCATCTCCACCCATTATAGGAAAGAAGCTTTGGAGCTCCTGGGGAGGAAAGTGCCATGGGCAGAATGCAGAGAGATTAGTTTTGGATTTCTCTAGCAAAGAGACCACACAAACACGAGGAGCCGAATGGCCTTCTTCTGTGCTGTAAACTGCTATGGGGGGGAGGAGCTAAACACGATCAAAATCACTAAGGAAGTGGTACTCGGTAAAATAATGGGACTCAAGGCGGATAAATCACCTGGACCTGATGGCTTACATCCTAGGGTCTTGAGGGAAGTGGCGGTAGGGATTGTGGATGCATTGGTAATAATTTTCCAAAACTCCCTGGACTCAGCAAAGGTCCCGGCAGACTGGAAAACTGCTAATGTAACGCCCTTATTTAAAAAGGGCAGTAGACAGAAGGCTGGAAACTATAGACCGGTTAGCCTAACATCTGTGGTAGGTAAAATATTGGAGTCCATTATTAAGGAGACAGTAACAGGACATTTGGATAATCATAATTTAATAGGACAAAGTCAGCATGGTTTTATGAAGGGGAAGTCATGTTTGACAAATTTGCTGGAGTTCTTTGAGGAAGTAACATATAGGGTAGATAAAGGGGAGCCAGTGGACGTAGTGTATTTAGACTTCCAAAAGGCATTTGACAAGGTGCCACACAAAAGATTATTGCTTAAGATAAAAAATCACGGGATTGGGGGTAATATTCTGGCATGGATAGAGGATTGGCTATCTAACAGAAGGCAGAGAGTTGGGATAAATGGTTCATTCTCGGACTGGCAATCAGTAACTAGTGGTGTTCCACAGGGGTCAGTGCTGGGTCCCCAACTCTTTACAATCTATATTAACTATTTGGAGGAGGGGACCGAGTGTAACATATCAAAGTTTGCAGATGATACTAAGATGGGAGGGAAAGTAATGAGTGAGGAGGACATAAAAAACCTGCAAGGGGACATAGACAGGCTAAGTAAGTGGGCAGAGATTTGGCAGATGGAATACAATACTGGAAAGTGTGAGGTTATGCACTTTGGCAGGAAAAATCGTGGAGCAAGTTATTATCTTAATGGCAAGAAACTGGAAAGTACTGAAGTACAAAGGGATCTGGGGGTCCTGGTGCACGAAACTCAAAAGGTTAGTATGCAGGTGCAGCAAGTGATTAAGAAGGCCAATGGAATGTTGGCTTTCATTGCTAGGGGGATAGAATATAAAAATAGGGAGGTATTGCTTCAGTTGTACAAGGTATTGGTGAGACCGCACCTGGAATACTGCATACAGTTTTGGTGTCCATAATTAAGAAAAGACATACTTGCTCTCGAGTCAGTACAAAGAAGGTTCACTCGGTTAATCCCGGGGATGAGGGGATGGACATATGAGGAGAGGTTGAGTAGATTGGGACTCTACTCAATGGAGTTCAGAAGAATGAGAGGCGATCTTCTTGAAACATATAAGATTGTGAAGGGGTTGGATCGGGTGGATGCGGGGAGGATGTTCCCGATGATGGGTGAAACTAGAACTAGGGGGCATAGTCTTAGAATAAGGGGCTGCTCTTTCAAAACTGAGATGAGGAGGAACTACTTCACTCAGAGGGTGGTAGGTCCATGGAATATGCTGCCCCAAAAAGCTGTAGAAGCTACATCATTACATAAATTTAAAACCGAAATAGACAGTTTCCTAGAAGTAAAGGGAATAAAGGGTTATGGGGTGTGGGCAGGAATTTGGACATGAGTCTAGGTTCGGATCGGTCATGGCCCTGTGGGTAGCGGAGCGGGCCCAGGGGCCGTGTAGCCTGATCCTGCTCCTATTTCGTGTGTCTAATTCTGTTAGATTCAGGAGATGGTTCTGTGATAGTAGATTGGCGGTTAGGATCAGATCAGCCATGATCTTATTGAATGGCGGAGGAGGCTCGAGGGGCCGATTGGCCTACTCCTGCTCCTATTTCTTATGTTCTTATATTGTTCATGTTATACCTGATGTAGGAGTGCTTGATCTTTATACTGTATACAAAAAGGGGGAAACACACAGTTCTATCATTTATATCGTGTATTTTGATGAATATATGCACACACAACTCCACCACATTAAAAATGAGTAGGTAAAAATCAGAACATTTTGGCCATCAAGTCCAGCGTGCCCATTCCTGTACCTGAATGAGGCCCGAGGCGCACCTGACATTGGGCCTCATTACCATTGAGTTGATGAGGTGCGGACAGTAACAGGCAGCTCGCCGGCAAAGCGGGAGTGAAGGTCGGACCCCTGTGACAGGAACAGCAGATGTCAGTTAAGTGATGAAGGGGTGGGGAGGGCAACCGGGAAGGAAGCGATGGCTCAGGGGAGGTGGCAGCAATGATCGAGGTGGAGAGAGGTAGTGACAGCACTTAGGGGAGGGAACAGCGGCGATAGCAATTGGTGGGGGAGTGTGGCCAGTAGCGGCCTGCGTTCTTTGAATGTGGCATCAGGAGGCTCCTCCCGGCTCCACATTCAGGTACGACAGCAAAATACTGTGGATGCTGGAAATCTGAAATAACAACAGAAAACGTTGGAAAAACTCAGCATCCGTGGAGAGAGAAACGAAGTTAACGTTTCAGGTTGAAGACCGTTCGTCAGAACTGGAAAAAAAGCAGGAGCGATAGATTTTAAAGCAAGTGGGGACTGGGAAAAGGGGGAGGGAATGAAAGAACAAAAGGGAAGGTCAGAGATAGGATAGAAAGCAGGAGAGATTAAGAGACATTGAGAGACATTAAGAGATATTCAAGGAACAAAGGGTGGCTCTAGATGAAGTGTGAATGGCCCTGGCAGAATGAAGGGCAGCTGTTGTTATTCCACATTCAGGTAATTATATTTCTAAACCTTGTTGGTTGTAGTCTAACAGGCGGTCCCTTTAATTTTGCCTTTACTAATATGGCAGGTGATGCACTTTTGCCTTGTTATGAGCGTGCTCTTCCTGCCCGCCATATTGGAGGTTTACGAGGCCGTTTAATGCCTGATAAACGGGCGCTGTACGGCCAAATTTCTAGGCCTTTACCTGTTAACCCCTATTGTTTTTTCAATTACCACTCCCTCCTTTCAAAGTCTCTGTAGGTCCATGAAGTATTAGGAGATTGGGGAGCTGGCCCACAGTGATTTAAAGCTCTGTTAATACGAGTAAGCACTGAAATAGGAAGGAACTAAAACAATAATAAAAGATATAGTAGCAATGAAAGGCTAATAAAAAGGGGAAAAGGCAGGAAGAAATTGAAGAGCAGACATTAAGGAGATGAGAGAGATTGATGGTGACAGAATTTAACAAACAGAAAAAGATTGGAGGAGATTAGTTAGGGGGCAAAGATCAAGAAGACTGAGAGGAGGGCAATAATTATCATTATATCTGGCATATAAGAACATAAGAAATGGGAGCAGGAGTAGGCCATTCGGCCATTCAATAAGATCATGGCTGATCTTCTACCTCAACTCCACCTTCCCGCAGTATCCCATATCCCTGGATTCCCTTAGTATCCAAAAACCTATCGATCTCAGCCTTGAATATACTCAACGACTGAGCCTCCACAGCCCTCTGGGATAGAGAATTCCAAAGATTCACAACCCTCTGAGTGAAGAAATTTCTCCTCATCTCAGTCCTAAATGGCCGACCCCTTATTCTGAGACTGTGACCCCTGGTTCTAGACTCCCCAGCCAGGGGAAACATCCTCCCTGTATCTACCCTGTCAAGCCCCTTAAGAATGTTATGCGTTTCACTGAGATCACCTCTCATTCTTCTAAACTCTAGGAAATATAGGCCTAGTCTACTCATTATGAAATAGGTAATGTGAAGGCAGGCTAGGAGGAGAGAAATCTGACAGCGAAAAGTAATTAAAAAACAACTCAATTTGTTTGTCTGAAATTCCTTCCTGGCTTATTTCAACAGAGGTATTAATCCAATTTTTTAACCGACTAGAACCTTGTTTAAAGTAGCAGAGAGAGGAATTTCAGACGAATAATCAAGTGTGCGAGTGCTGGAATCTATGGTGTAATTTCAAACCCAGGTTTTTTAGACTACGTCTTGTGGCCAAAGAATGAAGGTAAGAAAGGATTAATCTGTGCATTTGTGAAAATGTTGCTGATTTTGAACGGTAACTAACATTCTGCCAGATATATTTTAAGGTTAGGACAAAGCAGGCGGCAGCATTTGCTTTCCCATAACATTAGGAAGCTGCAACATATAGTGCCCAGGAGTCCAATGGATTGCCTGAGCACTTTATAAATCTGGCTTCGTGTCAGTTATACTCCGCGTGATGCACAGCCCAAGCAGCACGAGGTGTCCCCTGCGGTGAATTGGATGAAATAAAATATTTTTGCTATAAATTATTTCTGTGAATGATTTTACCTGATATATCTAGGGCTACAAAACAGCAGCAGAAAAGATCTGAATTAAGAAGCTGATGAGCAGCTTTATTTAAAACTGAAGTCCTCAGGAGATGGAGGTCAGGTGACATGTGTGCAGAACTGATGCCAGTTGGCATCTGACAGTCGCTGATTTCATTGCAATAGTATCAGTATTACACTAGTATCATTAATGCAAAAACAATTGCGGGTATGAATCCAATCCCAACCTGACTCTCAAGTGTGTACTGAAGGCAAACAGTGTGAGACCCATCGCAGGAGACACCTCGTGCCGCTTGGGCTGTGCATCATGTGGAGTATAACTGGCACGAAGCCAGATTTATAGAGTGCTCAGGCAATCCATTGGACTCCTGGGCACATTATCTTAGCCTGACAATATATCTGGCAGAATGCGTGCAAGCAAAATTCTCTCCAGACTGGGAGTCTGATTTTTAGCCAGGCCAATTCCAGCGTATAACTCCAGTCTTGTTGGCTGCGCTTTACATTCTACAGCTACTGGTCTCCAGAAGGTAGCGCAGTAGAATTGCCACCTCAAATCATAGCTAATGGAAAAGAAAATTCGGGCGGAATGTAAAACGGGCTGCTGATTCGTTATCGCCCGCCATGCATTACTGCCCAAGACTAATTTCTACCCGATGGTCTGAATTTTGAATTGGAAGTAATAGTTGCAACGTACTGACTAGACGTAGAGAAGATGTTTCCACTTGCGGGCGAGACCAGAACTAGGGGCCATAAATATAAGATATTCACTAATAAATCCAATAAGGAATTCAGGAGAAGCTTCTTTACTCAGAGAGTGGTGAGAATGGGGAACTCGCTGCCACAGGGAGTGGTTGAGGCGAATAGCGTAGATGCATTTAAGGGGAATCTAGATAAACACATGAGGGGGAAATGAATAGAAGGAAATGTTGATGAGGTTAGATGATGAGGGGTGAGAGGAGGCTCATGTGGAGCATAAACACCAGCATGGACCTGTTGGGCCGAATGGCCTGTTTCTGTGCTGTAAGTACTTTGTAATACCTTGTGACTATTTCTGGAATTTTCTTTTCCAGTAAATTCATGTTCAGCATTGCTCCTTGTGTGCATTAAATTTCATCCTAAATCTACAACAGCAATCAGCCACAATCTTCTTCACTGGTCAAATATAATAAGGGAAATTTGCTGAGTCTCTATGGGCACAGCACCACAACAGAAAAGACCAAAATTGCAGTAGCTGCTATGGAAGAGGGCCAATGCTTAAGATTGGAATTCTAAATGAATACAGCCTTCCCTAGGTTAAAGTAGAGATACGTTGTCCTGATAGATTAGTAACAAGCACACAAAAATGTTTGATCATAGCATTGTAAAGAAATACTGTTTTAAGAAATTTCCAGCGCAAAATTCGGATCCTTAGCGCCCGTTTTTTGGGCGCTACGAGTGCCCTTAGAGCTCCAAAATGGTGTCCGTGGCGCGCACGCACACTTGTGAGGTGAATCGCGCTGGACACCATATTGGTGATGGCGTTAGCAAGCGGCAGTGAACATTAGCCAGAAGTATGCAGAGCAGGCAGATCATGGCGTCAATCAGTGTGCAACGTTGATTTGACGTCAGCGCTGCCATTTTGGAGCTCAACGCTCCAACTTAACCTCGCACAGCTGAACACGCAGGAAAGAGCAGGAAGCAGCAGGAAAGAGCCGCCACCAACACTATTTAAAGGGATCATCAACTGTAGGATTCGCAAAATTGGACTTTGTATTAATAAGGGTCAAATGGCAGAAGAGGCCATGATTTTAAAGACTGTTTTAAAAGAAGCCCAGAAAAAGGGGCATACAAAATGGCCACCATACCATGTGACCAGCTTATTGGAACAACTTTAAAATGGTTCCTGCGCAACCTCAGACAGCTTTGTGGATTCAACCCACAGCAAGTTCTGGAAGCCGTTTCTGAGAGAACGAAACCAGACCCACACGTATGCATATGGATTAGATGCAGTTCCAGTCAAGATCGGCCTGGAGACAGAGGCCATCAAAATGTTGACCCAGACAAAAGAGGACAATTTCATATTCATGAGAACAGCACCCAGGACTAGATAATGAGATCAGCAGGACATTAAAAACAATGGCGGTAATTCCAGACCAGAGATGGGCCTTTACCGGCCGTTTAAAACATTTTAAAATATAATAACTACCCCGCTGTGCTCCCAGCCCGCCAAAAGTAAAACAAAGACTAACCTGATTTTGGGCGGGAGACGGAAGCTTCTGGAAGAAAGGTATATCTGGAAGACTTTTCGGCAGTTGGGGAAGCTTGAAAAACAGTTGAAGAAGCTTGGAGAGACACGTAGCTTGTGTGCAGTTTTGAATCCGGACGCTCAGAAGAAGAAGCAGGCACTCGGAGAAGGAAGAAGAGCCAAGCCAACATCGAGAAGGCCGTCTCGAAGCCGGCGTCCCGCCCCGGGGAAACACATCGGGAGATCATCGACCATCCCCGGGCCGTTGCCGGAACAAGAGGCCATCGACCCAACTTGGGAGAAGAGACAAAAAAAATAAAAACCCCAAGAGAAGAAACCTTCCAGCCACCCCGGCTCGGGAGAAGAGATAAAAGGAAACTGAAGAAGTGATGGGAGCCAGCCCAAGGCTCCTCTAACCAGGGTCGAGCCGACGATCCTCGACCCCGCCGACATCCAGGCCCACCGGTGTCCAGCCGCCCCCGACCCCCACCTCAGGAGAGAGGTGTGGCACAGCTCGCAGGGGCTCCATGATCCATGTGGAGACGAAATGCCTGAAAGGACCAAACACAGACTCGATTTCAAAACCTTGCACTTCCTAGTGGGATTGGTGAGCATGTTTCTGGCCCTTCACAATCAAATCTAGATAGGTTTAATAAGGGGGTGGATTTAAGGGTACAATTAACATGAGTTGTTGCCCCTCGATGTTCCGTGTGTTTCCTTATTTCATGATGATCTTTGTAGAGTATAAGATGCCTGTATTTGCCTTAGTTAGTACTGTGTCGTTATGATTTGTTTGTGTGTTTTTCCCTCCCATGTACTCCCTTATCTGCTTGCATTTGATTTGATATTTTTCCTTATGCAATAAAATTTCATTTTGTTTCATCAAACTTGGTCTACAAGAGTTTTCTCTACGTTGTAGTTCCTGCCCCTAAGTCCAGAGTATAGAATCTAAGGGGCGAGTGGGTCGAACCACTCAAGGTTTTACTGTGCAAGACAGAGAGGCCTCTAGAGAGAGAAACCTCAGGGAAATCTCTCAAGGAAAACCCCTTACACAACTACTTACAGGTTAGTTGTTGGTTGATTTCTTCTGGCTGCTGCTACGATTCTACAAGTGTTTGATGCTTTCTATAGTTGTTTCAAGTTGCAAAAGTCTACAGGGAGTGGTGTGGCAGATGCTGAAGGACTTTGTCCTGACTTCAAGGCTTCTGCACAAACCACTTGCTGCCAGACATGGGTGCACTAATAGGCATTCCCTTTGGAATACCGCGTGACTTGGAGAATGAAGAGAGGCCACGCAGAGCAGGACAAGCTGCTGGAAGAGGGAGGAGGGGGAGGGGGAGAAGGGCTCTCAGCAGGAGGCCATATCCGCCCAGGGTGTTCAGGGAGCAATTCTCCTACCTGAACCTCAGCGAGGAGCAATGTGTGAGATGTCTGCGCCTCACTGAAATCTGCCACCTGCTGCAGCCATACCTCCAACCTCAGAGCAGGGCGAAGACAGCATTACCAGTGGCTGTAAAGGTGACCATGGCGATGAACTTTTATGTGTCTGGTTCCTTCCAGGCTAGAGCTGGAGATATTAGCAACATCTCGCAGTTTGCCATCCACTGTTGTATAAGGGAGTTCACTGAGGCTCTATTCAAAGAGAGCTGATTACATTTCATTCTTTCTTGCCAGAGAGCAGCAGGCAGAGCGAGCACGCAGCTTCTCTAGGATTGCAGGCTTCCACATAGTGCAGTATGCAACTGATTGCACGCACATCGCTTTGCAGGCACCGCATTTCAACTTTGCCATGTACCGGAACCGAAAGTGATTCCACTCCTTCAGCGTCCAGCTGGTGTGCGACCATAGGCAGCGAGTCACGCAGATCAATGCCCGGTATCCTGGCAGCAGACACGGTGCCTTCATTCTGTGGCAGTCCGCTGTGCCATCTGCATTTGAACCACCACAGCAAACCAAAGAGTGGCTACTGGGCGACACGGGCTATCTGCTGATGACATGGCTGATGACTCCAGTGCGCAACCCACACACACGTGCGCAGCATGCATACAATGAAAGCCATGCTGCCACACGAAATGAGATAGAGCAGTCCATTGGCATCCTGAAACAATAGGGTAGATTTTCCTGGAGCCGTCAGGCGGGGTTTCAGGCGTGTGGGGGGGGGGGGGAAATCCCGAAATCGGGGGTCCCGACACCATCCCGCCCAAAACCCACCTCCACGTAAGTTTCAGAGGAGGCGGGTACCCGCCCCGCACTGGGACCCGCCGACCCGAGGCGGGAAGGGATTAATGCCAATTAACTGCCTGTTAACAGGTAGTTAACAGGCAGTTTTCAGCCTAATTCCTATTTTGAGGGGTGTCGTGTGGGATTCCCGATGGTTCCAAACCACGCCAGGTTAGAGCAGTCGGGCCGTCAGGTTGAAGGACTTGGAGGGGTCGCGATGTCGGTGTTCAGGTGAGTGATGGGTGCATAAGTGCAAAGGTAAGTGTGTTTGGTGTGTCTAAAGTGTGCAAAGAAGTTTAAATTACCTGTACTTACCTTTACAGCCTTTTTCCTGTAGGTTTCGGGAGTCCATCACTCAGCCGGCAATGAAAGCAAAATGGCTGCGATCTGTCAAAAGTGACAGCCTTCAGCTTTCATTGCCGGTGACAGTTCTAACTGAGTCTGTGTAGAAGGACTCAGGTTAGAAGTCAGACTGTCAGTGTTTGACAGCTTTAAACAGCTGTGAAACACTGATATTTCATCTGTCAAGAACTCTTGACAGATGAAATTTCAGTCTGTGATGTCACCTGTTGCTGGGTGGCCCTTAATTTGCCTGCTGAGCCCACTGGGCGGGCTTAACAAGGTCAATCAAGGGAAAATCACGCGGATTGGCTGGACGTCGATGTAGGCAGGACTAAAACCCGAAAGTTGTAGTCCCGCCTCCTTCCTGACAGCTTCAGGAAAATCTACCCCAATGCTTCTGCTGCCTGGACCACTCTGGAGGACCCCTGCAGTGCTCGGAAGAGCAGCTGCCAAGATTCGTGGTGGTCTGCTGCATGCTGCACAACCTCACCATCATGAGCGCACAGCCCTTGCCACCAGCTATACGGTGAGCAGCTGAGGAGGAGGAGGAGGAAGGGAGGAGGCAACCCAGACTGCCCCTTTCTGGCCGGGTTGTCCGTGAAGAACACAGCCGAGTGCAATACCGGTAATGAGGACCCCAATTCCCCATTCACCATAAGAACATAAGAACATAAGAAGTAGGAGCAGGAGTAGGCCATACAGTCCCTCGGGCCTGCTCCGCCATTCAATAGGATCATGGCTGATCCGAACCTAGACTCACGTCCACTTCCCTGCCCGCTCCCCATAACCCCTAATTCCCTTATCAGCTAGGAAACTGTCTATCTCCGTTTTAAATTTATTTAATGTCGCAGCTTCCACAGCTCGCTGAGGTAGCAAATTCCATAGATTTACTACCCTCTGAGTGAAGAAGTTTCTCCTCATCTCAGTTTTGACAGGGCAGCCCCTTATTCTAAGATTATGCCCCCTAGTTCTAGTCTCACCCATCAGTGGAAACATCCTCCTCTCATCCACCCGATCACGCCCCCTCACAATCTTATATGTTTCGATAAGATCGCCTCTCACTCTTCTGAATTCCAATGAGTAGAGGCCCAACCTACTCAACCTTTCCTCATAAGTCAACCCCCTCATCTCCGGAATCAACCGAGTGAACCTTCTCTGAACTGCCTCTAGAGCAAGTATATCTTTTCTTAAATATGGAAACCAAAACTGTATGCAGTATTCCAGGTGTGGCCTCACCAGTATTCTGTATAGCTGAAGCAAGACTTCCCTGCTTTTATACTCCATCCCCCTTGCAATGAAAGCCAAGATTCCATTGGCCTTCCTGATCACCTGCTGTACCTGCATACTAACCTTCTGTGTTTCATGCACCAGGACCCCCAGATCCCTTTGTGCTGTAGCACTTTGCAGTTTCTCTCCATTTAGATAATAACTTGCTCTTTGATTTTTTCTGCCAAAGTGCATAACCTCACACTTTCCAACATTATATTCCATCTGCCAAATTTCTGCCCACTCACTTAGCCTGTCTATGTCCTTTTGCAGGTTTTTATGTCCTCCTCACTCACTGCTTTCCCTCCCATCTTTATATCATTGGCAAACTTGGATATGTTGCACTTGGTCCCTTCCTCCAAATCGTTAATATAGATTGTAAAGAGCGGGGGTCCCAGCACTGACCCCTGCGGAACACCACTAGTTACTGATTGCCAACCCGAGAATGAACCATTTATCCCAACTCTCTGTTTTCTGTTAGATAGCCAATCTTCCACCCATGCCAGTATATTACCCCCAATCCCGTGATTTTTTATCTTGTGCAATAATCTTTTGTGTGGCACCTTGTCAAATGCCTTTTGGAAGTCCAAATACACCACATCCACTGGTTCCCCTTTATCCACCCTGTTTGTTACGTCCTCAAAGAATTCGAGCAAATTTGTCAAACATGACTTCCCCTTCATAAAACCATGCTGACTCTGTCCGATTAAATTATGCTTATCCAAATGTCCTGTTACTGCTTCCTTAATAATGGACTCCAACATTTTACCAACCACAGATGTTAGGCTAACTGGTCTATAGTTTCCAGCCTTTTGTCTACCTCCCTTTTTAAATAAGGGCATTACATTAGCAGTTTTCCAATCTGCTGGGACCTTTCCTGAATCCAGGGAGTTTTGGAAAATCACCACCAATGCATCCACAATCCCTACCGCTACTTCTCTCAAGACCCTAGGATGTAAGCCATCAGGTCCAGGGGATTTATCCGCCTTAAGTCCCATTATCTTAACAAGTACCATCTCCTTAGTGATTTTAATCGTGTTTAGCTCCTCCCCCCTATAGCCCCCTGTTTGTCCAGTGTTGGGATATTTTTAATGTCCTCTACTGTAAAGACTGATACAAAATATTTGTTCAGCGTTTTTGCCATCTCCATGTTCCCCACTACTAATTTCCCGGTCTCATCCGCTAAGGGACCAACATTCACTTTAGCCACCCTTTTTCTTTTTATATAACTAGAAACTCTTGCTATCTGTTTTTATATTTTTTGCTAGTTTACTTTCATAATCTATCTTCCCTTTCTTAATTAATCTTTTAGTTATTCTTTGCTGGCTTTTAAATGCTTCCCAATCTTCTATCCGCCCACTAGATTTGGCTACTTTATATGCCCTTGTTTTCAGTCGGATACTATCCTTTATTGCTTTACTTAGCGACGGATGGCTGTCTTTTCTTTTATGCCCCTTTTTCCTCAGTGGAATATATTTTTCTTGAAAGTTGTGAAATATCTCCTTGAATGTACACCACTGCTCATGTACCATCTTACACCTTAATCTATTTTTCCAGTCCACTTTCGTCAACTCTGCTCTCATACCTTCATAGTCTCCTTTATTTAAGCTTAGTACGCTGGTTTGAGATTCAACTCTCTCACCCTCCAGCTGAATTTGGAATTCAACCATGTTATGGTCACTCATTCCAAGGGGATCCTTTACTAGGACATTTTTTATTAATCCTGTCTCATTACACAGGACCAGATCTAAGATTGCCTGCCCCCTGGTTGGTTCAGTAACATACTGCTCAAGGAACCCGTCCCTAATGCACTCTATGAACTCTTCCTCAAGGCTGCCCTGCCCAATTTGATTTGTCCAGTCAATATGAAAGTTAAAATCTCCCATGATTATAGCTGTTCCCTTATTACAAGCCCCAACTATTTCCTGATTTATACTCCGACCAATAGAGTTGCAACTGTTAGGAGGCCTATAGACTACGCCCACTCGTGACTTTTTCCCCTTATTGTTCCTTATCTCCACCCAAACTGTTTCACTATCCTGATCCTTTGACCCAATATCATTTCTCACTATTGCAGTGATTCCATCCTTTATTAACATAGCCCTTTCCTTCCTGTCTGTCCTTCCTAATTGTCAAATACCCCTGGATGTTTAGTTCCCAGTCATGGTCACCTTGCAGCCATGTTTCTGTAATGGCCACCAGATCATACCCATGTGTAGTTATTTGTACCGTCAACTCGTCTATTTTGTTACGAATGCTGTGTGCATTCAGATAAAGAACTTTTAAATATGTTTTGTGACAATTTATTCCTGCTTTTACCCCCTTTACTACTTTACCTTTATCTTTATATATTCTGTCCCTTCCTGACACGCTCTGGTTTTTAATTCCCCCACTGCTACCTTGCTCTATTGCCTTCTCCGCTGACATTTTTATTTTTCGCTCTCTTGGAACCTCCCCCCCACTAATTAGTTTAAAGCCCTCTCTATAGCCCTAGTTATTCAATTCACCAGGATTCTAGTCCCAGCACTGGCCAAGTGAAGTCCGTCCCAACGGAACAGCTCTCTCCTGTCCCAGTACTGGTGCCAGTGTCCCAAGAAGCAAAACCCAATCCTCCCACACCAGTCTTTGAGCCACGCATTTAACTCTTTGATTTTATTTACCCTAGCCAAATTTGCTCGTGGCTCAGGTAGTTATCCAGAGATTATTACTCTTGTGGTTCTGTTTTTTAATTTGGCCCCTAGCTGCTCATACTCCCTCAGCAGAACCTCTTTCCTTGTCCTATCTATGTCGTTGGTACCAACTTGGACCACGACAACTGGATCCTCCCCATCCCACTCCAAGTTTCTCTCCAGCCCAGAGGAGATGTCCTTAACCCTGGCACCGGGCAGGCAACACAGCCTTCGGGACTCTCGCTCTCGGCTGCAAAGAACCCTATCTATCCCCCTAATGATACTATCCCCTACCACTACAACATTTCTTTTTACTCCCCCCACTTGAATGGCCCCCTGCTCCACGGTGCTGTGGCCAGGTTGCTCATCCTCCCCGCAGTCCCCGTTCCCCTCCTCACAGGGAGTAAGAGCCTCGAACCCGTTGGACAAGAGCAAGGGCTGCGGCTCCTCCAACACTACCTCCTGGATCCCCGTACCTGCCTCACTCATAGTCACACCCTCCTGTCCCTGACCACGGACTACATCTGAATTAGTTAATCTAATTGGTGTGACTACTTCCTGGAACACAGAGTCCAGGTAACTCTCCCCCTCCCTGATGTGTCGCAGTGTTTGAAGCTCGGACTCCAGCTCATCAACACGGAGCCGGAGTTCCTCGAGCAGCCAGCACTTACTGCAAATGTGATCACTGTGAACATCAATGGTGTCCACCAGCTCCCACATATTGCAGCAGTAACACATCACCTGCTCTCCCATTCTATGTAATGAATTAAATTTATTATTATTATTTTAAATACCCTCTGCCCTGATTCTAGATGATGAATATCACACCTCTATTTAATTGAACTTACCAACTTATAAAGGTTTAAAAGGGAAGGAAAAGTACTCACCAATCAGCCAATCACCTATCAGCTTGGCTATGATGTCACTTTTGAATTCTGACCTCCCCTTGGAATGTTGCCTGTGGAGCCTGTTTAGGCTGCCTCGCCTCGCTGCTCCGACTCGACTCAACACCCGCTGCTGCTCCCGGCTGCCTCGACTGGGCCTCGCCTTGCTGCTCCGCCTCCGCGATGTTTGCTAATCCTGGGACTGGCAGGAAAAACAAGGCCAGAAACAAAACAGAAACAGCACCTAACACCCCACTTACCCTAACTCTCTCACTTACCCAAACTCTCAAAAGGGCACCAACAATCCTACACCTTACCTTCCCTCAGTTACTGACCATCACAGCGTCCACTTGGCCTCAATGCAAAAATAAAAGCCTCCACAAAATAAACATTCCAAACCAAATTTATAAATCAAATCATGACATATTGCATACACATGTAAACTAATCACCATAGTGCATTCTCTTAGTGACTGTCTTCCGTGTGTCTTTGTCAAAATGATGTGAGTGCAATCAGTTGCACACTCCTACGCAGTGCTGCCCCAATGGCTGCAGCATGGCTGGTGGAAGGCTACTGACTTTCAGTGGAGGAGACTGCAGATGGTCTTGGACGATGACCACGAGCAGCTCTGGGCCTAGAAGGCCCGGCTGCAGACTGCACCATCTCCTTTGAAGACTGGAATCCAGAACCTTGATGACAGCAGTCTGAGCTTCCACTGCAGCACTCAGATGTTGGGTGGCTGCTGCTTGTGCTGCAATGGAAGCTGGGACATTGGCCATCAGACGCTGCATCATGGTTGGGCCCAGAAGTGTGTTAATGGAGTTGGTCACCACTTCCATGCTGGAAAGGATGGGCTCCAAGCTCTGTGCAAAGCCCTGTGCCAAGTTAATGCCAAACTCCTCCATGCAGGCTTTCTAGCAGGCTTCCCAATGCACCAAGCATTTCATTGTGCATACCCATCAGCCTTCTTCTATAGCCCACCCCATTGAAATCCTTATCTGAGTCTTCTGCAGCAGAACTCGTGTGCGACCTCACCCTCCGGCAAGCTGGCACCTGCGCTACCCTTGTCCCCTGCTCTGGCTGCAGCCCACTTGTGCCCTGTGTCTCACCATGTGCAGATCCCGCCTCTATGCTATCCTCTAAATTACGCGCGGTGTCAGTATCTGAGCTGGTGGCTGTGAATGTTAAATCGAGTGATGGTGTGTCTTCATCATCACTCTCTCTTGCTCTTCCACCGTTGCCTGGCCAGGTTGCAGTACTTGGGTATCTGAAAGGAGAAAGGCACAAGGTTAAGGTTGTGGTGAGGGGAGGGTGGGAAAATCAGAGGTGCATGCTTACACTATCTGCAGCTTGTAAATCAGAAGAGATTGTGAGATGAGGGGGAAGTAGGATGTAAGAAGGAGGATTAGGTATGAAGATACCATCATCTTCAATGGTTTCAGCCCTGCCACTGGCCACGGCCTCAGCAATGGCCACTCCAATAATTGCCAGCGCCATCTCCTCCACGGGGGTCAGGATATGAAGCTGTGCCTGTCCCCCGCCGGTTAGCTCCTGCTGCTTCCGGTTGTCTGCCACCTTGTCCTGCAAGAAAGAGGGAATTGTGTTAGTGAATGTCATGCAATCTGTTTGGGTGATATGGTTGTCATGGTTGTCAGTGTGTGCAAGCTGTGAGATATGGGTGTGAGGCTTGTAGAGCAGTGCTAAGTGTGTGAGGGTGACGTGAAGCTATGAATGTTAGATATGAGTCCTGATTGATAGAGATTGTTGGTAGGTGTGTGATGCATTGAGCAGTGGCTGAGGTTAGTGGTACAGTTGGTAGGATATGGCATTTGAAGATGCATTCACTGACCTTGACCACTCGTGTGAGGTCATTGAACTTCTGGCAGCACTGCATCCAGGTCCTCGGGACTAGACTCCTGGCATTGACCTCCACGGCTATTTGCTCCCACTGCCTTCTGAGGGTACATCTGGAGGGCCTCCTGGCCCCCTGCAGATACAGGACATCTCTCCTCCTTTCCACCTCCTCCACCAAGGCCTCCAGTGCAGCGTCAGAAAACTTTGGCGTACACTCTCTCCCATGTTGTCCCATTCTTCACTGTTTCCCAGGACAGATTCAGTTCCTGAAGGACTTCCAGCACCTGCTCCAGCCACAATGCACCTCCCCTTTAAGAGATGCTGGCTATGTTAAGCAGTGCAGGCTAGCTTTAACTGGTGCTATCTTCTCATGACTTTGGCCCCCCCCGCTAATGCGTTCAGCCAATTAACAGCACGGTTAGCACTGGCAGCATGGTGAAATCATTGAAACGAGCAAGCAGCACAAAGTTGCAGCCTGCATTACATTGAACAGGTGAGGGCTAATCGCGCATCACAATCCCGTGCCCGTTTTCTGGGGTTATCGAATTTAGCCCCCTCTGTCTTCCATGTCGAGAATTTGTGAATGTAAACAAAAGGAGATTTTCCTCTGCCTTGCAGCAGTGGCACAACTGTGTGCTGGTGTAGGGGGTTTTGCACAGGCGTGTTCGGGTCAGTCAGCTTTGCCTCTGGCTACCTTCTTTGAGCGGTTCGAATCGCTCGCCCACTGGGTTCTGGACACCGGACTTAGATACAGGCAGCGATACAGAGAAAACTCGAGTAGACAGGTGGTTGGATGCAAACAAAACCAAGATTTTATTGAAGAGGAAAACATGATACAATCTTATGGAAAATTATTAGTGTACACAACTATCTTAACAATCCCCTTATCCTTATCCCACCCCCTATACCTGACTAGGTTAAGCTATGAGGGGTCAGAATTCATGCTCACCAATCAAAAGGGTTTGTTGGACTCAAAACAGCGGTTGGGTTCGGGGTTCGCTCTTGGTGCTCTCTGGAGCCTTCCGTCGTCACGTGGGCTCCGGGTGCTGCAAGGGCATTGTCCAGGTTCGAGTACCCCAAAGTTAAAGTCTCTGCTTCGGTACTTTACCTTGCAGGGATGGTCCTTCGTCGACAGCTTGAGTTTGCATGAAGATAGTCGCAGGTCGGCTGAGGTTGAAGGCCCGATGATTAGAAGCCTACCCTCAGTTGGCCTTCCCTCCGGTGGTCTTCCCTCCTCCTCCCCTCGTCGCGTCCCGCTTTGCCTGGCCTGAATTGCCGGGTTCACCCGACCTGGTGTCGGGGCGAGTCCAGATAGAGTGGGAGAGGGCACGGGCAAAGGCCAGGGGGTAAGCGTGGGATGGGGGAAGAGCGGCAGCCACGAGGGCAAGGGGCCGAAGACCCGGGGAGCGGCAGTACCGACACCAGCACAGCAGCAGGAGAGCAGAGCAGGAGTTCCTCGATTGCTACCTGGGGGCCTTCAATTATACCTTCGTTGAAAAACCCTTATCTGCGCGCCAAATCTGGTTAGTTCTTCGTTTTAATTTTGGCGGGCTAGTTAAAATAATGGTAGCAATCTATACTGATGGTTTTTAGATGGCTGGTAATTGCATCCACCGGCCCGATAAATGACTCGTAGTGTCCTGAAAGTCCTTGATGGGCTTGTCCAGCCTCGATGGATGTGCTTATTCTGTTTCCGATTATGTATGCAGACAGTTTGATGGCTTTAACTGTAGGCCTCGTTGAATTTAGATCTGTCTCCAATTCGGTCTAATACATAATTCACAGTTCTGTCTGGGTCCCAAAACACAAAGTTCTTTTCACAGAAACCTGCAGCCTTAGTTTCGATTTCCCCCAAGCTGTTTGCGCTGCAGAATCCATTTTGGAGACCCATAAGCTTTCTGCCACGAGGCACGGACGCCATCTTGAGTACCCTTTTTAATTCAAAAATGTCCACGCAGGGTCCCTTTTATCGATAATAACCTTCGGGCAGGTGCACAAATTTTGCAAATCTTACACTCCCCCCTGTGACACTAAAACTTGCTTGAAGTATCATACCTTTTAAGGTGAGCAAAATTTTTCTGACCCGCCATAGTCAGCCTTCCCCTGCAATTATCTATCTAACATACCCACGACACATGCTCTTCCCATTCCGCAAAAATGCAGTGTACATCAGCATACAAAGAGTAAAATTACAGGCTTTACACACACATCCAAGCCTGGAGGGGGCCCTACACCCCTGCACCACTAGGTACACATATCTTTATTAAACCACGTTGCAAAAGAAAACAACAAAAGAAAAAAAACCTTTAACTGAAAATAACAAACACAAAGAAACAACAATTCTTCAATCGAAAACAGGGAGAAACTTAAATCGGCGTATCTTCCTCCACCTTTACATAATGTTCTTTCCAAAAGCTCTGGTTTCGGAATTCTGACCACCGACCTTTTCCCTTACACTGAATGCAAACTAAATACAGCACTATTCTTAACTGGCAAACCACGAGAATGTGGGAAGCCAGTCTGATCCACGAAGGGACCTCTATATTATTGAAAAGGTTCCACCAGGGTGGAGTCACAATATCCAATATCTTAGTCCCTATCTCTACTGTTTTCTGCTCGAGAGTGTAGAAATGTTTTTGTGAAACTATGACGGCTTTTAGAATTTTGGTCAAATGTTCAGGGAGAGGGGGAATTTCGTAGCCAAAGTGCGCTACGTACTTCTGCAAGTTCGTAAAATTCTCCTTCACAGTGAGGTGAACAGTGGAGGGTTCAGGGATGGGGACAATTTGCTCCTGGGCCACTCGAACTTCTGCCTTGGGTTTAAAACAGAAACTGCTGTCACTAACCAGGCACCAGCTGTGCTGTCCGTGCTGGTAGTGGGGCACGTCGGTGGTGACACCATATGTTCCCCCCCCCTATATATGCTACCTGCGGGGGACATGGCCTTGTGCCATTGCCTCCATGGTGCAATTTATAGGCTTCGCGTCAGCAGCTCTGAACCCACACTGCGGTCTTGAGAAGACATTCAAGTGCTGGGGGCACAGGATTATGTGTGCTCCCCGGCTCCGGCACCCTGAGAGGTCAGTACCTGTCATAGCGTGCTCCCACTTAATGAGGTAAGGTGGGACCGCTGTGAACCGAATGTGTGCACCCCACTGAATGACTCCAATGTTCTCAACCCTGTATACAGGGGCGGGTCGGGCTGTCCTACCCATGACCGGCATCCTAACTACTACTCCCATGATTGTGTGGTTGGACCGCCCACAATCCATGGGGACTGGATAGGCTTCGGAGGCTAGCCGGAGTTGGCACAGGCTCAATGTGTTCTCAAAAGGGTGGAGGGCTGTGAGGTGCTTGTTGCTAATCCAGGAGGGGACCAAACCTTGTTTTAAATCCTCCAGGTTACTGTGGCCCTCGCCCAGTAACCACGCCCCGTATAACACGCACATCTCATTCTGCACAGCTTGGTCAGAAGCATTTCTGTCCTCCCTTATGAGAGCATTTACCGTCTTTGCGTGCTTTTCCAACTTGGCTATGATCTCCTTTAAATGGACTGTCATGGCTTGGTTCTCATGCAACTCCGAGCCCACTACCTTGTTCTCAGCCAGTAATATCCCTTTTAACTGTGTTTTTAAACCATTTATCTGGGTCTGCAGCTCTATGTCATCCAAGCTGTTGATGACAGAGGACCCAGTGTTAAACGCAGTAAAAACATCATTCCATACACCCCTTCTTTGTCTCCCTGGGTTACCCAAAAATTCCCGGCGTGTGGTGTAGAGTTCGGTCTTGTCCACGTGGGCAAAATCGAACTCGTAAAATTTCTTGAACATGTCTTTTAATAGGGCCTGGTATAACTGCTCTGTTTCTTTGGGGCACCACTCCGGCAAATGTACCTCCGTGAGATTTAAAATCACGGAGGCTACCGCGTAGTGTACCCCCTGGTACAGCATCTGATTGGTGGGGACTAGTACCAATCCATTCCCTGGTCCCTTGGTGGTGGTGGGGCAATCTTCCCTGGATAACCTCGCCGCCTGCGCCATGGGCGGGGGCGGGTTACCAGCTCAGTGGCATTGACTGGGATCTGGGAATACGGGACCGCACACACCTTCCGGCTGGCATCCCACCTTATCCCCTTCCCAGTGTCGTGCCACTGCCGGTGGAACATAATGGATATGCCTGCGGGGCAGACCTTCTCTGACCCCCACATACAGATGTAAATCCCTTGGTCCGGTTCCCACCACTTGTCCCAGCATACACTCAGTCCTCCATGAGTCCTGGTAATTGTCCGATGGGTGTTGTTACCCAAACGCTCCCATTCGACTTCGGGGTTCCTCATGTCCTTGCTCAACTTTTGGAGCCAGCACCGTCTCTCCAGTGGAATGTGTCCTTTGCATGTTAAATATATTCGCTTTCCAACGGTGACGCTGACCCTCGTGGTAACGACTCGTACCCTGGGGCACAGGAGGGAGGCTTCCCCGTACGTGAATCCGGTTTGGCTGGAGTACTGAGACTAATTGGACCCCAACCATCCTGGCCACCTTCCCTCGTGGAAGTAGACAGCGGTCTCCTCCACATCCCGTTCACCACTCCCATCGATCGCCAGGGGCGCCTTGTCTCCTGAACACCCATAGATGTGGGAGTCTTGGACGTCGCCCCTCCTCTCCTTACTCATCCCGATTAGGGCGAATAGGACCACGATCCATTCCATCCCGAACATCTTTCTGCAAAAAGATGTAAAAAAAAACATGCAGCCAGGTCCCCAAGAGATTCTCTGGCTTGGTGAGGCATGATCGGGTCCCACGACCTCGACCCAAATATACACTCTTAACAGACGGCTTAACTTAAAACTACCCATCACCTTATTTAACTTAAATTACAAACACCTAAACTTAAGCTAAACAATTACACCTTACTTAAACTTAAACCAACTATATACAACCGCCGCCCGTCTCCGGGCGGCCAGGCTAATCCCTGGTCGGACTGCGGCTCGCCGCTACCCCAGGCGTGACCACACTGTCCTTCACTGTTGGTCCCTCGCAGCCCGAGGCTACTGGCTGAGGACCTCTGTCCTTGGACCTCTCCCTGGCTCGAGGGGCGGCCCTTGGTAAATGGAGGGCTGGTGACCATGGCTTTCTCGGCTGGGGCGTCCACAGGGACCTTCTGGGGGCATTGGCGGGTGGTGCTTTCTTGGCCGCTGGGCCTTTTACCCGAACCACTGCTCTTCCAGGCTTGACCCTTCCCGAACCTGGGCTGGGGGCAGGTAACTTTTTGCAGCCTGCTGCTGCGAGCTGAGAGTCTCCGCCCCCAGGTCCCATGGCTGGATCTGGGGCGGGGTTTTCGACCTCAGGTCCCTCCCGCTCTATACCTGGGTTAGGGGCGGGGTTTTTGCCCTCAAGTCCCTCCCTCTCGTCTGGATCCCAGAAGAGTGGGGGCGTGTCCCAATCGGACGGTTTGCACCTGGGCAGGGCCGGGACTGATGTCCTAGGGGGAGTATTTGCTAGTGCTCTGGGGGAGGGTTTAAACTAAAATGGCAGGGGGTTGGGAACCTGAGCAAGGGGACAGAGGAAAGGGAAACAAGGATAAAAGCAAAAGATAGGAAGGAGAAAAACAAAAGTGGCAGTCAGAGAAATCAATGGTTTAAATCAAACATGGCCACAGTAAATAATAATTCAAATAGGTCTAAGAGCGTTAAAGAAACAAGCCTGAAGGCTTTGTGTCTTAATGCGAGGAGCATTCATAATAAGGTGGATGAATTAGCTGCGCAAATAGAGGTAAACGAATATGATTTGATTGGGATTATGGAAACATGGCTCCAGGGTGGCCAAGGCTGGGAGCTCAACATCCAGGGGAATTCAATATTCAGGAAAGATAGGCAAAAAGGAAAGGGAGGTGGGGTAGCATTGCTGGTTAAAGAAGGGATTAACACAATTGTAAGGAAGGATATTAGCTCTGATGATGTGGAATCTGTGTGGGTAGAACTGAGAAATACCAAGGGGCAGAAAACGTTAGTGGGAGAGATATATAGACCTCCAAACAGTAATGTGGAGGTTGGGGATGGCATTAAAAGGGAAATTAGAGAAGCCTGCAATAAGGGCACAGCAGTCATCATGGGTGACTTTAATCTACATATAGATTGGGCTAACCAAATTAGTAACAATACTGTGGAGGAGGAATTCCTGGAGTGTTTACGGGATGGTTTCCTGGACCAATATGTCGAGGAACCAACCAGAGATCAGGCCATCTTAGACTGGGTATTATGTAACGAGAAAGGATTAATTAGGAATCTTGTTGTACGAGGCCCCTTGGGTTGGAGCGATCATAATATGATCGAATTCTTCATTAAGATGGAGAATGAAGTAGTCGACTCAGAGACTAGGGTCCTAAATTTAAATAAAGGAAACTATGATGGTCTGAGGCGCGAGTTGGGTAGGATTGATTGGGGAATGTCACTCAAAGGGTTGATGGTGGATAGGCAATGGCAAACATTCAAAGACCGCATGGATGAACTACAGAATTTGTTCATCCCAGTTTGGCATAAAAATAAAACAAAAAAGGTGACTCAACCATGGCTAACAAGGGAAATTAGGGATAGCATAAGATTCAAGGAGAGGACATATAAATTGGCCAGAAAAAGCAGTAAACCCGAGGATTGGGAGCAGTTTAGGATTCAACAAAGGAGGACAAAGGGATTAATTAAGAAAGGGAAAATAGAATATGAGAGTAAGCTTGCAGGGAACATAAAAACTGACTGTAAAAGCTTTTATAGATATGTGAAGAGAAAAAGATTGGTGAAGTCAAGCGTAGGTCCCTTGCAGTCAGAATTTATAATGGGGAACAAAGAAATGGCAGACCAATTAAATACATATTTTGGTTCTGTCTTCACAAAGGAGGACACAAATAACCTCCCAGAGATGTCGGGGAACATAGGGTCTGATGAAAGGGAGGAACTGAAAGAAATCAGTATTTGTAGGGAAATGGTGTTAGGGAAATTGATGGGATTGAAGGCCGATAAATCCCCAGGGCCTGATAATCTACATCCTAGGGTGCTTAAGGAAGTGGCCCTAGAAATAGTTGATGCTTTGCTGATCATCTTCCAGCATTCAATGGAATCTGGAACAGTACCCATGGATTGGAGGGTAGCTAATGTTACCCCACTATTCAAAAAAGGTGGTAGAGAGAAAACGGGGAATTACAGACCGGTAAGCCTGACATCGGTAGTGGGGAAAATGCTAGAGTCCATTAGAAAAGATGTAATAGCAGAACACTTGGAAAACAGTGACAGGATCGGACAAAGTCAACATGGATTTACAAAAGGCAAATCGAGCTTGACTAATCTACTGGAATTTTTTGAGGATGTAACTGGTAAAATAGATAAGGGAGAACGAGTGGATGTGGTGTATTTGGACTTTCAGAAGGCTTTCGATAAGGTCCCGCATAAGAGATTAGCGTGTAAAGTTAAGGCACATGGGATTGGGGGCAAGGTATTGACTTGGATAGAGAACTGGTTGGCAGACAGGAAGCAAAGAGTTGGAATAAACGGGTCTTTTTCCGAGTGGCAGGCAGTGACTAGTGGGGTACCACAGGGATCGGTCCTTGGGCCCCAGCTATTCACAATATATATTAATGCTGTAGACAAGGGAAATAGATGTAATATCTCCAAATTTGCAGACGACACAAGGCTGGGTGGGCGTGTGTGCTGTGAGGAGGATGCTGAGAAATTCCAGGATGATTTGCACAGGTTGGGTGATTGGGCAAAAGCATGGCAGATGCAATATAACGTGGATAAATGTGAGGTTATCCACTTTGGTGGCAAAAACAGGGAGGCAGATTATTATCTGAATGGCAATAGATTGGGAGAAGGGGAAGTGCAACGAGACCTGGGTGTCCTTGTGCACCAGTCGCTGAAGGTAAGCATGCAGGTGCAGCAGGCGGTTAAGAAGGCAAATGGCATGTTGGCCTTCGTAGCGAGAGGGTTTGAGTACAGGAACAAGGATGTCTTGCTGCAGTTGTACAGGGCCTTGGTGAGACCACATCTTGAGTATTGTGTGCAGTTTTGGTCGCCTTATCTGAGGAAGGATGTTCTTGCCATGGAAAGAGTTCAGCAAAGATTCACCAGGCTGATAACTGGGATGGCAGGAATGACGTATGAGGAGAGATTGGGTTGATTGGGCTTGTACTCGCTGGAGTTTAGAAGAATGAGAGGGGATCTCATTGAAACTTATAAAATTCTGACAGGACTGGACAGACTAGATGCACGAAGGATGTTCCCGATGGTCGGTGAGTCCAGGAGCAGGGGTCACAGTCTAAGGATAAGGGGTAGGCCATTTAGGACTGAAATGAGGAGGAATTTCTTCACCCAGAGAGTGGTGAACCTGTGGAATTCTCTGCCACAGAAGGCAGTAGAGGCCAATACATTAAATATATTCAAGAAGGAGTTGGATATATTTCTTAAGGGTAAAGGGATCAAGGGGTATGGGGAGAAAGCAGGGACCGGGTACTGAATTTGGATGATCAGCCATGATCGCATTGAATGGCAGAGCAGGCTCGAGGGGTCAAATGGCCTACTCCTGCTCCTATCTTCTATGTTTCTATGGGCTGGATGGCCCCTCCCTTCAAGCAAGCCACAGTGCCTGCCTGTGCAGTCTGTGAACTTGCTCGTGCTGCGGGCTGAGGATCTTTCTCCTCAGACCTTACCCCAACTGGCTGTTTTACCCTTTCAGGCTGAAACAGCTTGCCCTGGTTGATGTAACCAGCGGCCTGTTTTAAAACCTGTGTTGAGGGCTTGCCCGCTGTCTTATCTCTTTTCTCACCGGGACGGTCTTGCAGACGGGATCTTGGATCCGGACCTGCTTTGGGTCCGGGGCCAAAACTACCCTCCGTGTGCCTCCCTTGTCCCGGATTGCGGCTTCCGGACCTGCCCGATAGGGGTCCCGGGATTCTCCTTCCCCAGCCCTATCTATGGCCCTTCCTCCAGCGCGCACGGTCAGCCCGAGGAATTTCACCTCCTGCTAGCTGATCTGCGCCTTCTTGGGGTTTACCTTGAAACCCTTCTGCCCTGGCAGCTCCAGCAGTTTGGCCAATAGTGGGCCATGCTCCTCTTTCGAATCCGTGAACAGGAGCAGGTCATCCACATATTGGACCAACTGTCTGGGCTGGCTAAAATCCCTCAAACTGTTGGCCATGCACTGATGGAAAATGCTGGGGCTAGTATGGAAGCCCTGAGCAAGCAGTTCCATGTGTACTGTTGCCCTTTAAACGTAAAGGCAAACTTGTACTGGTCCTCCCTCCTTACAGGGATGGACCAAAACCCATTGGAAATATCCAGCACCGTGAAAGTGGTCGCGGATGCTGGAATACTCCCCATGAGGTCGGTAACTGCTGCTACTGTGGGTGCACAGGCTGGGATATTACTATTGAGCACCCGATAGTCCACCGTGGCCCTCCAGGAATTATCCGGCTTTCTGACCGGCCATAACGGAGAATTCACGTGGGTAGCTATCGGTCTCAGAACTCCCTGCTGAACTAACGAGGACATGGCTGCTTCCATGTCTGGCTCTGCTTCCCTGCGGAAGTTATACTGTTTCTGTGGTCGGGCCATGGGGTCTCCGTCTACGCTGACCTCAAACCCTGTGACCCTCCCGCAGTCGTGTTTGTGAGTGGCGAATGTGGCCAGGTGGGCCTGCACAAATGCCTGGAACTCTGGTGGGGAATTGCTGACCATGAGTCCAAGGTTATAATCCTCTTTGGGCTTCATGGTGCAGAGGGTCCCCTTCCCTTACATTCCTGGGATTACTACTACCTCTCCGTTCTTCACTTTACCTGCCCCCCAAAGGCAATGATTCCTCAAATCTACTAGGATCCTGTGGCCCACAATTAAGTCGGCCCCCAGGACCCCTCTTCCACCCTCCACTTCCCATTCCATCAGGACTCTTGGAGCGGAGCGGTCCTAACCGAATGGCGAGCGGGATGGAAAATGAGCCAGCCTGTTCCCTACCCGTGAACCCCGATAGACTGTATGGGACCTCGTTAGAGAGAGGGGAGGTGGTGGGTTTAACTGAGTAGACCACGGTGCATGATGCCCCCATGTCTAACAGATAGGTCCCCGTCACCTTTTCTACCTCCATCTCTAAAAGGGGTCTTTTCCACTCATCATAGCGGAGAGAACACAGGTAAACAGGCTGCGCTGGCTGTAGTCATGGCTGTGAGTTGGATAGGGCTGATGGGGTGAGAGCACCGGTGGCGGCTGCTACTCGCCCATGGCCAGTCAATAAGGACCTCATGGTGTCCAAAAGTGACTCGACCTCTGCAGAAGGGATCCCTGCCCCCGCCTTTTGGGCTGGGGCTGTGGGATGCTTTCCCTTGTTATCCTTCCAAGGGTTTTTGCACTCCTTCCACCAGTGACCATCCTTCCCACACCCGTAACAATTGGTCTTTGTGTTGGGAGGGTTACTCCCTTCCTGGTGCCACTCTTTCCTACCCGGTCCGGGTTTTACCTCATGCACCTTTCCCTTGGGTGGGTGTGCATCGGCTCCCCTACCATTTTTATAGGCCAGAGTGAGCTGCCTGATTACCGTAAGTTCGGTGGTCTGGGGATTTTTGGGGTCGAATCAGGCTTCTGCCTTGGCCCGGACCTGTGGCAAGCTTTTCGCCACCAGGCAACGGAGCCAATGGGCCAGGAGATCCCCGTTCAGGAACTCTCAGTCCGGCATCGCAGGACAGGCCCTCCGGTACACCGGCCACAGCCGGTCCACAAAAGCCTGCGGGATTTCCCCTGGGAGCTGGATCGTCTTCTCCACGCGGGAGAAAGGATTTCCCTTATTCATCCCCATGGCCTCCAGAACTGCATCTCTAAGCTCCTTGTACCCGCTCTGCCCCCTTTTACACAAATCAGAGATGGATTGGAGGAGACTACTCTCCATGGAGAATAGCAGCATCTTGGCCTTCTCAGCATCCTCGCAGTCGTTGACGCTGGCTGCCTGCTCTACTTCCCTGAAGTGGATCGAGGGGTCTCTCTTTTTGGAGAGCCTCGGGATATGGTTGACCATAGCCCTAAGCTGTTGGGTGTTAAAGGGTAATCCGAATTGGTTTTGGAGGGGTCCCTCATTGTCGCCATTGGCGGGTGGGCCGAACCTCCGATGCCGTGCTGGGCACACCCCGTCCTCAATGCAGTCCTCAGCACTGTAGCTGAGGGAAAGGGATTAGAGAGTCCGTACGGCACAGCGACCCTCTCCGTCAAAGAGGGTATGCTGTTCCGGGGGGAACAGTGGGTTGTGCTGCAGCAGCTCCAGAGGGAATTCCTTCAACTGGCCCATGAGGGTCCAGGAGCGGGACACCCCGGGCCTGAGACAACCTGGCAATGGGTGGAACAAGCGGGATGGTGGCCGGGACTCAGGGACGATGTCCGCGAGTTCTGTGCAGGCTGTCTTGTGTGCGCTGCGAATAACCCCGACCCCCACAAAAGGAAGGTACCTATGGGACATGTCAGGAGGGTAGAGGGACTATGGCAGTCGATACAAGTCGACTACATCGGGCCCCTGCCCACCGCCCAGGGAGGCTATAAGTACTGCCTAGTCCTGGTGAACATGTTTACCAAATGGGTAGAGGCCTTTCCCTGCAGAACAGCCACAGCTCTGGGTACTGCCAGGATCCTGGTCCTGGAAGTGTTCTCGCGGTGGGGTCTACCACAGTATGTGGAGTCCGACCAAGGGAGTCACTTCACCGGACAGGTGATGCAGAACACCCTTATGCTGTTAGGCATTGAGGGGAAATGGCACGTGGCCCACAACCCGCAGTCATCCGGGATTGTGGAACGCATGAACCGGACCCTAAAAGAAAGGTTGAGGAAGGAGACGATGGACTCGCCCCGTAAATGGGCCGAAGTCCTACCGTTGGTTTTGATGGGGATCTGGGCCAGCCAGTCTAAAAGCACAGGGTACTCCCCGTACGAGCTAATGACTGGCAGGGTTATGCGGACAGGTCCATGAGCAGATGGCTGGGAACATGGGAAGGCAGCATCGGAGTAACCGATTGCTGCTCGAACCGAGAAAGCAGCACGAATGGGATGTAGGAGATCAGGTCATGGTAAGAAACTATGCCCGAGCAGGAAGTTTGGAGCCATTGTACATGGGACCCTACAGCATTGTAGATAAAGCCAGCTCCATGGTATACGCCGTTAAGATGCCCCGGTGTACAAAATGGTTCCATATCAGCCAGTGTAAGCTGTTTACACCTGAAAGGGGGAAACAGCCAGTTGGGCAAACGTCTGAGGATAAAGATCCTCAGCCTGCAGCAGGAGCGAGTTCACAGACTGCACAGGCAGGCGCTGTGGCTTGCTGGAAGGGAGGGGCCATCCCGCCCATCGATTGGGACACTCCCCCAATGTGATAAATCCATTAAGTGGAACAAGGACTCAAAGAGGCGATATCGTAGAATTAACATGAGTACTTTATTAACAACTGGGAAACACGTTTACAGACAGCCTGCATCAGCATCCTGGCATTCCACCTTATGCTGACCTATACAGGAAGCAAACCACTAACCTTAACAGGAAGCAAACCTCTGACCTTAGTAGCAGCATTGGCTACAGCACCACCTGGTGGATAACCTTAATCATAACATCCCAGATTACTATATCCCTCCCCCCTTAAGATTTCAGTATGAATTTCTTAACAAACAACCATTCCTGAGGGTCACATAAGGAGTCTCCATTCATCATGTTCCATACTTGACAATTCTAACAGTTCAGTATCAATCTCTCTGGTGGCTTGCGAGTCCTTTGTGAACGTCTAACAGTAAAGTCCCTGCTTGTTTGTGGTGAAGCCACCAGCTGCTCCTGAGCAGTGCTCAGAGTATCTGACTCTGCAACAATGGTTTCCTCTTGAGGGATAGGTTCCTGTGGAATTATCTCTGTCCCTGGTGGTGGCACCACAGATGCACTTGGATAACTGGGGGCAACCCTGTCTTCAGTCATTGCATCTGGAATCTTCATTTCAATTTCCCCTTGTCTGGGTAGTATCTGATCTACATGTCTGCGTACTACCCTACCATCTCCCAACATGACCTTGTATGATACTGGACCTGTCATTGAGTCTATGAAGCCAGGAATCCACTTTGGTCCATAACTGAAATTCTTGGTAAGGATCGCATTTCCTTCTCCAAAACTTCAGCTCTTTGTTCTTTTGTCATGGTTCTCTTTTTGTTTGTTTTGTCTGTTTTCCATTTTCCTTTTTAGGTCTGGGTGGACAAGGTCAAGAGTGGAGCGTAGTCTATGACCTAATAACATCTCAGCAGGAGAGAGTCCTGTGGTGGATTGAGGTGTTATTCTGTAGCTGAACAGAACCCGTGACACTTTGGCTGCTAAACTCCCTTCTGCACTTTTTTTCATCATCTCCTTAAATGTTTGTACGGTTCTCTCCGCAAGTCCATTCGAGGACGGATGATATGGAGCCGAGGTCACCTGCACTATGCCATTTTTTCTCAAGAACTCTTTTGTCTCTGTACTCACAAAACAAGTGGCATTGTCACTCACCACGATCTCCGGTAGCCCTTGATTACTGAAGCTCTGACGCAGGCAGTCTATAGTAGTAGTGGTGGAAGCAGAATTTACAGGATAAACATCCATCCATTTGGAATGTGCATCACTGATTATGAGGAACATCTTCCCCATGAATGGACCCGCATAATCTAAGTGCAATCTTCTCCGTGGTTTATCCGGCCACTCCCAGGGGTGGAGAGGAGCCGCTGCTGGTGCCTTCCGGTGTTCCTGACAAGTGCTGCATGTCTTGACTAGATTTTCTAGCTCCTCATCTAGCTTTGGCCACCACAAGTAACTCCTAGCCAAGGCTTTCATACGCGAGACCCCAGGATGACACTGATGTAGTTGCTCTAGGATAGACTGTCGTGCTGGCCGTGGAATAATCACTCGTGCTCCCCACAACACACAACCATCCTGCACACTCAGCTCTGTTTTCCTGACACTGTAGGGTGTGAAGTCAGCCCCTTCCGGATGCTGCGGCCATCCCCACACCACATATTCTCGAACTCTAGACAGTACTGGATCTTTACCTGTCCATGTTCTTACTTGCTCTGCAGTCACAAGTGCCGTGTCAGTGTCCTCCAGCATCAAAACTCTGTTCTCTGGAGCTGCACGGATAGGTGTGCCTGGCAGTGGAAGACGGCTCAAGGCATCTGCGTTCCCATGGTACTTGCCCACCTTGTAGATGATGACATACTCATATGCCCTCAACATCACTGCCCACCTCTGGATCCGGGGTGACGCCATCTGTGGAACTGCTTTCATTTCATTGAAAAGAGAGAGAAGAGGTTTATGATAAGTGCATATGTGAACTTCCTGCCATATATGTACTTGTGGAACCTCTGTAACCCAAACATTACTGCTAACCCCTCTTTGTCTAACTGGGAATAGTTTTATTCCACTGGTGTTAGAGTTCGGGACATAAACCCTATTGGTCTTTCAGTTCCATCTTCCATGCAGTGTGAAAGAACTGCCCCCACCCCGTAAAGTGAAGCATCACAAGAGAGAATGATGTCTTTCTCTGTATTGTAGTGAACCAGCATATCCGACGACAGCATCAGTTTCTTGGACTGTTCAAATGAAACCCCCTGCTCCTCTCCCCACTGCCACTGTGTCTCCTTGCGCAGTAGTTTGTGAAGAGGTGCTAACACAGTTGACAAGTTTGGTAAAAACCTGTTATAATAGTTCAGCAGTCCCAGGTAAGCTTTTAACTCAGCCACATTTGTAGGATCAGGGGCATCCTGCAGTGCTTGTACCTTCTCCTTGAGTGGATGGAGCCCGGTGGCATCCACTCTGTGTCCCAGGAACACTGCCTCATTCCCCAGGAAAGTGCACTTACTCCTCTTGAGCCGGAACCCTGCCCTCTCCAATCTCTGTAGTACATCTATCAGAGTGCTCAGGTGCTCCTGGTCGGTTCTTCCCATCACCAGAATGTCATCCAGATAGATGGAAACATGTGGAATCCCTTGCAGTACACCTTCGATTGTCCTCTGGAAGATAGCTGGACTAGATGAGACACCAAACGGTAAGCGGTTATATGTAAACAAGCCCTTGTATGTATTTATGGTGACATACTTCTTTGATTCGTCATCCAGTGTAATCTGCAAGTAGGCATGACTCATATCCAACTTTGTGAATTTCTTTCCTCCAGCCAGGTTTGCAAAGAGATCCTCTGTTTTGGGAATAGGATACTGCTCTAGTTTGGACACCCGATTGACAGTCAATTTATAGTCTCCACAGAGTCTTACCGAATTGTCCGGTTTTTACACATGTACTATGGGAGCTGCCCATTCCGAACATTTCACCGGCTCCAGTATGTTCTCTCTCAATAGACGGTCAAGCTCAGCCTCTACCTTTGGCTTCATGGCATAAGGCACAGGTCGTTGTTTAAAAAACCTTGGCAGTGCCTCCTTGTCTACATAAATCTTAGCTGGGGGGCCATTAAATGTGCCAAGTTCCTCCTTGAACAAACTCTCATGTTCACTCGACACTTCTTGCAAAGTCAACTGTTTGCCCGCATTTATTTGATGTACTGCTCCCCAGTCTAATTTAAGTTCTTTTATCCAGCCCTGACCTAACAGGTTTGGTCCGGTACCCGATACTATAACTACAGGTAGCTGTTCCACTGTGTCCCTGTGTTGCACAGTTACCTTAGCTGTACCTAATGTCGCTAATTGTTCACCTGTATATGTTTTAAGATGCAGGGAGCAAGGCTTTAACTCTGGAACTTTTGCATGGTTCCACAATTATGAGTACTCTGCCTTGTTCATTATGGTCACGCCGCAACATGTATCCACTTCAAAGTTCATCTTAGAGTCATTTACTGTCAGTTGCAATGTGATAGGAGCCACTTTTGGAATGTTCTCTAACATGCTATACATTATGAACATGTCCTCTTCTTCCTCAGCTTCCCCACTGATGTGGTATGCTCCATGTTTTTTCACTTCTCTCCCTTGGTTTTGCTGTCCTCCCCCTTTTGGTTTGGATTCCTCCACAGGTGATTTCACCCTGCAAGCTCATTTTATGTGTCCTTGTTTCCCACACTTGTAGCACTTTTCCTCCAGAAAACGGCATTCACTCGCCAGGTGATCGCCCTTGCATCTATAACATGCCTTCACATGCTCACATTGTGGTTTCTGACGCATGTTCAACTTGTGCACAACAACCTGACCTGCAACTTGCGTAGCATTAGCCCTGTCTGAACCCTATATTTCTTTTACATCTCAGTTCGCTTTCTCTATGGCTTGAGCAAGTTCCAATGCTTTTTCATAAGTAAGCCCAGTCTCGTTTGCATTCGGTTGTCCATAATTCCGCAAACTAGCCTATCTCGCAGCATTTCCTTCAGGTTGTTCCCATAATTGCAATCTTGTGCTAATTTACACAACACCGCCAGATAGTCCATTACGCTCTCTTCCTCTTTCCTGTTCCTTGAATTAAACTTGAACCGCTGTACAATCTCACTAGGCTTAGGGTTGAAATGTTCTTTTAGCAAAGCCACCAATTCAACAAATGATTTGTCTCCAGGCTTTTCAGGACTGAGCAGATTTTTCATCAAACTGTAGGTTTGGCTTCCCACTGAACTAAGCAGAATGGCTTTCCTTTTTCCGGCATCATTTATTTCATTTGCTTCGAAAAAATAACCCAACACTTCACAATATTCTTCCCAGGTTTGTGCTTGAATATCTAAAGCGGAAACCATTCCTACCGTGGCAGCCATGCTCTCTTCCAGCTTGTAGCTAACTTTAGCTCGTGATTTTGTTGTTTAAACGTCCCAGCAGACTTTTCTTCTTTATGCAGGGTCCTTAAGTTGCCTCATCGCGAAATGTGATAAATCCATTAAGTGGAACAAGGACTCAAAGAGGCGATATCGTAGAATTAACACGAGTACTTTATTAACAACTGGGAAACACGTTTACAGACAGCCTGCATCAGCATCCTGGCATTCCACCTTGTGCTGACCTATACAGGAAGCAAACCTCTGACCTTAACAGGAAGCAAACCTCTGACCTTAGTAGCAGCATTGGCTACAGCACCACCTGGTGGATAACCTTAATCATAACATCCCAGATTACTATACCATGTCCGGCTCTGCTTCCCCAGGGAAGTTATACTTTTTCTGTGGTCAGGCCATGGGGTCCCCGTCTACTCTGACCTCAAACCCTGTGACCCTCCCGCAGTCGTGTTTGTGAGTGGCAAATGCGGCCAGGTGGGCCTGCACAAATGCCTGGAACTCTGGTGGGGTGTTGCTGACCATGAGCCCGAGATTATAATCCTCTTTGGGCTTCATGGTGCAGAGGGTCCCCTTCCCTTCCTTACCCGGGATAACTATGATCTCACCGTTCTTTACCTTTCCTGCCCCCAGAGGCAGTGATTCCTTAAATCCACCAGGATCCCGTGACCTACGATAAAATCGGCCCCCAGGACACCTCTTCCACCCTCCACTTCCCAATTCATCAGGACGCACGTCCACTTGGAGCGGAGCAGTCCTATCCGAATGGCGAGCAGGATGGAGACCGAGCCAGCCTGTTCCTTACCCGTGAACCCCGATAGACTGTATGGGACCCCTCTAGAGAGGGGTGAGGTGGTGGGGTTAGCTGAGTAGATCACGGTGCGTGATGCCCCCGTGTCCAACAGATAGGTCCCCGCTACCTTTTCCACCTCCATCTCCATCATGGGTCTCCTCCACTCATCATGTCAGAGCGAACACAGATACACAGGCTGCGCTGGCTCTAGTCACGGTTGTGGGTTGGATGGGGCTGATGGGGTGAGAGCACCGGTGGCAGCTGCTACTCTCCCCTGGCCAGTCAGTAAGGACCTCATGGCGTCCAAAAGTGACTCGACCTCTGCGGAAGGGGTCCCTACCCCTGCCTTTTGGGCTGGGGCTGTGGGATGCTTTCCCTTGTTATCCTTCCAAGGGTTCTTACACTCCTTCCGCCAGTGACCATCCTTCCCACACGCGTAACAATTGGTCTTTGTGCTGGGGGGGTTACTCCCTTCCTGGTGCCACTCTTTCCTACCCGGTCCAGGTTTTACCTCATGCAGCTTACCCTTGGGTGGGTGTGCTTCGGCTCCCCTACCATTTTTATAGGCCAGAGTGAGCTGTCTAATTACCGTGATCTCTGTGGTCTGGGGATCTTTGGGGTCGAACCAGGCTTCTGCTTTGGCCCGGATCTGTGGCAAGCTGTTCGCCACTAGACAACGGAGCCAATGCGTCAGAGAACCCCCGTTCAGGAATCCTGGTCCTGCGTCCCCAGGCAGGCTTTCCGGTATACCGGCCACAACCGGTTTGCAAAAGCCTGCGGGGTCTCCCCTGAGAGCTGTACTGTCTTCTCCACGCTGGAGAAAGGACTTCCCTCATCCATCCCCATGGCCTCCAGAACCGCGTCTAAGCTCCTCGTACCCGCTCTGTCCCCTCTTACACTCTTCAGAGAGGGATTGGAGGAGATTACTCTCCAGGGAGAATAGCAGCATCTTGGCCTTTTCAGCGTCATCGCAGTCATTGACGCTGGCGGCCTGCTCTATTTCCCTGAAGTGGATTGAGGGCTCTCCCTTGGCGGAAAGCATCGGGACATGGTTGACCATAACCCTAAGCTGTTGGGTGTTAAAGGGTAATACGAACTGGTTTTGGAGGGGTCCCTCATCTTCGCCATTGGCGGGTGGGCCGAACCTCCGATGCCGTGCTTGGCACATCGGCTCTGGTTCCGACTTTTCGGGCGGGGGTTGCTCTACCTCCGCCTCCACCTCTGGCTCCTCCCCCCCTTGCTGCCAAACCTCGCTGAAACTTGGCGCTATGGGTGTTGGTCGTGAGGTCTCCTCTCTCTCAACCGGGTCATCCCTAGGCACTTCCGGTGACACTGGAACTGTTCTCCCCTCGTTCCCCATAAAATCTGCCTGACCGGCCTTTGGGCTAATGAGGCATACCATGGCCTAGAAATTGAGTGGGCTTTGCGCCCATTTTGCGGCGCTAGAGGTCATTGCGCTGGACTTACAGCCGGTTCAGAAATTCCCTGGGGCCCTACCATCGGCGGTAGACCGGTTGCGCTGCGCCGGCACTGATGACGTCATCGGTGTGCGCAGCATCCCGGTTGCCGTGGTGACGGGCCCCAGCGCCGAAATTGAGTTGCGGCCGCCTCGCCCGTGGCAGCCGCAACTAAGACTCTGGCAACCGAGTCTTACAGGAGTTTGCGCCGGCGCATTAAGGTCGCGCGGCCGCCGGCCGCTTTCCCGCCGGCCGCCTGCCCGCACCTCCCTCCCCGGACTCCTCCACCCCCCCCCGCGGAACAGATGCTTCTGGGCTGCGAGCCCGGCACTTCCCCGAGGTGCCGGGCTCATTTTTGTGAAGATTTTACCGGCCAGCGGGCGGGTGCAGGCAGCTCCTCCTTAACTGAAGGAGGAGGCCTGCACTTCCCGAGCCTGCCGCACCGCATCGGGCGCTGCAGCGCCGGAATAGCGCCGCAATGCGGCAGGTAGCGCCCATTTTCAGGCGCAAACACCCTTCAGTAGCGCCGGCAGCCGTTTGGGCGCGGCGCTACTGAATTTTTGGCGCGCGCAGGGGGACTTAGTGCCGGTGCTAACTTTCCGGCGTTAAAGCCCTGGCGCGGCGCCAACTGAATTTCTAGGCCCATGCCTTTTGCCTTCCGGAGGGCCCGGCTCAGATTTTCTATCCTCTCTTGGCAGGGGCCGTGGTCTGCCTCCTCAAACCCCTGTTCATTAGCTAGCTTGGAAGCGGCTTTTACCTCCTGCACTTTCTCTTCCTGTTCCCTAACCTGCCTTGCCATGCGGGCGTTTTTCTCCCACAACCTTGACTCATTTCCCTTGGCCTTGGTGACTTGACACCGTAGGTATTCCAACTGGGCCTTGTGTTCCCTTACTACACGTACTCTTTCTTGGTTCAAAGCCTGCAGAGCTACTAACAACTTTTCCCCCATGAGAGCCTTATCCTGGATCTCCAGGGCTGACTCCCTTAACTCGATTGCCTGTGCGGCAATGAGCCCGTCGAGAAGCTGGATCTGCTTTTTAAAGCACATCAGCCAAACTGCTTTCTCTAAGGACCTCTTGTGTTCCTTTCCCTCTGTCCACTTGGCTGCTGCATCTACCGGACACCCAGCCTTTAACAGAGTGGTGATCCACTTCTTAGTGATATTCACCTTGCTAAAAACATAATCAGAAATCCTTTCCTCCATCACGGTTCGCTCATCCGAACCACTGTCTACCGCATCGCAACCTTGTTGCCGGTGTCCTGCCACGGTCGCCATTTCTGTAGGGGGTTTTGCACAGGCGTGTTCGGGTCAGTCAGCTTTGCCTCTGACTACCTTCTTTGAGCGGTTCGAATCGCTCACCCCCTGGGTTCTGGACACCGGACTTAGATACAGGCAGCGATACAGAAAAAACTCGAGTAGACAGGTGGTTGGATGCAAACAAAACCAAGATTTTATTGAAGAGGAAAACTTGATACAATCTTATGGAAAATTATTAGTGTACACTTCTACAGGCAAAAAATTACAAGAGAGTTGATGTAAGAAAAAGGAGGCTTACCATCAAGTAACTTTAAAGTAAGCTTTAAGTAACTTATAAACACACTATATACAAGAGAGGTCTTTACCATGCCTCTGGTAGAAGCCTCTTACAATACTGAACAGACCAGTATTTATACCAGTCCAACAGGAAGTGACACATGACAGGAAGTGAGGTATGTACACAGTTCATAGTTCATAGTTCACAGTTCACAGGAAGTGATGACATAACTTCCCGGAAGTTATTATTTTTATCACATTCTTCCCTCCTGCAGGTTTAGGAGGCTGTGGTCTACCTTTTGGTCCGCAGCCGCCGAACAAGGAAGAGTCGCACCCGTTTGGATTCCCGTCGTAGAGGGTCGCTGGTCCGCTTACATGCGGTTGGCCATTGGCCAGAGTCCGTGTGGCCTGGATTGCCCTGTGAAGGGTCGGCGAGATCATGGCTTCGAGTACGAGCCCCAATAGGTTCAAAGTCAGACTGCCTCTGTTCAGAGGGAGGTGCAGAGCTGGTCTGTGGCAGACCAGTACTTTCATGCGTGGTACTGGGAGGGTCGCAACCTTGAGCACGGGGTTCTACCGGCACCAAGCTAGTTGGTGTCCGATCAGGATCCTGGAGAGGGGTACCCGATAGGTCCCAAGAGTTTCCTGGTGAAATGCCATCACCCGATGTCCCACTAGGTCCTGGTGGGCAGGGAGCCAGATCCCGTAATGATACGGTAGATTCTCGGCCGTCGGAATATCGTATGTTTGCATAGGTGGGGTTGGCATCGGTTAGTTCGACCTCGTCTACAAGAGGGTCATTTTTAGACGTCCGAACGTATCTTCGGAGTAATACAGGTCCAGGAGTAGTTAGCCATGACGGGAGTGATGTCCCATGAGATGAGCGACGCTGGAATCCAAAGAACCGCTCATGAGGTGTAGTATTTGTGGCTGTAGAAAGCAGGGACCGTATAGAGTGCAATGCATCCGGAAGCACTGTTTCCCATTGCTGGTCTGGTAGGCCCCGAGATCTTAAAGCGAGACGTACGGAATTCCAGATGATACCGTTATACCTCTCTACCTGCCCATTTCCGATGGGATGGTATGGTGTTGTTTTGCTTGTAGCAATTCCCCGTTCTGAGAGGTAGTCCTTGAGTTCCCTCGACATAAAGGATGGACCCCGATCTGAGTGAATATAAGCCGGCATGCCACAGAGAGAAAATACCTGCTCAAGGCAGCAGATTACTGTGGACGCCAGCATATTGGAGCAGGGGAAGGCAAATGGAAAACGTGAATATTCGTCGATCATGGCGAGCAAATATGTGTTCCGAGTTGAAGAGGGCACTGGGCCCTTAAAATCGATGCTAAGTCGTTGCATCGGTTGGGTTGCATGTATGAGTATACCATCTGAGGGGCGGAAGAACTGAGGTTTTAATTCCGCACAAAGCCGGCATTCTGAGCATATTTTCTTTACATCTCCAGTGGAAAAAGGGAGATTCCGTGATCGTACGAAATGTAGCATGCGCGTAACGCCAGGATGGCACAAACCATTGTGGACATCCATGAGGGTGGAGGATGACATAGTGGAGCAGAATGCCCGTGTGAGGGTGTCCGGGGCCACATTCTCCTTGCCAGGCCGATAGAAAATGGTATAACCAAAAGAGGCCAGTTCCATCCTCCAAAGTTGTATTTTATTATTCTTAATTTTGGTTCGTTTTCGATTATCGAGCATGAAGGCGACTGATCGTTGGTCCGTGATCAATGTAAAGTGCTGGCGAGCTAGAAAATGGTTCCACTTCCGTACTGCCTCTATGATGGCTGTGGCTTCTTTCTCAACCGGAGGATAATGTAGCTCGGCACCTTGTAAGGTCCTGGACATAAATGCTACAGGACGACCTTCCTGATTCAGAGTAGCCGAGATCGCCACCTCCGAGGCATCACATTCAACCACGAAAGGGAGATTCTCATCAATGGAGTGAAGAGCCGCTTTCTCCAACTGTTTTTTGAGAAGGTTAAAGGCTGCAACAGCCGCTGTTCCCAGTGGAAATGATCTAGCATGCAGCAAGGGTTGGATTTTGTCCGAAAAATGAGGAATCCATTTAGCGTAGTATGCAAACAGACCGAGAGCCCGACGTAAAGAAGCCGGATTCTTAGGTGACGGGAGCTCTTGGAGCGGGCGAAGTCTTTCTGGGTCTGGCTTAATGATACCATTGCCTACGCAGTAGCCAAGGATGTTGATGGTCGGTTGCGACTCAACAGATTTGGATTCATTCAGGGTCAAATTACGGCGATGGAGGGCATCCCGAAATTTTTGGAGGTTGGAGTCGTGTTCCTGTTGATCGTGACCTGCAATGGTAATGTTATCAAGATAGGGAAAAGTGTCCCTTAGGTTTTCCTGCTTAACCAGGCCATCCATTGCCCGTTGAAAGACAGCCACTCCATTAGTAACCCCGAATGGGAGGCGACGAAATTGGTACAGCCGTCCATTAGCCTCAAAGGCTGTGTACTGCTTATCTGAGACCTTCAAGGGTAACTGATGATAGGCACTTTTTAAATCGTAAGTTGAGAACACTTTGTATTCGGCCAGTTTATTAACCATATCATCAATGCGTGGCAATGGGTAGGCGTCCAAGTCGGTATATTGATTGATGGTTTGCGAATAATCGATGCATAGTCGCTGTTTGCGAGGTTTTAGAGGGTTCTTGACAATGACGACTTGAGCCCGCCAGGGCGACGAACATGGTTCAATTATATCCTCTGCTAGAAGTCGAGAGATTTCAGCCGCAATAAAAGATTGGTCTTCCTGATTAAAGCACCGCGATTTCGTTATTATCGGTTGGCATTGAGGCGGAATACTGGCAAATAATGAGGGTTCATCAAGTGAAGCTGCTGATAATGCACAAAATGGTAATTTAGACGGTATATTAGAAATAGTAAGTCCGGGTTTGGATCCACCAAACTCAATGGTGAGTTTCTTATGCTGTTTTTGGAAGTCCAGTCCTAAGAGGAGATCACTACATAAGTCCTTGAGCACCGAAAGTCGGGTGGAGGGATACATATGACCATGAAGTGTCATATCAACAACACAAAAGCCGGAGATTCTGGTATTAAGTGATGACTGGGCCATCGCAATTGCCTGGTCCGATGGGAAGACATGTAGTTTCAATTTCGCAACAATCTGTTCCTTAATGAAACTATCAGTACTTCCTGAGTCAATTAAGGCATCTAAGGTATGCCCTTTAATTGAAATTTTTGTGGCAGCATGAGACAGGTTCTGTGGGCAAGCAGCTGTAATTGGTGTCGTTGCACAGAGAGTGGCTAAAACTCTTGGTGTGCTTCTTCGGGAGAGAGCTCGAGAGGAAGCTTGATAGGTCCTAGCTGGAGCATCTTGATAGGCCCTAATTGGGGCAGTTCGGTAGGCCTTAGCTGGATTGGCCCTCGTAGAGGCCCTTGATAGGCAAACTTTAGCAAAGTGTCCTTTTTTCCCGCAATAACTGCAGATTGCATTGCGAGCAGGGCAGGTTTTCCTAGGGTGAAAAGCATCTCCACAAAAGAAGCATTCCTTCCTAGATTGCCAAGAGGCTGCTAAAGTGGGGTCGTCCTCCTCTTCTTCATCAGAATTATCAGAATTAGATTCCCCCATGATAGGGTTCACCTGAGACCGCTTGAATTGTCTGGTTGCAGCTACAGCAGCAGATCGAGATCTGGGCAGCTGATAGAGGTCTGCATTTCTCTTTGCCAAATCCAGTGAACAAGCTAGGTCAAAAGCTTTTTGTAGCTCAAGTGTTTTACTTTCTAGTAGACGCTGGCGTATAAATGGAGAGGCAATCCCGCAGATGAAAGCATCACGAATCATTTCTTGGCGGTACAGCTCAACTGAGGCTGCCTGAAAGTTACAATCTACGCTGAGCCTGCGAAGTTCTTGCAGGAATTCGTCAATTGATTCCCCTGGCCCTTGTCGGGCTGTGGCCAGTAGATGTCTAGCATAGACCTCATTTGGGGTCTTGGCATACAGTTTCTTAAGTGCCCGAATCACCTCATCGTAATTATCCCATTCATCAACATATTCGAACACTTTTGGGGTCACATAATTGATAAGTATCTTCAATCTAGCAGGAGCATCCGCTTCACATTCATCCAGAAAATTCTCAAAAGTACGGTACCAATGCTTCCATACCCTGCCAGCTGCTGGTGCATTCGGGTCCAAGTCCAGACGAATAGGTCTAAGGATTTTCTCCATGATGGGTGGTTCCCTGGATCCTTAATTCCGAGTTTGTCCGAAGGTCTAGTATTCGTGAGTGTAAATACTAAGTTACTTAAATTGATGTAAGAAAAAGGAGGCTTACCATCAAGTAACTTTAAAGTAAGCTTTAAGTAACTTATAAACACACTATATACAAGAGAGGTCTTTACCATGCCTCTGGTAGAAGCCTCTTACAATACTGAACAGACCAGTATTTATACCAGTCCAACAGGAAGTGACACATGACAGGAAGTGAGGTATGTACACAGTTCATAGTTCATAGTTCACAGTTCACAGGAAGTGATGACATAACTTCCCGGAAGTTATTATTTTTATCACAAGAGTCATAATAATACTATATACTTATACCGGAATGGGGAACACACGGCACATCGAGGGAAAACAACTATCTTAACAATCCCCTTATCCTTATCCCACCCCTATACCTAACTAGGTTAAGCTATGAGGGGTCAGAATTCATGCTCACCAATCAAAAGGGTTTGTTAGACTCAAAACAGCGGTTGGGCTCTGGGTTCGCTCTTGGTGCTCTCTGGAGCCTGCCGTCGTCACGTGGGCTCCGGGTGCTGCAAGGGCGTTGTCCAGGTTCGAGTACCCCAAAGTTACAGTCTCTGCTTGGGTACTTTACCTTGCAGGGATGGTCCTTCGTCGACAGCTTGAGTTTGCATGAAGATAGTCGCAGGTCGGCTGAGGCTGAAGGCCCGATGATTCAAAGCCTACCCTCAGTTGGCCTTCCCTCTGGTGGTCTTCCCTCCTCCGCTCGTCGCGTCCCGCTTTGCCTGGCCTGAACTGCCCGTGTTCGCCCGACCCGGTGTCGGGGCAAGTCCAGATAGAGTGGGAGAGGGCACGGGCAAAGGCCAGGGGGTAAGCGCGGGATGGGGGAACAGTGGCAGCCATGAGGGCGAGCGGCCGAAGAGCTGGGGAGTGGTAGTACTGACAGCAGCAGAGCAGGAGAGCAGAGCAGGAGTTCCTTGATTGCTACCTGGGGGCCTTCAATTATACCTTCGTCGAAAAACCCTTATCTGCGCGCCAAATCAGGTTAGTTCTTCATTTTAATTTTGGCGGGCTAGTTAAAATAATGGTAGCAATCTATACTGACGGTTTTTAGATGGCCGGTAATTGCATCTACCGGCCCGATAAATGACTCGTATTGTCCTGAAAGTCCTTGATGGGCTTGTCCAGCCTCGATGGATGTGCTTAATCTGTTTCCGATTATGTATGCAGACTGTTTGATGGCTTTAACTGTAGGCCTCATTGAATTTAGATCTGTCTCCAATTCGGTCTAATACATAATTCACAGTTCTGTCTGGGTCCCAAAACACAAAGTTCTTTTCACAGAAACCTGCAGCCTTAGTTTCGATTTCCCCCAAACTCCATTTTGGAGACCCATAGGCTTTCTGCCACGAGGCACGGACGCTATCTTGGGTACCCTTTTTAATTCAAAAATGTCCACGCAGGGTCCCTTTTATCGATAATAACCTTCGGGGAGATGCACAAATTTTGCAAATCTTACACTGGGCACAGGGAAGGCAGAAAACCAGGCATCAAGGGGGACTGCTTGACTGTGTTGGGTGCGAGCTGCCCAGTATTTTCCAAATGGACAGCACTGGAGGCTTATGGCCTTCCTGCTGCTTGAATGTGTAGGCCTCATTGAAGGCCCCAGAAACATGTAAGTTAGGGTGGGGCTTCCCTACCCTTTGTTTTCTGTTGGTAACTCCTCGAGCATGGCAGCATTGCTGAGCGTCTGTATAAAACAGGTGCATTTGGAAATCAACTTCCTGATCGTCAGAAGAAAAGTTCTTAAAGATGTAGGCCTCAAAAAGGCTCTGATCCCTGTGTGAGGACCAGAATCCGCCCACTGGTTACCTCTGCCGCTAACCCCGCCGGGCTATCGTGAGGAAGGCTTTTTCTTAGATTAAATTGAAGTTTTCTTCTCAGTTTTTTTTGCCTTTCCTAGAAGATCGCATGGTTGGAGGGCGGATTGATGCTGCACGTAGGCTGCACCATGTCTGGTGAAATAGAGTATGGAGTGGGAATCAGTCTAGTCTCTCGTATTCAGTTACACAAAGTTAAAGATCTATTTTAAATATCACACAGTGTATTGGGTAGATATGGATGATTCTGATATTCTAAAATTAAGATTTCTTTTACTTTTTAGTGATATTTTTCTTCCACCTATCTCCCCTCCTCCCTCCTCACTGGCAGCCCTCACCAAAGCAAATGTGGTTCAGTGGACATCAGGCCTTTCCAAACTGAAAACAGTTCCTTGGGCATTCACCATGTGTGAGCCTAGACAGTGAGCGTGAGCAGGCTACTCCACCATGAAAGGCATCAGAGGTGAGCTCGATCCAGGCCTCACCCGCTGTTCACACATGGATACATTCCAGCAAGGGTCAGCAATCGAGGGGAGGTACCCTAGCTGACTTTTTCCTTCCCAGTTTTATAAACGCAACTGCCACCCTGGCTCAGATCAGCTACCTGAGCACAGACAAACCAGGGGCTGAACATGGAAACTGCTTGGTCTGTGTAGCTCAATACTGGATCACTTGGTACATTTACCCTGAGACATTGGGAGAACTTAAAATTGGAATGAGTCACCTATACCACTTCAACAAAAATTCCTTTTGGAATGTATGTGGAAATAACAGTTGAAAGTGCTGCATGGAGGGGCTTTTATCAAAATTACAGCCGTCGCAAAATATGGCTGTGCATTAAAGGTAGGTTTACATTTTGTTACGAAAGAAGTGACAGTTTCTGCAACAGCCCTGACTTACTCTACCCTTGATTATTGTGTCTAGGAGGTGATGTTCAAACCGTAAGCACATTGTGAGATGCACAATCTCAAATTTCCAGAAGAAGAAGTGCATAATTGTGTTTTAAATCGAGTGACAGTCACTTGTGATTGTGCAATGTCAATCATGCCACATCTACAGAGCAGTAACTCCTTCAGGTATTTTCAATGCTGTATTTGGAAGTTGAACCAATATTTTCATTTACTTTAACTGAGAAAGTGCATTGGATTTGACAAATGTGGATGATAATGGCAGGAACACATCGAAAGGGAGTTTGTCATATACATACTCACTCCAACCTACCTCCCTCTGAACTTGCAGCACTCCGTTCCCTCCGATCCAGCGACATCAGCGCCGACCTGTACGGCTGCTGTTTTATGAGCTCCTCCCCAACTGGTATTTTAATGTTGTAATGAATGTATTTAATGTTGTATTTTAATATATCGTACTGTTAGTTTTTTAGTATTCTACTGTTTAGTATTTAGCATTCTAGTTTTAGCATTAGTAGTTTAGTTGGTTTTTAAAAAATATTCTACTGTTTAACCGCTCCTGGGCCCCAGCCTCGCCGCTTCCCCCGCCCCTGCTGGTCAGGTCCCGCTCCCAGGCCCCAGCCTCGCCGCTCTCCCCGCCCCCACTGGTCAGGTTCCGCTCCCGGGCCCCAGCCTCGCCGCTCTCCCCGCCCCCACTGGTCAGGTCCCACTCCCGGGCCCCAGCCTAGCCGCTCCCCACCCCCGCTGGACAGGACCCGCTCCCGTGCCCCAGCCTTGCTGCCCCCCCCGCCATCCCCAACTAGCCAGGACCTGCTCCCGGGCTCCTTCCTCGCCCTCTCGCTCCTCCTCTTCTAGATCCCGCAGCCAGGTCTCTCTCCCCCCCTCACCAAACCCAGTATGGCGTCGACGAGGGTAGCCGCTGTTTTACGAGCTTGTCCACAACTTTCCCCTTTATTTATTATTTTATTGTTATTATTAAACAATTTTGTAAGTACTGTTTCTTCGCTTATCCGCTACGACCGTCAATCACTTCTGGACATAAGATCGTCCGGAGATATAGGACCTACCCCCGATTTTTCGAACTGGGATTCTGCTGCTACTACCATCTACCCTCCCACCTGCTTACCTGACTTCATTCCTGTGATCAGGAAGCGACGACGGCGCAAGCGGGGCAGACGAGCAGGTGCATTAGTGAAGCTGAGGCGACGTGAACACCACCCCCCCCTTCCGAGTATTCTCCTGGCGAATGTGCAGTCACTGGACAATAAGCTGGACGAACTCAGGGGGAGGCTCACCTTCCAGCGAGACATTAAGAACTGCAACGTCTTGATTTTCACTGAGACTTGGTTTGATCCATCGATACCGGCTTCGGCCATTCAACCAGAGGGATTCAACATTCACCGGCTAGACCGAACAAAGGACTCGGGGAAGAATAGAGGAGGTGGAGTATGCTTTATGATCAACAATTCTTGGTGTTCCGACGTGGAACTACTTACATCTTCTTGTTCACCTGATCTTGAACACCTGATGATCAAATGCCGACCCTTCTACCTCCCGAGAGAGTTCCCATCCGTGATCATTACAGCGGTGTATATTCCACCACAGGCCGACGCAAATAGGGCACTAAACGAGCTGTATGGGACCATTAGCAGGCTTGAAACTTCCCATCCAGAGGCTGCATTCATCGTGGCTAGCGATTTCAGCAAAGCCAATCTGAAGAAAGTACTGCCTAAATACCATCAGCATATCACCTGCCCAACGCGAGCCAAGAACACACTAGATCACATTTACACTCCGTTCCGGGATGGATACAAGGCCCTCCCCCGCCCTCCCTTCGGCAAATCAGATCACGACTCCATCCTGCTGCTACCCACCTATAGGCAGAAACTGAAACAGGAAAAGCCTGTGATGAGATCTCTACAATGGTGGTCAGATCAATCAGACGCTATGTTACAAGTCTGTTTTGATTCCACTGACTGGGATATGTTCCGGAATGCCTCGGACAATTACATCAGCACATATACAGATTCAGTCATTAGTTTCATAAACAAGTGCATAGATGACGTTGTTCCGAGGATTGTTGTACGGACATTTCCCAACCAGAAACCATGGGTAAATGGCAATATCTGTGCTATGCTAAAAGCACGGTCCATTGCATTCAACTCTGGGGACATAGATGAGTACAAGAAATCAAAGTACGAGCTAAGAAAAACCATCAAAAATGCCACCGTCACATTTACTTTCTGCCGTCAGGTAGAAGCGACTGGGTTGGGAGTTATTTTGATAACGTAAATAAACTGGTATTTTCGTTAATGCAATTGCGCGATGAACAAATGAAACATCTGCAAGTGTGATCATCTGTTGCTGTACTGTAAAGGTAAAACAACTTGGTATTAAATGAGCCAGCCTGCCCTGATCCCTCCACAATAACCTGTTGGAAGTTTGCGTTTTGGGCATCAAGTGAGGACAGTATCAGACTAGGCTGTGGAGCCTCCCATCGTCGAATAGTCTGCCAATATTCACTCTCTGGGCTCACACATGTAGAATGACCACTTGAGCAAATTCCTGCTTATTAATGTATATTAATTCATTTAATAATGACCATGTTTACTCACATATCTTGTATTTATTTCTTTAAAGAGTTCACCAGCTAAGAGAAACAGCAATGAGATTGAAATCTCAGTTCCATATTCTTGTTCTGTGGGGACAATTCGTAATTGGTCGTAAGTCATAACTAACTTAATAATTTTAAGGAATGTGATGTGATGTTCTGCATTTGCTTTTTTGTTACTGTTCAATATTTGTTACAGAATTACACTTAATTATCTTTATAACTGGCAGCTTTAAAATCAGTTTCTTTCATTTACAACCAAAGAATCCAGGAAGTGGATGGTCCAGTGAGTTAGCACAGGGTGTGAATTATGGCCCATTGAGCCTTATCCAGCTCGTAACCATTCACACTGCAGTCCACTGAGCCTATATAACTTTGTTCTATTGCTGTTTACATTTCTTATTTGCTGGTTTGCCATGTTTGCATTTTGTGAGCCTGGATGTTTGGAAAGAGTTTTTTTTTATGCATTCATGGGATGTGGGTGTCGCTGGCAAGGCCAGCATTTATTGCCCAGTTAGGATTAGTAGTTTTGCATCATTGGTGGATAGATCCTGAATCAGAACATCAGTAGTATCTGCAGCTAGACTTTTGCAAATTAATGGGAACTGGTACATAGATCATTAAACTATGAACAGGTACAGAAAATAAACTAAAGGCTAATGGAATGCTGGCCTTTATATCTAGAGGACTAGGATACAAGGGGGTAGAAGTTATGCTGCAGCTATACACCTGGAGTACTGTGAGCACCTCAGGAAGGTCTTTCCGCAGATATTGACTGACCTGCTGAGTATTCTTTTACTATTTTCTGTTTTTGTTTCAGATTTCTAACATTTTATCCTTCCTCTTTAACTTACAGTTGGATTTGAAGTCAGAATGGTTACTGGACCAGTGGCAGCTATCAGTGAGCAAATTGCTGTACTAGGATACAGTTTCACTGTGACTAGGGAGTCACCTGAGAAGAATATCATTGTCACCTGGCAGCTCGTCGACACTGCAGAGGTTGTCCACAGTTATTATGATGGAGAAGACCAGCTCAGCCAGCAGAATCCTCAATATTCAGGCAGAACAAGTCTATTCCCAGAGGAGTTTAAAAATGGAAATGCTTCACTGAAATTAAAAGGAGTAAGACCAAATGACGCTGGACTATACCAGTGTTGTCAGTAATATAAGTAGAGCTCATAAAGAAACAATTTCTGTCAGCATTGCAGGTAAATATACTGAACGTATTTCTCTTTTCTTCGTTCCCCATGTTACCTGACTCACGTTACAGTATTGTTGCCTGGAATACACCCTCTCTTTATTCATAGTGAATGGATAACAGGTCATGTACTGTAAACTTCTTCTCATTAAGTGTTAATAAGCACAGTGCAGAATGGAGCTAATATAGCCCATTATGTAATCTAGAGCTAATGGAACAGTTCTCAAATTGCCTAGGATAAATGTTGGAGGACATTCACTATATTGAAACATTTAGGGCTGGATTTTGCCGGCGCTCATAGGGCGGGTTTGGAGGCGGGTCAAAGGTTAAAATTGTTTTGATTGACAGTGGGTTGCGATCCCGCCGTCAACCCGCCTCTAAACAATTTTCCCAAGTGTCAGGTCCCTGATTTGCGAATGGACCTGACACCTAACAGCGGGAAGAGGATTAAAGGCAATTACCTGCCTATTAACAGGTAGTTGCCAGTAGTTGTCAGCCTATTTTTGAATTTTGCCGCATCTAGCTTGTGTTTCCCAGCATCTGGACACCACGCCAGGTAAGTGTGGCGTGTTGTGTGTCTGCTGTAATGTTTCTGGATTGATGACAGCTGCAGAAGTGGTGTGAAGGACCAATGTTGCACATCACAGAATCACAGAAACCCCACAGTGCAGATAGAGGCCATTACGGCCCATCAAGCCTGCACCGACACATATCCCACCCGATCCCCGTAACCCCTACACCAACACACATCCCACCCTATCCCTGTAACCCCACGTATTTAATCCCCCTAACACTAAGGGTCAATTTATCATAGCCAATCAACCTAACCTGCACATCTTTGGACTGTGGGAGGAAACCGGAGCACCCGGAGAAAACCCACGCAAACACGGGGAGAATGTGCAAACTCCACACAGACAGTCGCCTGAGGCCGGATTCGAACCCGGGTCTCTGGCGCTGTGAGGCAACAGTGCTAACCACTATGCCACCGTGCTGCTCATGGTGAGTCTCAGAGGAAAGAAAATGTTGGGAACTGCATTTTTAATACATTTACACTTTTCTTTAGGTTACAAGTTTTTAAATCCATGTCCAGTGCCACCTCACTGGGAGAACCGCTCTCACCAGTGACAGATCGCTTCTGTCACCTCACCTCTCCTCATTGGAGAGCCTGGGTACAAGAGGTCACCTTTGTGCAGTGATTGTCAGTGTTTTCAGACCCTCAATGCTGTCAAACACTGAGAAATCATCTGTCAAAATAAAATAGTGCATGGTCCCTTTAAGGAAACCGACAGATGACGCATCATTAAATGACGTCAGCAGACCTGCTTCCTGTTAATTGGCTGGCAAGCCCGCAGGGCGGGCTTAACAAGGTCAATCGAGGCAAAATCATGTCCGTGGGCCGGATGCAGCTGGGGGTGGGACTGGAAGCTGGAAACCACCTGACCCACACCCAACCTGCCTCCATTAATAAAATTGTGGCCTTAGTTTTATGATGCCTCAAAATAGCACTGGAGGCTGATTTACCTGGCCACCCTCTCTCAAGTTCGAGCTCCGTTTGAATATGGTCCGGTCACAGCCCTAGTACTCCTTGCAGGGCCCTAATGTCAGTTGGAGTACAGCAGCCAGAATGGTAGAAGAGTTGGGGGGGGGGGGGTCATAATTTTAGTAAAAACTTTCAGCTTCCTTTCAGTTTCTCTTTGCTTTGCTGCCCGGTCCCCTAAGACCCACCGACCTGAGTGGGTGCCTAACACAAGGCCCACCATCAGCTTCTTGGGGTACCTCTACATCTGGGCACCCCTGGGCTGCAGAGGAAAATCTATCAGGCAGGAAGTCGGGAATGCTGCTCCCACCTCATTTGAGTGAGCACATTGTGCAGGTTCCACTCCACCCCTTGGAGCAAGCGTTGGCAGTCCCAGGACAGTTTAAAGGAGGTGGGTGCCTGGCATAACTGGTTTTTGCCCCTCTTATGACATTTGTGCCCAGAGAATAGGCATTCCCTGGGGTAAATGTCAGGATAATCTGCCCATGATGAAATGGGATTGCGATCAAATCATTTTTTCATCTTCAGAGGATGCTCAGCCTGTGCAGAACTCGAACGTCAAGTACGCCCTTGACCTCTAACTCTTCTGTGCTGCACTCCTTGTACTCAAAACAAATAAGTGACTGGTAACCAAGAACTTTATAATCATTATATTAGGCCGTGCATTGTTCTGCAATATAGATCAAGCATATACCAAAGGTCTTCAGCAATGGCACTGTATCATTTATTACTGAAGAGGCAAGACTGAAAGATTGTTTTAATTTCACAGCATACTACAGTGAGCCAGTGCTGTTGATCAAACAGAAACTGTCCAGCACCATTTTAACATTCGAGTCCCGAGGCTTTCCTAAGGCTGATGTTTCTTGGTACAACGGAGACAATCTACATGATTCCCTTTTGTCCAACTGTTCATACCTGCAAACTGCTGATGGTCTGTACATAGTCGAAAGCACTATGGAAATCAGTGTCACAGAAAGAAGTTCAAACTATACATTCGTGTTAAGAAATGCTGCTGTCAATCAAACTATCTCGAGGACACTTCGTTTTCTTATTCCAGGTAAGATTTAGCTTTTTTTTCTCACCAATTTTCTTCCTCTCCTTCTCTCTTGAAGGTACCAGGCCACTCTCACACTCAGGTGGGTTATTAATTTTGTGGGAACATTAATAGTGGGTTTTACCAGGCGGATCATCAATGGTGCATCAGAGCTGCACCTGATCCTATCCTCACCTTCTGTCCACAAAGGTGCAGTTTCACAATGGGTCACTGATAACCCTAGGGCATTAAGACCAATTGTCACATCCATACTGCTGTCCCAGCTGTTACCAGCTAACTCAGCATAGATTGAACGTGGGACTGCATGACTCAGCTACTCACTGGAGAGACTCACAGACACTGGAGGAGCTAGACTTTTCATTTTAATAATAAGAACTGAGTCATCGATTTATTATTTTAGAAAATGATTCTTTTCAAAACAAATTCAAGTCACACAATTTTCATCGCTAGTACATTTAAGTTGAGTATTCAGTAATTTGCTCATCATTTTAGTCACTTCTACCCACTAGGAAGCCGCAGTAGCATCTGAATAGAACCTCCTTGTGATTTTTTCAGCTGCTTCTATTTTTATGATTCTTTTTATTCAAGGAATAAAAGTTCTTTTTCCCTCTTTTTTTTTCTACTTCCAGAGAATTCAATCGGGAAGAATGACCTTTCCTGCAATTATTATGCAGCCCTCATCAGTTGCATTCTGGGGACTATACTCATAATGATGATGATAATAATAATAGCACTAACTGTGATGTTACATAAACACAGGTATATTAAACCAAAGAAAATGGAACACTGTAATCCAGGTCCACCATGAGATCACTCTGGATTCCAAAATATCCTGGTGCTTGTAACCAATTCTCTGCTGGACTTGTATGGTGTTTGGGGTTACAACTGGATATGTTATGAATGCTCTTTGTTCCAAATAATGAGTCTGAATGGTCGGCACATCGCACTTATTGACACTTCTATCTTGACTGATACCTTCAATCTCAATGTCTCCTTCGGTTCCTTCTAGACCTCGCTCTAGTACTCAAATCTTAATACATGGGAAATTAAGTATAGCTTAGCATTAGCTTATGAGGCAAATAGCTTGGTGTTTAAATTAGTGTCTCCTTACAGCTAGATCAGTCATTAGCTTCAAGGTCTCCATTAACTGTTGAATAAAGAAAGTTGGTAAGAAGCTAAAAACGAAGATAAGCAAAGTTTCTGTCTAATTGGGATAGAGATAGGCACAATAGTGTACCATCATAATAATCCATTGTAAGGTTTTACACCTCAAACATAATGATTCGGATGTGACTCCATATTGGCAACGGTACATGTTTTATTGGTATAGTCGAAATCAATACAACCGGCAAAGACTAATATTAACTGATTAAATAGTTCTGAAGGATATTACCAAATTCGGTCACTGGACAGTGTAGCGTGCGATGTCTCCGTTGTTTCTTTAATCCGGTCCGGCAGTTGTCTTATGAGCAAAGAGCATTAGGCTTTCGCCAGCACGGACTGCTCATTAATACCAGCATACCAGAGAGACGTTAAGCCCATTTGGCTAGCATAAATCCATCTCTACAGGTACCGTTATCCTCCTCTCTACATCTCAGGTCAAACAGTCACCTTTTATCCTTCAAAGTTCTGCTCATTTGACTAACAAAGTCCAATCGTGTCTGTCCACGCCAGGTTCGCTTAACGAGCAAGTCGCACTTATTGACACTTCTATCTTGTCTGATACCTTCAATCTCAATGTCTTCTTCGGTTCCTTCTAGACCTCGCTGTATTACTCAAATCTTAATACATTTCATAATCTCACACCATAGATAGTGTGTATGTATGCTTGTTGGCACAATTAATTGAACAAAAGACATTGCACCTGGACTTTAAAAAACTTGCCGAAGAAGAGCGTTTTAGATGGTTGCCTGGGAACCAGATTGGACATACAGCTGCAAAATGGTATAATAAGTAAGACTCCCTTTTTTCACACAGAAAAGCAGGCCAATTAGGAGTTGGGAGCAGATGAGGTAAGGGACATGTTACACACCACGAAGCTTAGTCTTTGTACTGGAAATGTACTGGAGGGCATGACCATGTTAAATCAGGTGACGGAAGGGATCCAATCAAGGGAAAAGAGGCAGATTCAATTTCACTACAGGCACAGAATTGTATCAAAACAGACATTTTGTGTTTTAAAGTTTAGTACAATGTTAGGATGCATGCTTACATCTATTGTACTTTGTCTGCCAATCTACTCCGCTTGTAAATTGCTTTGTATGCTGAAGGAAGAAATAAAGCTATTGAACCTTAAGCAACGACTATTTTCATTACTACTCAAGTAAAGAGACAACATGGGTCTCTTTACCAACATCATTTTACTTCAGATGCAGAATAAAGTTAGAAATTAGATTATTAATTTGTCAAAGAATAGGTAAGCGAGAGTGGTTATTAATGGCAATAGTATTTATATTGGACAGCAACTCGTGGAGCAATCCCAGAAATAGTCTTGGAATCTCTGCTATTTCTCTCATTTGTTTTTGACCTCCAAAAGACAACTTTAAGTTTGTGAATAACATCAAGTTATTTGGGAAAACAAATGAATCCAAGAATAAGGATTTTATTCAAAGAGATTTACAAGTAGTTAACAGAAACTTAAATGTCACTTAAGGAGTGACTATCTGACATGTAGTTCATTCATTGAATAGACTGGTGTAGTGCAGTGAATGCAAGGGGAGCTTTGTATACACATTAAAAACTAATGCGTCGCCTACAGTGCTGTTCATAGTGATTCGGAGGTTAGACACTGTTAAGCTGACAAATATTGAAGATTAGTTTTGAAGCTTTATCAAGGCCAAAATAATATTTGCCCCTGTTGCAGTCTCTTACCTCTAAAAGAGTAATTCTGTGATGCCAATTCTGGGAGGCCCTATGAGTGCAGTTAAGGAGATGGGGCTACAATATTGTAATTCTGACGAGAGGTCACCGACCTGAAACGTTAACTCTGTTTCTCTCTCCACAGATGCTGCCTGGCCTGCTGAGTATTTCCAACATTTTCTGCTTATATTTCAGATTTCCAGCATCCGCAGTATTTTGCCTCAATATTGTAGCCTGTATGCTCTGTCCTGCACTCCCTGGGAGTATGGCTCCCTGCTCAGAGCACAAGGTCATGGCATTAATTGTTAAGTGTGTACAATTCTGGGCACCACACTTCAAGATGGATGTAAAGGCTTTGGAGAGGGTACAGAGGAGGTTTACCAGGATGCTACCAGGGAAGAGGGAATTCAGTTATGTGAAGAGATTGGAGAAACTGGGATTGTTCTCCTTAGAGCACAGAAGGTTAAGGGAAGACCTAATCGAGGTATTCAAAATCATGAGGGGTTTTGATAGAGCAAGTAGGGAGAAACTATTTCCTCTGGCCAGTAGGGCAGTAACCAGAGGTCATAGATTTAATATAATTGGTAAAAGAACTAGAGGGGAGATGAGAAGATATGTCTTCACACAGAGGGTTGTTAAGATCAGGAATGCACTACCTGAAAGGGTGGTGGAAGCAGATTCCATTCGAACTTTTAAAAGGCCATTGGACAGGTACTTGAAGAGGACTAATGTGCAGGGTTATGGGGAAAAAGCTGGGGTATTGGACTAATTGGACAGCTCTTTCAAAGCGCAGGCATGACGGGCCAAATGGCCTCCTTCTGCGCTGTAAGAATCTATGGGGGAGAAATTCTCCTAGAGGGCCATTTGGGGCGCTAAGTCAAAAATATTTGAAAAGTTAGCGCCAGGTGCTAACTTTTCAAACATTTGAAAAATTCCCAGTTTTTGCTCCAAGAGGGACGTGGAGCTAAATCAAGTGTCTCTATCCAGGGCGATGTGCTCAGCAGCGCCACATGTGGCCATGTGTGGTGCTGCCGCGTTGCAGGGGCTCTTCCCTCAATTAAAGGGAAAGGCTCCCCGCTGCGAGCTCTGCATTTTTTGGGGGGATCTGCTGGAACACCGTGGTGCGGGAGTGCCACCCGTCTGGTGCTCAGAATTTGTTTTTTAAAATCGTCTATTTTTTTCATGTCGGTCGGCAGCCACCGCGCCTTTAAATGGCGCCCCGTGAGCGGCCGGTCTCGCTGTTCGCGACCCCTGCAGCAGTCGATAGCATCGCCCGATGGCATCATGATCTCCGGGCGCAGAAGATCGGGGCGATACCTGGTAGCGCCGCCGCTAACCTCACACGGAATTTTGCGGGGTGGCGCGGTTATCGCCTCGGGGGAGGTGGGAGAAAAGCCATTTGCGCCCCGTTAGTGCCTCCCACTGGAGGCGTAAATGAGGGGAATTTCACCTCCTATGATTCTATATGTGAATGTTGTTTTAAATTTAAACTACTGGCCAGATTTTGCACATTCCCCATTAGGCTAGCTGAAAGAGCAAGGTCATATCCGTGCTTCAGAACCTTTGATATTTATTCAGATGACCTGAAGCCACAAACTTGGGCACATTCACATCAGTGCACTATGGGCTAGCTTTGGCAAGCAGCTTGATTTTGCTGGACCTTACAAGCACTTGAACAGCTGAGAGCTGCTTGCCAGCACTGTGCTGAGAAACTGGCTTTCAAAATACTTTCGAACTCCATTCTCCTGCAACCACTCCCCTTTAATGATACCAGGCCCTTATCGTACCTCTGCCAAGCACTGCCAGACCACAGTCTGTCCCAACACTACTGGATCCCAGCCTCCCCTCTAATCATGCCAGATACCACCTCCTCAGTGCTCCTTGTAAGAAAAGGTTAAGCTGCTCGAAAGCTTGGCGGTAGCATTTATAAGTAACTAACTAACTAACTAACATAGTTAGCAGCTATTGTGTAGGGAACAGCAGAGTCAGCAACCTGTAACCTGTTATTGAAGCCGGAACAACACCTCAGTTATAATGTGAGGAAGACAGGACATGATCAGGAATCTGATTGGTGCAGGCAAATGGCATGATCAGAACAGGAACATTAAGGAAAATGAGGGAAGTATGGTACGTGCCGATTGGATTAGGCTGTGTGACGTTCTGTTTTCTGGTGTGTAACGGACAAGTGCTTGAGGCTGGTTAGTGCAGAAGAATTTTGAGGCGAGAGGCGATGGGAAGCATCCAGCAGGAAGGAACAGGCCTATCGTGTAACATCAAGAGGCAAACTTCTATCCAGGACGGAGCGGGTGATATACTTTCTGCTTGGTTCTATAAAATATCACTCATGTACTGTAATGTGTTAAGTTTTACACATCTTAAAGTATCATTGTATCCAATTGGCGTTGAGTCGAATTCCCTACATCCTGGACCCAAGACCCCTCTATACAATCCCACCAAATGGTTGGTCCCACCTTTCCAACACTCTAGCAGCATTACCTTGCTCCTGAATTATGGGACCCTTCTCATTGTAGCCCCACACCCAGGGACCCCTCCCCAATGCTCCCATATCTCAGCATCCTCACTGCTGGCTACCAAACCACACCATCCTCTTACCATTTTCCCCAGGCTCTGAACACATCATTGTCTTACATAATCTAGTCAAAATTGTATTACGTTGCACAAGCCCAAACCAATCGCAACTGAAATGCATACAACACTTCACGCAACACTCCTACCATCCAGACATCACAGATGGAATTGGACACAGAGATGCATTAACTGACATTACTGTACTTAACCTGCATCTACGATAACACAGTAATACCATCTTCTTCTTCTTTTCATGTCTTCTCGCTGCTCGGGGAACAGCGAGAAGTAATGGAAGGATTCACAGGTTGATTAACAGTCTGACTGGCCGCGTTAACGCTCCTTCCATGGCCGTAACCATCTTTATACCAGCTGATAGGGTGGTTAGTCCTATAAGCCGGGAAGGTTTTCTGGGCTCCCACAACCCATACGATTGGGGGGGGCACCCACACCCACACCCACCGGATGCAAGTATCCCGCTGGATGTCAACCCAGAATTCAAAGCCAGAGCTCCGACTCCACTCGCCGGGACTGTCTGGAGTGGGGTTTGAACCCTGCACCTCCTGACTCCACTCACCAGGACTGTCTGGAGTGGGGTTTGAACCCTGCACCTTCCGACTCCACTCGCCGGGACTGTCTGGAGTGGGGTTTGAACCCTGCACCTTCTGATTCCACTCGCCGGGACTGTCTGGAGTGGGGTTTGAACCCTGCACCTCCTGACTCCACTCACCAGGACTGTCTGGAGTGGGGTTTGAACCCTGCACCTTCCGACTCCACTCGCCGGGACTGTCTGGAGTGGGGTTTGAACCCTGCACCTTCTGATTCCACTCGCTGGGACTGTCTGGAGTGGGGTTTGAACTCTGCACCTTCTGATTCCACTCGCCGGGATTGTCTGGAGTGGGGTTTGAACCCTGCACCTCCTGACTCCACTCGCCGGGACTGTCTGGAGTGGGGTTTGAACCCTGCACCTTCTGATTCCACTCGCCGGGACTGTCTGGAGTGGGGTTTGAACTCTGCACCCTCTGATTCCACTCGCCGGGACTGTCTGGAGTGGGGTTTGAACCCTGCACCTTCCGACTCCACTCGCTGGGACTGTCTGGAGTGGGGTTTGAACCCTGCACCTTCCGACTCCACTCGCCGGGACTGTCTGGAGTGGGGTTTGAACTTCAGACAGCCCAACTCTTTACAATCTATATTAACGATCTGGAGGAAGGGACTGAGTGTAACATAGCCAAGTTTGCCGACGATACAAAGATGGGAGGGAAAGCAGTGAGTGAGGAGGACATAAAAAACCTGCAAAAGGACATCGACTGGCTAAGTGAGTGTGCAGAGATTTGGCAGATGGAATATAATATTGGAAAGTGTGAGGTTATGCACCTTGGCAGAAAAAATCAAAGAGCAAGTTATTATCTAAATGGAGAGAAACTGCAAAGTGCTACAGTACAAAGAGATCTGGGGGTCCTGGTGCATGAAACACAGAAGGTTAGTATGCAGGTACAGCAGGTGATCAGGAAGGCCAATATTATCTTGGCTTTTATTGCAAGGGGGATGGAGTATAAAAACAGGGAAGTCTTGCTGCAGTTATACAGGGTATTGGTGAGGCCACACCTAGAATACTGCGTGCAGTTTGGTTTCCATATTTAAGAAAAGATATACTTGCTCTCGAGGCGGTGCAGAGAAGGTTCACTCGGTTGATTCCGGAGATGAGGGGGTTGACGTATGAGGAAAGGTTGAGTAGGTTGGGTCTCTACTCATTGGAGTTCAGAAGAATGAGAGGCGATCTTATCGAAACATAAGATTGAGGGGGGGCTTGATCGGGTGGATGCGGGGAGGATGTTTCCACTGATGGGTGAGACTAGAACTAGGGGGCATAATCTTAGAATAAGGGGCTGCCCTTTCAAAACTGAGATGAGGAGAAACTTCTTCACTTAGAGGGTAGTAAATCTATGGAATTTGCTACCCCAGAGAGCTGTGGAAGCTACAACATTAAATAAATTTAAAACGGAGAGAGACAGTTTCCTAGCAGATAAGGGAATTATGGGTTACGGGGAGAGGGCAGGGAAGTGGACGTGAGTCTAGATTCGGATCAGCCATGATCCTACTGAATGGCGCAGCAGGCCCGAGGGGCCATATGGCCGACTCCTGCTCCTACTTCTTATGTTCTTATGAACCCTGCACCTTCTGACTCCACTCGCCGGGACTGTCTGGAGTGGGGCTCGAGCCCTGCACCTTCTGACTCCACTCGCCGGGACTGTCTGGAGTGGGGCTCGAGCCCTGCAACTTCCGACTCCACTCGCCGGGAATGTCTGGCGTGGGGTTTGAACCCTGCACCTCCTGACTCCACTCGCCGGGACTGTCTGGAGTGGGGTTTGAACCCTGCACCTTCTGACTCCACTCGCCGGGACTGTCTGGAGTGGGGTTTGAACCCTGCACCTTCTGACTCCACTCGCCGGGACTGTCTGGAGTGGGGCTCGAGCCCTGCACCTTCTGACCCCACTCGCTGGGACTGTCTGGAGTGGGGCTCGAGCCCTGCACTTTCTGACTCCACTCGCCAGGACTGTCTGGAGTGGGGCTCGAGCCCTGCACCTTCTGACCCCACTCGCTGGGACTGTCTGGAGTGGAGTTCACACCCTGCACCTTCCAACTCCACTCGCTGGGACTGTCTGGAGTGGTGTTTGAACCCTGCACCTTCTGACTCCACTCGCCGGGACTGTCTGGAGTGGGGTTCACACCCTGCACCTTCCGACTCCACTCGCTGGGACTGTCTGGAGTGGGGTTCACACCCTGCACCTTCTGACTCCACTCGCCGGGACTGTCTGGAGTGGGGTTCACACCCTGCACCTTCTGACTCCACTCGCCGGGACTGTCTGGAGTGGGGTTTGAACCCTGCACCTTCCGACTCCACTCGCTGGGACTGTCTGGAGTGGGGTTCACACCCTGCACCTTCTGACTCCACTCGCTGGGACTGTCTGGAGTGGGGTTTGAACCCTGCACCTTCCGACTCCACTCGCTGGGACTGTCTGGAGTGGGGTTCACACCCTGCACCTTCGGACTCCACTCGCCGGGACTGTCTGGAGTGGGGTTCACACCCTGCACCTTCTGGCCCAAAGGCGGGAATGTGCCAAAGGCTCACACCAATACCACCATAAAGATAAGCATTGAGAATTACATTAAATATTTCATTCTTCAATGTACCACAATGTCTCAGCCTTGGCTGGGTTTTTGCTCTCACAGTATTTCAGGGCTATAGTCAAAGTTCATCACTGGAGTACAGCTTACCAAGATTAAGTTTATTGCTTGTATGCAATGTATCACTGATACATTTCAGCAGTTGGCCAAAATGTGTCAGCCTTGGCTCAATCGTAGCACTCTTGCCTCTGAGTCAGAAGATTGTGGGTACAGGCCCCACTTCAGAATCTTGAGTGCATAATCTAGGTTGACACTTCAGTGCAGTGCAGATGAAGTGAGTAGCACATTGGCTGAGGAAAGCATAAGTAGGAGACAACTACATTGCGAATGTAGTGGGAAGCAAATTATGACTATTGGGTAACCATGGAAAAAAGTAGCTCCATCCCATCATAGACCTTCCCTTTTGTTCTTTCCTCCCCTCCTCTCTTTCCCTGCCCCTACACTTGCTTAAAAATCTGTTACATTTCTAACTTTTTCCAGTTCTAACGAAGAGTCATCGACCTGAAATGTTAACTCTGTTTTTCTCTCTCCACAGATGCTGCCTGGCCTGCTGAGTGTTTCAAGCATTTTCTGTTGTCATTTCAGATTTCCAGCATCCGCAGTATTTTGCTATTGAAAGGGGTTCTTTAACTGTTTACTGCTATCAGAGCAGATCATAACCACACTTTAGTCATTCGCTGAAAGGCAAAGGTTGATTAACGATTTGAGTGGAACCTCTTGATGAGAGTTCTGATGAAGGGTTCCCTCTGAAATGTTAATCTTGCTTTCTCTTTCAGGTGTTGATCGCCCTGCTGTGCATTTCCAGAATTTTCTGTTATTAATTAAGGTTTCCAGCATTTGTAGTTTTTCTTTTTATTGCTATCCTTTTTAAGTTAGATTTGATTTGATTTTGACTTTAGTTTGCAAGAGGGAATTAAAAACTAATGAGACTGATTTATTATTTACGTGGAATCTTTAATAAATAAATTACATTTGGTGTAATTAGATCAGATCTCAGAAATGTGAACTGTGTGAACGAAGTCCTAGCTCTCAATAAATTAATGCTAACAGAAGACATTTACAGGAGTAAGTGCCTCTTAAAGAACTTGATGCTAAAATTCATTTAATGGTGTGATTGAATTGATTACAGGGTAAGTGACACTGATGCATTATCATTGGTTGAGCAGCAATGTATATGACAATAACAACAGAAAATGCTTGAAACACTCAGCAGGCCAGGCAGCATCCTTGGAGAGAGAAACAGAGTCAACGTTTCCGGTCGAAGACCCTTCGTCAGAACTGGAAAAAGTTGGAGATGTAACAGGTTTTAAGCAGGTGCAGGGGCAGGGAAAGGGGGAGGGGAGGAAGGAACTCAAGGCACTAAAGTCTGTGCTAGGATTGAACTCAGGAGAGATGAAATGTCGCAAATGGGGATGGCAGAATCATCAACAGCTGCCGTCTGAAAAAATGGGGGGGGTTATGGTCTGAAAATGTTGAGTCCAGAAGGCTGTAAAGTGCCTAATCGAAAGATGAGGTGCTGTTCGTCGAACTTACGTTGAGCTTCTTTGGAACAGTGTAAGAGGCTGAGGACAGAGATCAGAGTGGAAGTGGAGGGGAGGGGAGAATTAAAGTGACAGGCGACTGGAAGCTCGGGGTCACCCTTATGGACAGAACGGAGGTGTTCCGCAAAGCGGTCACCCAATCTGCGCTTGGTCTCCCCAATGTAGAGGAGACCACATCGTGAGCAGCGAATACGGTGTACTAAATTGCAAGAAGTACAAGTAAATTGCTGTTTCACCTGGAAGGGGTGTTTGGGGTCCTGGACAGTGGGAAGGGAGGAGGTAAAAGGGCAGGTGTTGCATCTCCTGCATGGGAAGGTGCCATGGGGAGAAGAAGGGCTGTTGGGGGTGATTGAGGAGTGGACCAGGGTGTTGCGGAGGGAGCGGTCCCTTCGGAATGCTGAAAGGGGAGGTGAGGGGAAGATGCGTTTGGTGGTGGGATCACGTTGGAGGTGGCGGAAATGGCGGATTGATTCATTAAATGTGGAGGCTGGTGGGGTGAAAGGTGAGGACAAGGGGAACCCTATCGGGGTTCTGGGAAGGAGAAGGGGTGAGGGCAGAAGTGCAGGAAATGGAACGGACACAGTCGAGGGCCATGCCAACCATGGTAGAGGGGAATCCTTGATTGAGGAAAATGGAAGACATATCGGAAGCACTGGTATGGAAGGTGGCATCGTCAGAACAGATGCAGCAGAGATGGAGAAACTGGGAGAATGGAATAGAGTCCTTACAGGAAGCGGGGTGGGAGGAAGTGTAGTCCAGGTAGCTGTGGGAGTCAGTGGGCTTGTAGTGGATGTTTGTCGATAGCCTATCGCCAGAAATAGAGACAGAGAAGTCAAGGAAGGGAAGGGAAGAGTCGGAGATGGACCATGTGAAGGTGAGGGAAGGGTGGAAATTCGAAGCAAAGTGAATTAAATTTTCCAGTTCAGGGCGAGAGCAGGAAATGGCACCAAAACAGTCATCAATGTACCGGAAAAAGTGGTGAGGGAGGGGACCTGAGTAGGATTGGAACAAAGAATGTTCCACATATCCCACGAAAAGGCAGGCATAGCTAGGGCCCATGCAGGTTCCCATAGCAACACCTTTAATTTGGAGGAAGTGAGTGGAGTCAAAGGAGAAGTTGTTCAATGTGAGAACAAGTTCATCCAGGCGGAGGAGGGTGGTGGTGGATGGGGACTGGTTGGGCCTCTGTTCAAGGAAGAAGCGGCACGCCCTCAGGCCATCCTGGTGGGGGATGGAGGTGTAGAGGGATTGGACGTCCATAGTGAAAAGGAGACAGTTGGGGCCAGGAAACTGGAAACTGTTAAAGTGGCGGAGGGCGTCGGAAGAGTCGCGAATGTAGGTGGGAAGAGACTGGACAAGGGGAGAAGAAATAGAGTTGAGATAGGAAGAGATAAGTTCCGTGTGGCAAGAACAGGCTGAAACGATGGATCTACCAGGGCAGTCCTGTTTGTGGATCTTGGGAAGGAGGTAGAAGCGGGCTATGCGGGGTTTGGGGACTATGAGGTTGGCAGCCATGGAGGGAAGATCTCCAGAGGAGATGAGGTCAATGACAGTCTTGGAAACAATGGCTTGGTGTTTGGTAGTGGGGTCATGGTCTAGGGGGAGGTAGGAGGAGGTGTTGGAGAGTTAGTGTTCAGCCTCCAGACGGTAGAGGTCGGTTCGCCAAACAACAACAGCACCACCCTTGTCCGCAGGTTTAATGACAATGTTAGGGTTGGATCAATTCAATTCAATTCAATTTTATTTGTCATATTTGCAGCAGACGTGTGTACTGCACAATGAAATGTTGATTTTTACGAGTTCTCCCAACATTGGAATAAATATGGCATAACAATGATAAAAATACTAATAGAAAGACAGTAATAATAAATAAAACAGTAATAAATAATAATAAATTATACGTTCATGAGCCTTATGGCCTGGGGGTAGAAGCTGTTTCGAAACCTGCTGGTACGAGACCATATGCTTCGGTATCTCTTACCGGATGGGAGCAGGGCGAAGAGGTTGTGGCTGGGGTGGCTCGCGTCTTTAATGATTCTCAGGGCCTTCCCCCGGCACCTCTCGGGGTAGATATCCTGGACAGCAGGTAGTTTAATTCCTATATTATGTTGTGCAGCTTTCACCACCATCTGTAGAGCCTTGCGGTCTGTGGCGGTGCAGTTGCCATACCAGGTAGTGATGCAGCCGGACAGGATACTCTCGATGCTGCACCGGTAGAAGTTGGTGAGAATCTGGGGGGGCCATCCCAAATTTCTTCAGTCTCCTGAGGAAGAACAGGCGTTGGCATGCCTTCTTCGTTACGACGTCGATGTGATGTGACCACGTTAAGTCCTCCGTAATGAATACACCCAGGAATTTGAAGCTGCTGACCCTCTCCACCTCAGCCCCTTCGATGTAGATTGGGGTGTGTTCCTCCCCCTGCCGCTTCCTGTAGTCCACGATCATCTCCTTTGTTTTGCTGATGTTGAGGGAGAGGGTGTTGTACTCGCACCATTCTGCTAGAGCTCTTACCTCCTCCCTGTAGCCTGTCTCGTCGCCATCTGTGATCAGGCCTACAATGGTAGTGTCATCAGCAAACTTGATGGAGTTGGAGTTGTGCGTGGCCACGCAATCGTGAGTAAACAGGGAGTACAGAAGGGGGCTGAGCACACAACCCTGGGGAGCTCCCGTGTTCAGGATCAGTGTTGAGGAGGTGTTACTGCCTATTTTCACTACCTGGGGTCTGCCCGTCAGGAAGTCCAGGATCCAGTTGCATAGGGAGGTGTTAAGTCCTAGCTCACTGAGCTTGTTGACAAGCTTGGAGGGGATAATGGTATTGAATGCTGAACTATAATCAATGAACAACATTCTCACATAGGTGTTCCTCTTATCCAGGTGTGATAAGGCAGTGTGCAGTACAGTGGCGATGGCATCATCCCTAGATCTGTTTGGGCGGTAGGCAAATTGGAGTGGGTCCAGTGTGCCAGTTAGTAAGGAGTTGATGTGGGTTTTGACCAGCCTCTCAAAGCACTTCATGATGACAGAAGTGAGTGCTATGGGGCGGTAGTCGTTTAAGCAGGTTACTTTTGTTTTTTTGGGGATTGGAATAACCGATGTCATCTTGAAGCAGGTGGGGACTACAGACTGGTACAGTGAATAATGGTTGAATATATCCGTAAACACGGCTGCCAGCTGGTCAGCGCATGCTCTAAGGACACGCCCAGGGATTCCATCTGGACCGGGTGCTTTGTGGGTGTTCACTCTCTTAAAAGTCTTACTCACGTCAGCCACAGAGATTGAGAAGACCCGGTCGTCCTGAGCCGCGGCCGCCCTTGTAACAGGCCAGTTGTTGTTGGCCTCAAACGGGCGTAAAAAGTGTTAAGCTCGTCCGGGAGAGAGGCATTGCTGGGCATGACACAGCTGGGTTTCCCTTTGTAGTCCGTAATAGATTGTAGTCCACTCCACATCCTTCGCGAATCTGAGCTATGATAGTGTGACTCCACTTTATCCGTGTAATGGCCCAGAAATTAGGTTCGGGGGCTTGCTGCGCGTGCAAGCCCCCGATGTGCACTTACACGGCGCGCTGACATTTCAATCCTGGCCCGCATTGCATTTCCTCTCACTGGCCCGCTTCAGGTCCTGCCGCACTGTGCGTGCGTGACCCAGCGGCGTACTTAGTGCGATGAGCCGGCTGGGATCACGTGAGCACTGGGCAACCAATGGGAGGTTGCAAAAGTTCATTCATGAGTTTGATAGTAAGAACTGTCAAACTCATGAAAACTCCTGGCCCGAAAACACTATTTAAACTTCAAATTTTTTTTTAAAAACATCGCACTACTTAAATGAACTATAAATAACTGTAAAAAACTATTTTAAACAATAAAGTTAAATTTTGGAAAAAATTATATAAAAAATCGGGGCTAAAAATACTTACCTTACTGTAAAGTCTTCAAAAATAATGAACCTGTGGAAAAAATTTCTAATTTTACTTAATAGACCACTTACCTGTTAAAAGTAAGTACTTACGGCTGCTTTTTTCACGTGTAAAAACCGGAGTCTTTTCCCCACGGGCAACTCTTCAAAAAAAAAGGAAGTTCAGCGCGCATGCGCTACCTGAAACCTCGCACGCGTTCCGCCTCTTAACCCCTTCGGTCAGAGGAGAGGAAATGCCGGTTTTCCCCGCATGCGCTGTGCATGCTGAAAACCGGCAATTCCTCCGGGCCCACGCGTGAGTACCCCGTCCGTACTCACACGTTGGGACAGGAATTACTGGCCCTTCGAGGCGGCTTCACTCAGCAGCAGTTGCCCATTCAGCCCCTGCCCACTGGGGACTGGAGAGATCGCTGACGGCGCTCGCAGAGCCCCGGGATCTCGCTGCAACTTTCAAACTTCTGTGGCCGACTCTGGGGCTCCGGGATACTCACAACAAGCGGCCGCTCCAAGTCTGCCATGTCTCAATTCTTTCCCGTGAAGGCAACGTGAGACAGGGGGACAAAACAAGGCCAGGGAAGCGGGTATCTGCTCACTTTCACTCTCGGCGGGCCTCGGAACCGCGAGCACCTCCCTCCGTGAAACGCCAAAGCCGAGTGAGCCGCTAAACCTGGATTCCACTTTTATTCATGTCTTGTCTCTGACGCAGGCGCTGTTGACAGTAGGCTGGCTGTGTTCATTCCTGACAACGGGAACCACAACAAAGTTAACTCGTAAAGCAAAAGCAATGATGTGGAACTTACAGCGAACAAAAAGTTTGGAAGACATAAAGGAATGAAATCAAAACAAAGAACATTACCTCTGACCAAGAGTTAGAATTTTAACGTATCTGTTCTTCCCACAGATTCCGACTGATCCAATGAGAGTTTCTAAAATTGTGTGTTTTTGTTACCGATTTCAAGTATTTCAAAAAGGAGCAGGGGAGTTCACCTGGTGTCCTGGCCAACATTTCTCTCACAACTAACACCACAAGAAAAAATTTAACTGGTCATTTTTCTCACTGCTGTTCGTGAGACTTTGCTTCATGCAGACTGGCTGCTGAAATTGCTTCCATTATAACAGTGACCGCGCCTCAAAAGTACTTCATTGGCTGTGAAGCTCTTTGAGAGGTCCTGAGGGTCTGAAAGGCACTATATATTTTTATTATTCGTTCATGGGATGTGGGTGTCGCTGGCAAGGCCAGCAAGGAGTCTAGGGAATAAAGCAGATGAGCTGAGGGCACAGATAGACACCTGGGAGTATGATATTATAGCTATTACTGAAGTATGGCTGAAAGAAGGGCAGGAATGGCAGCTCAACATTTCTGGTAACAGGGTTTTCAGACATACGAACATACGAATTGGGAGCAGGAGTAGGCCACTCGGCCCCTCGAGCCTGCTCCGCCATTCAATAAGATCATGGCTGATCTGATTACTCCACATTCCCGCCTACCCCCGATACCTTTTCACCCCCTTGCTTACAAAGAATCTATCTACCTCTGCCTTAAAAATATTCAAAGACTCTGCTTCCACTGCCCTCTGAGGAAGAGAGTTCCAAAGACTGTGAGAAAAAAATTCTTCTCATCTCTGTCTTAAATGGGTGACCCCTTATGTTTAAACAGTGACCCCTAGTTCTAGATTCTCCCACAAGGGGAAACATCCTCTCCACATCCACCCTGTCCAGACCCCTCAAGATCTTATATGTTTCAATCAAGTCACCTTTTACTCTTCTAAACTCCAGCAGATACAAGCCTAGCCTGTCCAACCTTTCCTCATAAGACAACCCACCCATTCCAGGTATTAGTCTAGTAAACCTTCTCTGAACTGCTTCCAACGCATTTACACCCTTCCTTAAATAAGGAGACCAATACTGTACATAGTACTCCAGATGTGGTCTCACCAATGCCCTGTATAACTGAAGAATAACCTCCCTACATTTGTATTCAATTCCCCTCGCAATAAACAATAACATTCTATTAGCTTTCCTAATTACTTGCTGTACCTGCATAGTATCCTTTTGTGATTCATGCACTAGGACACCCAGGTCCCTCTGCATCTCAGAGCTCTGCAATCTCTCACCATTTAGATAATATGCTTTTTTATTCTTCCTGCCAAAATGGACAACTTCACATTTTCCCACATTATACTCCATTTGCCAGATCTTTGCCCACTCACTTAACTTATCTATATCCCTTTGTAGCCTCCTTATGTCCTCTTCACAATTTACTTTCCTACCTATCTTTGTGTCATCAGCAAATTTAGCAACCCTAGCAACCATACCTTCAGTCCCTTCATCCAAAGTCATTTATATAAAGATAGAGAGGGGGAGGGAGGGAGGGTCACAATATTGATTAAAGAATCAATTACATGCTGTGAGGAGGGATGACATCTTAGGCGGATCATTCAATGAGCCCATATGGGTTGAACTGAAAAGCAAAAAAGGGGCAATCACACTGCGAGTGTACTATAGACCCCCAAACAGTCAGCGGGGAATAGAAGAGCAAATATGTAGGCAAATTTCTGAGACGTGCAAAAATAGGGCAGTAATAGTAGGGGATTTCAACTTCCCTAAGATTAACTGGGATAAAATTAGTGTGAAAAGGTATAGAAGGAGCAGAATTCTTAAAATGCATTCAGGAGAACTCTTTTAGCCAGTACATAGCAAGCGCAACAAGAGAGGGGGTGGTTCTGGTCCTAGTTTTAGGAAATGAAGCTGGGCAGGTGGAAAGGGTATCAGTGAGAGAGCATATTGGTGGTAGTGATCATAATTCAGTTAGATTTAGCGTAGTTATGGAAAAGGACTGATGTAAAAAGGAGTCTCACACATCAAGGAACTTTAAAGTAAGTCTTCACCATGCCTCTAGGAGAAGCCCTTTTACCATACTGAGCAGTTCAGTATTTATACTAGTCCAAACACAGGAAGTGACGTATGCACAGGAAGTGATGTATGCACAGAGTTCACAGTTCACAGGAAGTGATGTGCACATAACTTCATCCGGAAGTTATTTATTATTATTACATTCTTCCCTCCTGCGAGATTAGAAGGCTGTGGTCTTCCTTTTATTCCACAGCCGCCGAACGAGGAAGAGTCGCACCCGTTTGGGTTCCCGTCGTAGAGGGTCTCTGGTCCGCTTACATGCTGTTGGCCATTGGTCAGAGTCTGTGTGGCCTGGATTACCCTGTGAAGGGTCGGGGAGATCATGGCTTCATGTACGAGCCCCAATAGGTGCAGAGTTGGTCTGTCTCTGTTCAGAGGGAGGTGCAGAGCTGGTCTGTGGCGGATCAGTACTTTGGTGCGCGGTACTGGGCGGGTCGCAACTTTGAGTACGGGGTTCTACCGGCACCAAGCTAGTTGGTGTCAGATCAGGATCCTGGAGAGGGGTACCCGGTAGGTTCCAAGAGGCTCCTGGTAAAATACCATCACTCGATGTCCCACTAGGTCCTGGTGGGCAGGGAGCCAGATCCCGTAATGATACGGTAGATTCTCGGCCGTCGGGATATCGTATGTATGCATAGGTGGGGTTGGCATCGGTTACATAGAAACATAGAAACATAGAAGATAGGAGCAGGAGTAGGCCATTCGGCCCTTCGAGCCTGCTCCGCCATTCAACGAGATCATGGCTGATCATCCAAACCCTAGCACCCGGTCCCTACACCGACAGCCATCCCACCCAAGCCCTATCCCCGTAACCCCACGTATTTAATCCCCCGTAACACTAAGGGCCAATTTTTATCATGGCCAATCAACCTAACCCGCACATCTTTGGACTGTGGGAGGAAACCGGAGCACCCGGAGAAAACCCACGCAAACACGGGGAGAATGTGCAAACTCCACACAGACAGTCACCCGAGGCCGGATTTGAACCCGGGTCCCTGGCGCTGTGAGGCAACAGTGCTAACCACTATGCCACCGTGCTGGTTAGTTCGACCTCGTCTACGAGAGGGTCATTCTTAGACGTCCGAACGTATCTTCGGAGTAGTACAGGTCCAGGAGTAGTTAGCCATGATGAGAGGGTTGTCCCATAAGATGAGCGACGCTGGAATCCAAAGAACCGCTCATGAGGTGTAGTATTTGTGGCTGTAGAAAGAAGGGACCGTATAGAGTGCAATGCATCCAGAAGCACTGCTTCCCATTGCTGGTTTGGTAGGCCCCGAGATCTTAAAGCAAGATGTACGGAATTCCAGATGATACCATTATACCTCTCTACCTGCCCATTTCCGATGGGATGATATGGCGTTGTTTTGCTTGTAGCAATTCCCCGTTCTGAGAGGTAGTCCTTGAGTTCCCTTGACATAAAGGATGGACTCCGATCCGAGTGAATGTAAGCCGCCATGCCACAGAGAAAATACCTGCTCAAGGCAGCAGATTACTGTGGACGCCAGCATATTGGAGCAGGGGAAGGCAAACGGAAAACGTGAATATTCATCAATCATGGTGAGCAAATATGTGTTCCGAGTTGAAGAGGGCACTGGGCCCTTAAAATCGATGCTAAGTCGTTGCATCGGTTGGGTTGCGTGTATGAGCATACCATCTGAGGGGCGGAAGAACTGAGGTTTTAATTCTGCACAAAGCCGGCATTCTGAGCACATTTTCTTTACATCTCCAGTAGAAAAAGGGAGATTCCGTGATCGTACGAAATGTAGCATGCGCGTAATGCCAGGATGACACAATCCATTATGGACATCTATGAGAGTAGAGAACGACATAGTGGAGCAGAATGCTCGTGTGAGGGTATCTGGGGCCACGTTCTCCTTGCCGGGTCGATAGTGAATGGTGTAACCAAAAGAGGCCAGTTCCATCCTCCAAAGCTGTATTTTATTATTCTTAATTTTGGTTCGTTTTCGATTATCGAGCATGAAGGCGACTGATCGCTGGTCCGTGATTAATGTAAAGTGCTGGCGAGCTAGGAAATGGTTCCACTTCCATACCGCCTCTATGATGGCTGTGGCTTCCTTCTCAACCGGAGGATAATGTAACTCGGCACCTTGTAAGGTCCTGGACATAAATGCTACAGGACGGCCTTCCTGATTTAGAGTAGTCGAGATCGCCACCTCCGAGGCATCACATTCGACTATGAAAGGGAGATTCTCATCGATGGAGTGAAGAGCCGCTTTCTCCAACTGTTTTTTGAGAAGGTTAAAGGCTGCAACAGCCGCTGTTTCCAATGGAAATGATCTAGCATGCAGCAAGGGTTGGATTTTGTCTGAAAAATGAGGAATCCATTTAGCATAGTATGCAAACAGACCGAGAGCCCGACGTAAAGAAGCCGGATTCTTAGGTGACGGGAGCTCTTGGAGCGGGCGAAGTCTTTCTGGGTCTGGCTTAATGATACCATTGCCTACGCAGTAGCCAAGGATGTTGATGGTCGGTTGCAACTCAACAGATTTAGATTCATTCAAAGTTAAGTTACGGTGATGGAGGGCATCCCGAAATTTTTGGAGGTTGGCGATCACTACATAAGTCCTTGAGCACCGAAAGTCGGGTGGAGGGATACATACGACCATTAAGTGTCATATCAATAATACAAAAGCCGGAGATTCTGGTATTAAGTGATGACTGAGTCATCGCAATTGCCTGGTCCGATGGGAAGATATGTAGTTTCAATTTCGCAACAATCTGTTCTCTAATGAAACTATCAGTACTTCCTGAGTCAATTAAGGCATCTAAGGTATGCCCATTAATTGAAACTTTTGTAGCTGCGTGAAACAGGTTCTGTGGGCAAGCAGCTGTAATTGATGTGGTTGCACAGAGAGTGGCTGAAACTCTAGGTGTGCTTCTTCGGGAGAGAGCTCGAGAGGAAGCTTGATAGGTCCTAGCCGGAGCATCTTGATAGGCCCTAATTGGGGCAGTTCGGTAGGCTTTAGCTGGATAGGCCCTCGTAGAGGCTCTTGATTGGCAAACTTTTGCAAAGTGTCCCTTTTTATCGCAATGACTGCAGATCGCATTGCGAGCAGGGCAGAATTTCCTAGGGTGAAAAGAATCTCCACAAAAGAAGCATTCCTTCCTAGATTGCCAAGAGGCTGCTAAAGTGGGGTCATCCTCCTCTTCTTCATCAGAATTATCATCAGGATTAGATTCCTCCATGATAGGGCTCACCTGAGGCCACTTGAATCGTCTGGTTGCAGTTACAGCAGCAGATCGAGATCTGGGCAGCTGATAGAGGTCTGCATTTTTCTTTGCCAAATCCAGAGAACAAGCCAGGTCAAAAGCCTTTTGTAGCTCAAGTGTTTTACTTTCTAGTAGACGCTGGCGTATAAATGGAGAGGCAATCCCGCAGATGAAAGCATCACGAATCATTTCTTCGCGGTACAGCTCAGCCGAGGCTGCCTGAAAGTTACACTCTATGCTGAGCCTGCGAAGTTCTTGAAGGAATTCGTTAATCGATTCCCCTGGCCCTTGTCGGGCTGTGGCCAGTAGATGTCTAGCATAGACCTCATTTGCGGTCTTGGCATATAGTTTTTTAAGTGCCCGGATCACCTCATCGTAATTATCCCATTCATCAACATATTCAAACACTGTTGGGGTCACATAGTTGATAAGTATCCTCAGTTTAGTAGAAGCATTCGCTTTACATTCATCAAGAAAATTCTCAAAAGTACGGTACCAATGCTTCCATACCCTGCCAGCTGCTGGTGCGTTTGGGTCCAAGTCCAGACAAGTAGGTTTAAGGATGTTTTCCATGATGGGTGGTTCCCTGGATCCTTAACTCCGAGTTTGTCCGAAGGTCTAGTATTTGTGAGTGTAAATACTAAGTTGCTTAAATTGATGTAAAAAGGAGTCTCACACATCAAGGAACTTTAAAGTAAGCTTTAAGCAACTTATAATTATACTATATACAAGAGCGGTCTTCACCATGCCTCTAGGAGAAGCCCTTTTACCATACTGAGCAGTTCAGTATTTATACTAGTCCAAACACAGGAAGTGACGTATGCACAGGAAGTGATGTATGCACAGAGTTCACAGTTCACAGGAAGTGATGTGCACATAACTTCATCCGGAAGTTATTTATTATTATTACAAGGCCAAGGATAGTCCAGGAATAAAAGTTCTCAATTGGAGAAAAGCTAATTTTACTAAGCTGAGATGTGGTTTAGCCAAAGTGGACTGGAGACAGAAACTTTAAGGTAAATCAGTGTCAGAGCAGTGGGAGGCATTCAAGGAGGAGATAGTGGGGGTTCAGAGCAAGTATGTTCCTTTAAAGAAAAAGGGTGGGACTAACAAATCTAGAACTCCCTGGATGTCAAGGGGCATTGGGGGAGATAAAGAAAAAAAGGGAAGCTTATGACAGATACCGAGGGCTCAATACTGCAGAAACCCTAGAGGAATATAGAAAGTGCAGGGGTGAAATTAAAAAGGAAATTAGGTTAGCAAAGAGAGGGCATGAAAAATATTGGCAAGTAAAATCAAGGAAAACCCAAAGATGTTGTATAAATACGTTGAGAGCAAGAGGATAACTAAAGTATGAGTAGGGCCTATTAGGGCCCATAAAGGTAATCTGCGTGTGGGGGCAGAAGACATGGGTATGGTTCTAAATGCATATTTTGCATCTGTCTGCACAAAAGAGAGGGATGATGCAGAAATTGCAATCAGAGAGGAGGAGTGTGAAATATTAGATGAAATAAGCATAGTGAAAGAGGAGGTATTAAGGGGTTTAGCAACTTTGAAAGTGGATAAATCCCCAGGCCCGGATGAAATGTATCCCAGACTATTAAGAGAAGAGAGGAAATAGCAGAGGCTCTGACCATCATTTTCCAATCCTTTCTGGCTACAGGTATGGTGCCAGAGGACTGGAGGACTGCTAATGTGGTACAGTTGTTTAAAAAGGGAGAAAGGGATAGACCGAGTAATTACAGGCCAGTCAGCCTAAACTCGGTGGTGGGAAAATTATTGGAAAAAATTCTGAGGGACAGGATAAGTCTTCATTTAGAAAGACACGGATTAATCAAGGACAGTCAGCATGGATTTGTTAAGGGAAGGTCGTGTCTGACAAACTTGATTGAATGTTTTGAGGAGGTAACGAGAAGGTAACGAGGAGGGTCGATGAGGGTAGTGCGTTTAATGTAGTCTATATGGAATTTAGCAAGGCTTTTGATAACGTCCCGCATGGCAGACTGGTCACGAAAGTAATAGCCCATGGGATCCAAAACAAAGTGGCAAACTGGATCCGAAATTGGCTCAGAGGCAGGAAACAAAGGGTAATGGTCGAAGGGTGCTTTTGTGGCTGGAAGGCTGTTTTCAGTAAGGTTCCGCAGGGCTAAGTACTGGGTCCTTTGCTTTTTGTGGTATATATCAATGATTTGGACTTGAATGTAGGAAGTATGATTAAGAAATTTGCAGATGATACAAAAATTGGCCGTGTGGTTGATAATGAAGAAGAAAGCTGTAGATTGTAAGAAGATATCAATGGACTGGTCAGGTGGGCAGAACAGTGGCAAATGGAATTCAATCTGGAGAAGTGTGAGGTAATGCATTTGGTGAGGACTAACAAGGCAATGGAATACACAATAAATGGTGGACACTGAGAAGTGCAGAGGATCAGAGGGACCTTGGAGTGCATATCAACAGATCCCTGAAGGTAGCAGGACAGGTAGATAAGATCGTGAAGAAGGCATACGGAAAACTTGCCTTTATTAGCCGAGGCATAGAATATAAGAGCAGGGAAGTTATGCTTGAACTGTATAAAACACTAGTTTGGCCACAGCTAGAAGACTGTGTGCAGTTCTGGTCACCACATTAAAGGAAGGATGTGATTGCACTAGAGAGGGTGCAGAGGAGATATATGAGGATGTTGCCTGGGCTGGGGAATTTTAGCTATGAGGAAAGATTGGATAGGCTGGGGTTGTTTTCTTTGGAACAGAGGAGGCTGAGGGGAGACCTAATTGAGGTGTATAAAATTATGAGGGGCCTAGATAGAGTGGATAGGAAGGACCTATTTCCCTTAGCAGAGGGGTCGATAACCAGGGGGCATAGATTTAAAGTAACTGGTAAGAGTTTTAGAGGGGATTTGAGGAGAAGTGTTTTCACCCAGAGGGTGGTGGGGGTCTGGAACTCACTGCCTGAAAAGGTGGTAGAGGCAGAAACCATCATCACATTTAAAAAGTACTTGGATATGCACTTGAAGGATACAGACCAAGAGCTGAAAAGTGGGTTTAGGCTAGATAGCTCTTTGTCGGCCGGCACAGACAAGATGGGTCAAATGGCCTCCTTCTGTGTTGTAAACTTCTATGATTCTATGATTCATTTATTGCTCATCCCTAATTGCCCTTGAGAAGGTGGTGGTGAGCCGCCTTCTTGAACCGCAGCAGTCCATGTGGTGAAGGTACTCCCACAGTGCTGTTAGCTAGGGACTTCCAGGATTTTGACCCAGCGACGATGAAGGATCGGTGATATATTTCCAAGTCAGGATGGTGTGTGACTTGGAGGGGAACTTGGAGGTGGTGTTGTTCCCATGCGCCTGCTGCCCTTGGCTTTCTAGGTGGTAGAGGTTGTGGGCTTGGAGGTGCTGCTGACGAAGCCTTGGCGATTTGCTGCAGTGCATCTTGTAGATGGTACACACTGCAGCCATGGTACGCCGGTGGTGGAGGGAGTGAACGTTTGCGGTGTTGGATGGAGTGCCAATCAAGTGGGCTGCTTTGTCTTGGATGGTGTCGAGCTTCTTGAGTGTTGTTGGAGCTGCATTCATCCAGGCAAGTGGAGAGTATTCCATCACACTCCTTACTTGTGCCTTATAGATGGTGGAAAGGCTTTCGAGAGTCAGGAGGTGAGACACTCGCTGCAGAATACCCAGCCTCTGACCTGCTCTTGTTGTATCAACAGTATCAATGTGGCTGGTCCAGTTAAGTTTCTGGTAAATGGTAACACCCAGGATATTGATGGTGGGGGATTTGGCGCTGGTAATGCCGTTGAATGTCAAGGGCAGTGGTTAGATGCTCGCTTATTGGAAATAGTCATTGCCTGGCACTTGAGAGGCACGAATGTTACCTACCACTGAATGTCATCCAGGTCTTGCTGCATGTGGGCATGGACTGCTTCATTATCTAAGGAGTTGCAAATGAACTTTCAGTCCTTGTCTTTGTATCTGTTTTTCTTCACCCTTTCCTTCTCCGTGTCTCCTCCCCTCAGAATCCTATTTTTCCTCTATGTCCCTCACTCTGTGTACATTTTATTTCTGTTCTTATGTCTCGCACTCTCTCTTTCTATCTTCATGTCTATCACTTTCTCCTCTTTCCTTTACCTCCCATAGTGACCTAGAGTCTGACCTGGGGCTCCAAATCTGCATATAGCCACAGAAATGACCCCATCTGCAATGGGAGGGGAAGAGCTTGCAAGGAATGGGATGTTAAGCCATGGCCTGAGATTGGGAGAGCTGTGATGGGAGCATTGGTGCATGCTGGTACAGGCACTGAAGAGGAGGTCCCATCAAAAAATAAAACATTTCTCTGATTGTTCCTTCCACCACCACTCCCCCTCCTCACACCTCCCCCACAGTACGCCAGACCCATTTTCTTGGCAGTGCTTGAGCATCATGATTGCTGTACTGGGAGTGCCAGAAAATATATTCAATGAGCATTATTGAATGAGGGCAACTGAGTGTGGACAGGTACATGTGGTGCCTGAGGGTAGTGCTTCCAACAATGCAGTAGCGGGCCAGCATTGTTGAGCCCAGTGATATTCTACAGCCTCAATTCACTCTAGAATGGTGGAATATTAAATGCCAAACCAGAGTCATACATACGTTGATTGATATATATTTATTTCTGAATTAAACATAGCAGTGAAACATACGGAGTAGGGATGACTATAGAAAACAGATTAGACTAACACTCAGGGTGCAAGGAAACATTCGCGAACATACAACAGTCAGCATCTAGAAATCATCGATCTGCTATTATAGCATTTTTAAAAGTTGAACAGTTTTTAGTAGGTTTAGAACACAACCAGTCATCTAACTCCTCTTCCTCTTATTCTCACGTAGTTACGGATAGCTCTGTCGAGTGACCAGTTAATCTCTCTCACTGAATATTACAAACACCTCATCAGTTTAAGTTCTTGTGGATCACTCAGACTGAACACAAGATCCTTCATAACCATTACATGTGGATCACTCAGTACGAATACCCGTGGATTCCTTGTTGCTATTACATGCGGATCACTCATCGATATTCCGATCATTCAAACTCATTATTTGGAACATAGATACATAGAAGATAGGAGCAGGAGTAGGCCATTCGGCCTCTCGAGCTTATTCCGCCATTTAATGAGATCATGGCTGATCATCCAAATTCAGTACCCTGTCCCTGCTTCCTCCCCATATCCCTTGAGCCTTAAGAAATATATCTAACTCCTTCTTGAATATATTTAATGAATTGGCCTCAACTGCCTTCTGTGGTAGAGAATTCCACAGGTTCACCACTCTCTGGGTGAAGAAATTCCTCCTCATCTCTGTCCTAAATGGCTTACCCCTTATCCTTAGACTGTGACCCCTGGTTCTGGACTCCCCCACCATCAGGAACATTCTTCCTGCATCTAGTCCTGCTAGAATTTTATAAGTTTCAATGAGATCCCCTCTCATTCTTCTAAACTCTAGCGAATATAAGCCTAATCGACCCAATCTCTCCTCATACGTCATTCCTGCCATCCCAGGTATCAGTCTGGTGAATCTTTGCTGCACTCCCTCCATGGCAAGAACATCCTGCCTCAGAAAAGATGACCAAAACTGCACACAATACTCAAGGTGTTCACAACAAAGAGCATTCATAACATATCCAGTTGTAACCCCAAACACCATACAAGTCCAGCAGAGACTTGGTTACAAGCATCAGGATATTTTGGAATCCAGAATGATCTCATGGTGGACCTGGATTACAGTGTTCCATTTTCTTTGGTTTAATATACCTGTGTTTATGTAACATCACAGTTAGTGCTATTATTATTATCATCATCATTATGAGTATAGTCCCCAGAATGCAACTGATGAGGGCTGCATAATAATTGCAGGAAAGGTCATTCTTCCCGATTGAATTTTCTGGAAGTAGAAAAAAAAAAGGAGGGGAATAAAAACTTTTATTCCTTGAATAAAAAGAATCATAAAAATAGAAACAGCTCAAAAAAAATCACAAGGAGGTTCTATTCAGATGCTACTGTGTGGCTTCCTAGTGGGTAGAAGTCACTAAAGTGATGAACAAATTACTGAATACTCAACTTAAATGTACTAGCGATGAAAATTGTGTGACTTGAATTTGTTTTGAAAAGAATCATTTTCTAAAATAATAAATCGATGACTCAGTTCTTATTATTAAAATGAAAAGTCTAGCTCCTCCAGTGTCAGTGAGTCTCTCCAGTGAGTAGCTGAGTCATGCAGTCCCACGTTCAATCTATGCTGAGTTAGCTGATAACAGCTGGGACAGCAGTATGGATGTGACAATTGGTCTTAATGCCCTAGGGTTATCAGTGACCCATTGTGAAACTGCACCTTTGTGGACAGAAGGTGAGGATAGGATCAGGTGCAGCTCTGATGCACCATTGATGATCCGCCTGGTAAAACCCACTATTAATGTTCCCACAAAATTAATAACCCACCTGAGTGTGAGAGTGGCCTGGTACCTTCAAGAGAGAAGGAGAGGAAGAAAATTGGTGAGAAAAAAAAGCTAAATCTTACCTGGAATAAGAAAACGAAGTGTCCTCGAGATAGTTTGATTGACAGCAGCATTTCTTAACACGAATGCATAGTTTGAACTTCTTTCTGTGACACTGATTTCCATAGTGCTTTCGACTATGTACAGACCATCAGCAGTTTGCAGGTATGAACAGTTGGACAAAAGGGAATCATGTAGATTGTCTCCGTTGTACCAAGAAACATCAGCCTTAGGAAAGCCTTGGGACTCGAATGTTAAAATGGTGCTGGACAGTTTCTGTTTGATCAACAGCACTGGCTCACTGTAGTATGCTGTGAAATTAAAACAATCTTTCAGTCTTGCCTCTTCAGTAATAAATGATACAGTGCCATTGCTGAAGATCTTTGGTATATGCTTGATCTATATTGCAGAACAATGCACGGCCTAATATAATGATTATAAAGTTCTTGGTTACCAGTCACTTATTTGTTTTGTGTACAAGGAGTGCAGCACAGAAGAGTTAGAGGTCAAGGGCGTACTTGATGTTCGAGTTCTGCACAGGCTGAGCATCCTCAGAAGATGCAGCCTCCAGTGCTATTTTGAGGCATCATAAAACTAAGGCCGCGATTTTATTAATGGAGGCGGGTTGGGTGTGGGTCAGGTGGTTTCCAGCTTCCAGTCCCGCCCCCAGCTGCATCCGGCCCACGGACATGATTTTGCCTTGATTGATCTTGTTAAGCCCGCCCTGCGGGCTTGCCAGCCAATTAACAGGAAGCGGGTCTGCTGACGTCATTTAATGATGCATCATCTGTCGGTTTCCTTAAAGGGACCATGCACTATTTTATTTTGACAGACGATTTCTCAGCGTTTGACAGCATTGAGGGGCTGAAAACACTGACAATCACTGCACAAAGGTGACCTCTTGCACCCAGGCTCTCCAATGAGGAGAGGTGAGGTGACAGAAGCGATCTGTCACTGGTGAGAGCGGTTGTCCCAGTGAGGTGGCACTGGACATGGATTTAAAAACTTGTAACCTAAAGAAAAGTGTAAATGTATTAAAAATGCAGTTCCCAACATTTTCTTTCCTCTGAGAATCACCATGTGCAACATTGGTCCTTCACACCACTTCTGCAGCTGTCATCAATCCAGAAACATTACAGCAGACTCACAACACGCCACACTTACCTGGCGTGATGTCCGGATGCTGGGAAGCCCGAGCTAGATGCGGCAAAATTCAAAAATAGGCTGACAACTACTGGCAACTACCTGTTAATAGGCAGGTAATTGCCTTTAATCCTCTTCCCGCTGCTAGGTGTCGGGTCCATTCGCAAATCAGGGACCCGACACTTGGGAAAATTGTTTGGAGGCGGGTTGACGGCAGGATCGCAACCCACTGTCAATCAAAACGATTTTAACCTTTGACCCGCCTCCAAACCCACCCTATGAGCGCCGGCAAAATCCAGCCCTAAATGTTTCAATATAGTGAATGTCCTCCAACATTTATCCTAGGCAATTTGAGAAATGTTCCATTAGCTCTAGATTACATAATGGGCTATATTAGCTCCATTCTGCACTGTGCTTATTAACACTTAATGAGAAGAAGTTTACAGTACATGACCTGTTATCCATTCACTATGAATAAAGAGAGAGGATATATTCCAGGCAGCAATACTGTAACGTGAGTCAGGTAAGATGGGGAACGAAGAAAAGAGAAATACGTTCAGTATATTTACCTGCAATGCTGACAGAAATTGTTTCTTTATGAGCTCTACTTATATTACTGACATAACACTGGTATAGTCCAGCATCGTTTGGTCTTACTCCTTTTAATTTCAGTGAAGCATTTCCATTTTTAAACTCCTCTGGGAATAGACTTGTTCTGCCTGAATATTGAGGATTCTGCTGGCTGAGCTGGTCTTCTCCATCATAATAACTGTGGACAACCTCTGCAGTGTCGACGAGCTGCCAGGTGACAATGATATTCTTCTCAGGTGACTCCCTAGTCACAGTGAAACTGCATCCTAGCACAGCAATTTGCTCACTGATAGCTGCCACTGGTCCAGTAACCATTCTGACTTCAAATCCAACTGTAAGTTAAAGAGGAAGGATAAAATATTAGAAATCTGAAACAAAAACAGAAAATAGTAAAAGAATACTCAGCAGGTCAGTCAATATCTGCAGAAAGACCTTCCTGAGCTGCTCACAGTACTGCAGGTGTTTAGCTGCAGCATAACTTCTACCCCCTTGTATCCTAGTCCTCTAGATATAAAGGCCAGCATTCCATTAGCCTTTTGATTATTTTCTGTACCTGTTCATAGTTTAATGATCTATGTACCAGTTCCCATTAATTTGCAAAAGTCTAGCTGCAGATACTACTGATGTTGATTCAGGATCTATCCACCAATGATGCAAAACTACTAATCCTAACTGGGCAATAAATGCTGGCCTTGCCAGCGACACCCACATCACAGAAATCAGAAATCACAGAAACCCCACCAGTGCAGATAGAGGCCATTTCAGCCCATCCAGCCTGCACCGACACATATCCCACCCGATCCCCGTAACCCCTACACCAACACATGTCCCACCCTATCCCCACGTCTTTAATCCCCCTAACACTAAGGGTCAATTTATCATAGCCAATCAACCTAACCACACATCTTTGGACTGTGGGAGGAAACCAGAGCACCCGGAGGAAACCCACACAAACACAGGGAGAATGTGCAAACTCCACACAGACGGTCACCCAAGGCTGGATTCGAACCCGGGTCCCTGGCGCTGTGAGGCAACAGTGCTAACCACTATGCCACCGTGCTGCCACATCCCATGAAAGAATAAAAAAAAAACTCTTTCCAAACATCCAGGCTCACAAAATGCAAACATGGCAAACCAGCAAATAAGAAATGTAAACAGCAATAGAACAAAGTTATATAGGCTCAGTGGACTGCAGTGTGAATGGTTACGAGCTGGATAAGGTTCAATGGGCCATAATTCACACCCTGTGCTAACTCACTGGACCATCCACTTCCTGGATTGTTTGGTTGTAAATGAAAGAAACTGATTTTAAAGCTGCCAGTTATAAAGATAATTAAGTGTAATTCTGTAACAAATATTGAACAGTAACAAAAAAGCAAATGCAGAACATCACATCACTTAAAATTATTAAGTTAGTTATGACTTACGACCAAGTACAAATTGTCCCCACAGAACAAGAATATGGAACTGAGATTTCAATCTCATTGCTGTTTCTCTTAGCTAGTAAACTCCTTAAAGAAAGAAATACAAGATATGTGAATAAACATGGTCATTATTAAATGAATGAATAGATATTAATAAAGCAGGAATTTGCTCAAGTGGTCATTCTACATGTGAGCCCAGAGAGTGAATGTTGGCAGACTATTCGACGATGGGAGGCTCCACAGCCTAGTCTGATGCTGTCCTCACTTGATGCCCAGAACGCAAACTTCCAACAGGTTATTGTGGAGGGATCAGGGCAGGCTGGCTCATTTAATACCGAGTTGTTTTACCTTTACAGTGCAGCAACAGATGATCACACTTGCAGATGTTTGATTTGTTAATCGAGCGTTTTCATTAACGAAAATACCAGTTTATTTACGTTATCAAAATAACTCCCAACCCAGTCGCTTCTACCTGACGGCAGAAAGTAAATGTGACGGTGGGGAAAAGGCGGCTTCACCCAGCGGCTGTTGCCCAATCAGCCCCTGCCCACTGGGGACTGGAGAGATCGCTGACGGCGCTCGCAGAGCCCCGGGATCTCGCTGCAACTTTCAAACTTCTGTGGCCGGCTCCGGGATACTCACAACAAGCGGCCGCTCCAAGTCTGCCACGTCTCAATTCTTTCCCGTGAAGGCAACGTGAGACAGGGGGACACAACAAGGCCGGGGAAGCGGGTATCTGCTCACTTTCACTCTCGGCGGGCCTCGGAACCGCGAGCACCTCCCTCCGTGAAACGCCAAAGCCGAGTGAGCCGCTGAACCTGGGATCCACTTTTATTCATGTCTTGTCCCTGACGCAGGCGCTGTTGACAGTAGGCTGGCTGTGTTCATTCCTGACAACGGGAACCACAACAAAGTTAACTCGTAAAGCAAAAGCAATGTCGTGGAATTTACAGCGAACAAAAAGTTTGGAAGACAAAGGAATGAAATCAAAACAAAGAACATTCCCTCTGACCAAGAGTTAGAATTTTAACGTATCTGTTCTTCCCACAGATTCGGACTGATCGAATGAGAGTTTCTAAAATTGTGTGTTTTTGTTTCCGATTTCAAACATTTCAAAAAGGAGCAGGGGAGTTCACCTGGTGTCCTGGCCAACATTTCTCTCACAACTAACACCACAAGAAAAATTATCTGGTCATTTTTCTCACTGCTGTTTGTGAGACTTTGCTTCATGCAGACTGGCTGCTGAAATTGCCGCCATTATAACAGTGACCGCGCCTCAAAAGTACTTCAATGGCTGTGAAGCTCTTTGAGATGTCCTGAGGGTCTGAAAGGCACTATATATTTTTATATTATTCGTTCATGGGATGTGGGTGTCGCTGGCAAGGCCAGCAAGGAGTCTGGGGAATAAAGCAGATGAGCTGAGGGCACAGATAGACACCTGGGAGTATGATATTATAGCTATTACTGAGGTATGGCTGAAAGAAGGGCAGGAATGGCAGCTCAACATTCCTGGTAACAGGGTTTTCAGACAAGATAGAGAGGGGGACAAAAAAGGAGGGAGGGTCACAATATTGATTAAAGAATCAATTACAGCTATAAGGAGGGATGGCATCTTAGAAGGATCATTCAACGAGCCCATATGGGTTGAACTTTAAAGCAAAAAAGGGGCAATCACACTGCGAGTGTACTATAGACCCCCAAACAGTCAGAGGGGGATAGAAGAGCAAATATGCAGGCAAATTTCTGAGACGTGCAAAAATAGGGCAGTAATAGTAGGGGATTTCAACTTCCCTAATATTAACTGGGATAAAATTAGTGTGAAAAGGTATAGAAGGAGCAGAATTCTTAAAATTCATTTAGGAGAACTTTTTTAGCCAGTATGTAGCAAGCCCAAAAAGAGAGGGGGCGGTTCTGAACCTAGATTTAGGGAATGAAGCTGGGCACGTGGAAAGGGTATCAGTGAGAGAGCATATTGGTGGTAGTGATCATAATTCAGTTAGATTTAGCGTAGTTATGGAAAAGGACAAGGATAGTCCAGGAATAAAAGTTCTCAATTGGGGAAAAGCTAATTTTACTAAGCTGAGATGTGATTTAGCCAAAGTGGACTGGAGACAGAAACTTGAAAGTAAATCAGTGTCAGAGCAGTGGGAGGCATTCAAGGAGGAGATAGTGGGGGTTCAGAGCAAGTATGTTCCCTTAAAGAAAAAGGGTGGGACTAACAAATCTAGAACTCCCTGGATGTCAAGGGGCATTGGGGGGGATAAAGAAAAAAAGGGAAGCTTATGACAGATACCGAGGGCTCAATACTGCAGAAACCCTAGAGGAGTATAGAAAGTGCAGCGGTGAAATTAAAAAGGAAATTAGGTTAGCAAAGAGAGGGCATGAAAAATATTGGCAAGTAAAATCAAGGAAAACCCAAAGATGTTTTATAAATACGTTAAGAGCAAGAGGATAACTAAAGTAAGAGTAGGGCCTATTAGGGCCCATAAAGTTAATCTGTGTGTGGGGGCAGAAGACATGGGTATGGTTCTAAATGCATATTTTGCATCTGTCTTCACAAAAGAGAGGGATGATGCAGAAATTGCAATCAGAGAGGAGGATTGTGAAATAAGCATAGTGAAAGAGGAAGTATTAAGGGGTTTAGCAATTTTGAAAGTGGATAAATCCCCAGGCCTGGATGAAATGTATCCCAGACTTTTAAGAGAAGTAAGAGAGGAAATAGCAGAGGCTCTGACCATCATTTTCCAATCCTCTCTGGCTACAGGTATGGTGCCAGAGGACTGGAGTACTGTTAATGTGGTACTGTTGTTTAAAAAGGGAGAAAGGGATAGACCGAGTAATTACAGGCCAGTCAGCCTAAACTCGGTGGTGGGAAAATTATTGGAAAATATTCTGAGGGACAGGATAAATCTTCATTTAGAAAGACACAGATTAATCAAGGACAGTTAGCATGGATTTGTTAAGGGACGGTCGTGTCTGACTAACTTGATTGAATTTTTTGAGGAGGTAACGAGAAGGTAACGAGGATGGTCGATGATGGTAGTGCGTTTAATGTAGTCTATATGGATTTTAGCAAGGCTTTTGATAACATCCCACATGGCAGACTGGTCACGAAAGTAAATGCCCATGGGATCCAAGACAAAGTGGCAAACTGGATCCGAATTTGGCTCAGAGGCAGGAAACAAAGGGTAAGGTCGAAGGGTGCTTTTGTGGCTGGAAGGCTGTTTCCAGTGGGGTTCCGCAGGGCTCAGTACTGGGTCCTTTGCTTTTTGTGGTATATATCAATGATTTGGACTTGAATGTAGGACATATGATTAAGAAATTTGCAGATGATACAAAAATTGGCCGTGTGGTTGATAATGAAGAAGAAAGCTGTAGATTGCAGGAAGATATCAATGGACTGGTCAGGTGGGCAAAACATTGGCAAATGGAATTCAATCTGGAGAAGTGTGAGGTAATGCATTTGGTGAGGACTAACAAGGCAATGGAATACACAATAAATGGTGGACACTGAGAAGTGCAGAGGATCAGAGGGACCTTGGAGTGCATGTCAACAGATCCCTGAAGGCAGCAGGTCAGGTAGATAAAGTAGTTAAGAAGGCATACAGAAAACTTGCCTTTATAGCTGAGGCATAGAATATAAGAGCAGGGAGCTTATGCTTGAACTGTATAAAACACTAGTTAGGCCACAGCTAGAATACTGTGTGCAGTTCTCGTCACCACATTAAAGGAAGGATGTGATTGCACTAGAGAGGGTGCAGAGGAGATTTACGAAGATGTTGCCTGGGCTGGGGAATTTCACCTGTGAGGAAAGATTGGATAGGCTGGGGTTGTTTTCTTTGGAACAGGGGAGGCTGAGGGGAGACCTATTTGAGGTGTATAAAATTATGAGGGGCCTAGATAGAGTGGATAGGAAGCATCTATTTCCCTTAGCAGAGGGGTCGATAACCAGGGGGCATAGATTTAAAGTAATTGGTAAGAGGTTTAGAGGGGATTTGAGGAGAATCTTTTTCACCCAGAGGGTGGTAGGGGTCTGGAACTCACTGCCTGAAAAGGTGGTAGAAGCAGAAACCATCATCACATTTAAAACGTACTTGGATATGCACTTGAAGTGCCGCAACCTGTGCAGTCATCTGCGAACATCCCAATTTCTGACCTAATGTTGGAGGGAAGGTCATTGATGAAGCAGCTGAAGATGGTTGGGCCAAGGACACTGCCCTGAGGAACTCCTGCAGCGATGTCCTGGGGCTGTGATGATTGACTTCCAACCACCACAACCATCTTCCTTTGTGCTAGGTATGACGCCAGCCAATGGAGAGTTTTCCCCCCAATTCCCATTGACATCAGTTTGACTAGGGCTCCTTGATGCCGCACTTGGTCAAATGCTGCCTTGATGTCATTTTCACCTCACCTCTGGAATTCAGCTCCTTTGTCCATGTTTGGACCAAGGCTGTAATGAAGTCGGGAGCCGAGTGGTCTTGGCGGAACCCAAACTGAGCATCAGTGAGCAGGTTATTGGTGAATAAGTGCTGCTTCATAGCACTGTCAATGACACCTTCCATCACTTTGCTAATGATTGAGAGTAGATTGATGGGGCGGCAATTGGCCTAATTGGATTTGTCCTGCTTTTTGTGGACAGGACATTACCTGGGCAACAGAAAATGCTGGAAAAACTCAGCAGGCCAGGCAGCATCCGTGGAGAGAGAAACAGAGTTAATGTTTCAGGTCAAAACCCTTCTTCAGAACTGAGAAAAAAAAGGCAGGAAATGAGACAGATCAAAAGGCCAGTTTGGGGGCTGGGAAATGGGGGAGGGGATGAAAGAACAAAAGGGAAGGTCTTGGAGGTGAAGATACATTAAGAGATATTTAAGACGAGACGAGATAGTAATAGGACAGGTAAAGAGACAAAAGATGGCTCTAGATGAAGTGTGAAATGCGCTGGCAGAATGAGAGACAGCTGCCATTTGGGAGAGAAAAAAAGGAAAAGGCACAAACCAAAAGTGTGGATAAAAAATATATAAAAATATAATAGGGGCCGAGGTTATGATCTGAAATTGTTGAACTCGATATTGAGTCCGGAAGGCTGTAAAGTGCCTAATCAGAAGATAAGGTGCTGTTCCTCGAGCTTACGCTGAGCTTCCGTGGAACAATGCAAGAGGACTCGGACATTATGTAAGATTCGCAAAATTCCTACTTTTCCCCAAAGGTTATTATTAATAAAAGGGACCCTGCATGGACATTTTAAGAATAAGGGTACCCAAAGATGGCGTCCGCACCTCGTGGCCAAAAGCCTGCAAGATTTTAAAGCTTGGACTCTGTGGCACAAGCAGTTTTTGGGGAAATCGAAACCTAAGCTGCAGTTTCTCTGAAGAAGGACTTTTGTATTTTGAAAAGCAGACAGCAGGACTCTGAATTATGCATTAAGCCAAATCGCAGACAGACCAAAACCAGTTAGGCCTATACTTGAGGCCATCAAGTTGTTTGCATAAATAATCGGAAACAGCTTAAGGAAGCCATTGAGGCTGGACAGGCCGATTAAGATGCATTAATAACAATACAGCTCAGACATCAGGCCAGTAGGTGCGATCACCGGCCATCTAAAAACAGTTAGTTTAGATTGCTACAATTATTTAAACTAGCCCGCCAAGATTGGGACAATGAACGAACTTGATTTGGCGTGCAGATAAAGGCCATCTGAAGGAATATAATTGTAGGCCCACCGATGACCGACGCACTCTTCTCTTGCTCTTGGTTCCTGCTCCTGGCCCTCGTGGCTCCTGCTCTTCCCCCTCCCGCACTTGCCGCCTGGCCACTGCCCGTGCCTTTCCCCACCCCATCAGGGACGCCCGGCATTGCACCAGGCGGACATGGACAAACCAGGCCAGGCGAGGCGGGATGAGATGAGGCGAGGTGGTGAGGCGAGAGGAATTGGGAAACGATTGAAGAACGCTTCGAATAATCAGGCCTTCAATCCAGCTGACCTGCGACTATCTTCATGCAAACTCTAACTGCCGCCCGAGGAAGAGGAACCATCATCCCTGCGAGGTAAAGTACCCAAGCAAAGACTTTAACCTTGGGTTACTTGTACCTGGACGACACCCTTGCACTGCCCCAAGACCACGTGACGACGGCAGGCCCCAGAGAGCACAAAGAGCGAACCCCAAGCCACACCGTTGTTTGAAATCAGCAGATTTTTGGATTGGTGAGCATGAATTCTGGCCCGCCTGGAGGCAGAAGAAGAAGAAGCAGAAGAAGAAGAAGAAGAATTCTGGAGGAGGAGGAAGAAGAAGAAGAAATCTGGAGGAAGAAGAAGAAGAAGTCTGGAGGAAGAAGAAGAAGAAGCAGCAGAAGAAGAAGAAGTCTGGAGGAGGAAGAAGAAGAAGAAGAAAAAAGAAGAAGAAGAAGAAGAAGTCTGGAGGAAGAAGAAGAAGAAGAAGAAGACTGGAGGAAGAAGAAGAAGAAGAAGAAGAAGTCTGGAGGAAGAAGAAGAAGACGAAGAAGAAGAAGTCTGGAGGAAGAAGAAGAAGAAGAAGAAGAAACAGAAGAAGAAGAAGAAGAAGAAGTCTGGCGGAAGAAGAAGAAGAAGAAGTCTGGAGGAAGAAGAAGAAGAAATCTGGAGGAGGAAGAAGAAGAAGAAGAAAAAAACAAGAAGAAGAAGAAGAAGAAGTCTGAGGGAAGAAGAAGAAGAAGAAGAAGAAGAGAAAAAGAAGACTGGAGCAGAAAGAAGAAGAAGAAGAAGTCTGGAGGAAGAAGAAGAAGAAGAAGAGAAAAAGAAGAAGAAGACTGGAGGAGGAAGAAGAAGAAGAAGTCTGGAGGAAGAAGAAGAAGAAGAAGAAGTCTGGAGGAAGAAGAAGAAGAAGAAGAAGCCGGGAGGAAGAAGAAGAAGAAGAAGTCTGGAGGAAGAAGAAGAAGAAGATGAAGAAGTCTGCAGGAAGAAGAAGAAGAAGTAGAGGAAGAAGAAGAAGAAGAAGTCTGGAGGAAGAAGAAGAAGAAGTCTGGAGGAAGAAGAAGAAGAAGAAGAAGTCTGGAGGAAGAAGAAGAAGAAGAAGACGAAGAAGTCTGCAGGAAGAAGAAGAAGAAGTAGAGGAAGAAGAAGAAGAAGTCTGGAAGAAGAAGCAGAAGAAGAAGTCTGGAAGAAGAAGAAGAAGAAGTCTGGAGGAAGAAGAAGAAGAAGAAGAAGAAAAAAGAAGCATAAGTCTGGAGGAAGAAGAAGAAGAAGAAGAAGGAGAAGAAGTGCGGAGGAAGACGAAGAAGAAGTAGAAGAAGAAGAAGAAGTCTGGAGGAAGAAGAAGAAGACTGGAGGAAGAAGAAGAAGAAGAAGTCTGGAGGAAGAAGAAGAAGAAGAAGTCTGGAGGACGAAGAAGAAGAAGAAGAAGAAGAAGTCTGGAGGAAGAACAAGAAGAAGATGAAGAAGATGTCAAGAAGAAGAAGAAGAAGTCTGGAGGAAGAAGAAGATGAAGAAGATGAAGTGGAAGAAGAAGAAGAAGTCTGGAAGAAGAAGAAGAAGCAGAAGTCTGGAGGGAGAAGAAGAAGAAGGAGACGTTTGGAGGAAGATGAAGAAGAAGAAGTAGAAGAAGAAGAAAAAGTAGCAGAAGAATAAGTCTGGAGGAAGAAGAAGAAGAAGAAGAAGTCAGGAGGAAGAAGAAGACGAAGTCTGGAGGAAGAAGAAGATTAAGAAGAAGAAGACAATGAAGAAGAAGTCTGGAGAAAGAAGACGAAGAAGAAGTCAAGAAGAAGAAGAAGAAGTCTGGAGGAAGAAGAAGAAGAAGAAGAAGCAGAAGAAGTCTGGAAGAAGAAGAAGAAGAAGTCTGGAGGAAGAAGAAGAAGGAGAAGAAGAAGGCTGGAGGAAGAAGAAGAAGAAGAAGATGAAATCTGGAGGAAGAAGAAGAAGCAGAAGAAGAATAATAAGAAGAAATCTGGAGGAAGAAGAAGAAGAAGTCTGGAGGATGAAGAAGAAGAAGAAGTCTGGAGGAAGAAGAAGAGGAAGTCTGGAAGAAGAAGAAGAAGAAGTCTGGAGGATGAAGAAGAAGGAGAAGAAGAAGAAGAAGAAGAAGAAGTCTGGAGGAGGAAGAAGAAGAAGAAGAAAAAAGAACAAGAACAAGAACAAGAAGAAGTCTGAGGGAAGAAGAAGAAGAAGAAGAGAAAAAGAAGACTGGAGGAGAAACAAGAAGAAGAAGAAGAAGTCTGGAGGAACAAGAAGAAGAAGAAGAGAAAAAGAAGAAGAAGACTGGAGGAGGAAGAAGAAGAAGAAGTCTGGAGGAAGAAGAAGAAGAAGTCGGGAGGAAGAAGAAGAAGAAGAAGTCTGGAGGAAGAAGAAGAAGAAGACGAAGATGTCTGCAGTAAGAAGAAGAAGAAGAAGTAGAGGAAGAAGAAGAAGAAGAAGAAGTCTGGAGGAAGAAGAAGAAGTCTGGAGGAAGAAGAAGAAGAAGAAGAAAAAAGGAAGCATAAGTCTGGAGGAAGAAGAAGAAGAAGAAGAAGGAGAAGAAGTGCGGAGGAAGACGAAGAAGAAGAAGAAGAAGAAGAAGAAGAAGTCTGGAGGAAGAAGAAGAAGAAGAAGACTGGAGGAAGAAGAAGAAGACGAAGTCTGGAGGAGGAAGAAGAAGAAGAAGTCAAGAAGCAGAAGAAGAAGAAGAAGATGTCTGGAGGAAGAAGAAGAAGAAGAAGTCTGGAGGAAGAAGAACAAGAAGAAGAAGGTCTGGAGGAAGAAGAACAAGAAATCTGGAGGAAGAAGAAGAAGCAGAAGAAGAAGAAGTCTGGAGGAAGAAGAAGAAGAAGAAGTCTGGAGGACGAAGAAGAAGAAGAAGAAGAAGTCTGGAGGAAGAACAAGAAGAAGATGAAGAAGAAGATGTCAAGAAGAAGAAGAAGAAGTCTGGAGGAAGAAGAAGAAGCAGAAGAAGTCTGGACTAAGTAGAAGAAGAAGAAGTCTGCAGGAAGAAGTAGAAGAAGATGAAGAAGATGAAGTGGAAGAAGAAGAAGAAGTCTGGAAGAAGAAGAAGCAGAAGTCTGGAGGGAGAAGAAGAAGAAGGAGAAGTTTGGAGGAAGATGAAGAAGAAGAAGTAGAAGAAGAAGAAGAAAAAGTAGCAGAAGAATAAGTCTGGAGGAAGAAGAAGAAGAAGAAGTCAGGAGGAAGAAGAAGACGAAGAAGAGGAAGTCTGGAGGAAGAAGAAGAAGATAAAGAAGAAGAAGTCTGGAGGAAGAAGAAGAAGATGTCTGGAGGAAGAAGCAGAAGAAGAAGAAGAGGTAGACTGGAGGAAGAAGAAGATTAAGAAGAAGAAGACAATGAAGAAGAAGAAGAAGTCTGGAGGAAGAAGATGAAGAAGAAGTCAAGAAGAAGAAGAAGAAGAAGACGACGTCTGGAGGAAGCAGAAGTCTGGAGGAAGAAGAAGAAGAAGAAGAAGTCTGGAGCAAGAAGAAGAAGAAGAAGAGGAAGAAGTCTGGAGGAAGAAGAAGAAGAAGATGAAAAAGTAGAAGAAGGAGTCTGGAGGAGGAAGAAGAAGAAGCAGAAGAAGTCTGGAGGAAGAAGAAGAAGAAGTCTGGAGGCAGCAGCAGCAGCAGCAGAAGAAGAAGTCTGGAAGAAGAAGAAGAAGAAGAAGAAGTCTGGAGGAGGAAGAAGAAGAAGACGAAGTCTGGAGGAAGAAGAAGAAGAAGAAAAAGAAGAAGAAGAAGAAGAAGTCTGGAGGAAGAGGAAAAAGAAAAAGAAGAAGTCTGGAGGAAGAAGAAGAAGAAGAAGGAGAAGAAGAAGGCTGGAGGAAGAAGAAGAAGAAGAAGATTAAATCTGGAGGAAGAAGAAGAAGCAGAAGAAGAATAATAATAAGAAATCTGGAGGAAGAAGAAGAAGAAGAAGAAGAAGTCTGGAGGACGAAGAAGAAGAAGTCTGGAGGAAGAAGAAGAAGTCTGGAAGAAGAAGAAGTCTGGAGGACGAAGAAGAAGAAGGAGAAGTCTGGAGGAAGATGAAGAAGAAGAAGTAGAAGAAGAAGAAAAAGAAAAAGTAGCAGAAGATTAAGTCTGGAGGAAGAAGAAGAAGAAGTCAGGAGGAAGAAGAAGAAGAAGACGAAGAAGAAGTCTGGAGGAAGAAGACGAAGAAGAAGAAGTCTGCAGGAAGAAGAAGAAGAAGAAGACGAAGAAGAAGAAGAAGATGTCTGGAGGAAGAAGCAGAAGAAGAAGAAGTAGCCTGGAGGAAGAAGAAGAAGAATAAGATGAAGAAGTAGAAGGAGAAGTCTGGAGGAAGAGGAAGAAGATGATGAAGAAGATGAAGTAGAAGAAGAAGAAGAAGAAGACAAAGAAGAAGTAGAAGAAGAAGTCTGGAGGAAGAAGAATAAGAATAAGATGAAGATGTAGAAGAAGAAGTCTGGAGGAAGAAGAAGCAGAAGATGAAGAAGATGAAGTAGAAGAAGAAGAAGAAGAAGAAGTCTGGAAGAAGAAGAAGAAGAAGAAGTCTGGAGCATGAAGAAGAAGGAGAAGTCTAGAGGAAGATGAAGAAGAAGTAGAAGAAGAAGAAGAAGAAAAAGTAGCAGAAGAATAAGTCTGGAGGAAGAAGAAGAAGAAGAAGAAGAAGTCAGGAGGAAGAAGAAGACGAAGAAGAAGAAGTCTGGAGGAAGAAGAAGACGAAGAAGAAGAAGTCTGGAGGAAGAAGAAGATGACAAAGAAGAACAAGTCTGGAGGAAGAAGAAGTTGACTGGAGGAAGAAGAAGAAGAATAAGAAGAAGACGAAGAAGAAGAAGAAGTCTGGAGGAAGAAGATGAAGAAGAAGAAGTCAAGAAGAAGAAGAAGAAGACGTCTGGAGGAAGAAGAAGAAGAAGACGAAGTCTGGAGGAAGAACAAGAAGAAGATGAAGAAGAAGATGTCAAGAAGAAGAAGAAGAAGTCTGGAGGAAGAAGAAGAAGCAGAAGAAGTCTGGACTAAGTAGAAGAAGAAGAAGTCTGCAGGAAGAAGTAGAAGAAGATGAAGAAGATGAAGTGGAAGAAGAAGAAGAAGTCTGGAAGAAGAAGAAGCAGAAGTCTGGAGGGAGAAGAAGAAGAAGGAGAAGTTTGGAGGAAGATGAAGAAGAAGAAGTAGAAGAAGAAGAAGAAAAAGTAGCAGAAGAATAAGTCTGGAGGAAGAAGAAGAAGAAGAAGTCAGGAGGAAGAAGAAGACGAAGAAGAGGAAGTCTGGAGGAAGAAGAAGAAGATAAAGAAGAAGAAGTCTGGAGGAAGAAGAAGAAGATGTCTGGAGGAAGAAGCAGAAGAAGAAGAAGAGGTAGACTGGAGGAAGAAGAAGATTAAGAAGAAGAAGACAATGAAGAAGAAGAAGAAGTCTGGAGGAAGAAGATGAAGAAGAAGTCAAGAAGAAGAAGAAGAAGAAGACGACGTCTGGAGGAAGCAGAAGTCTGGAGGAAGAAGAAGAAGAAGAAGAAGTCTGGAGGAAGAAGAAGAAGAAGAAGAGGAAGAAGTCTGGAGGAAGAAGAAGAAGAAGATGAAGAAGTAGAAGAAGGAGTCTGGAGGAAGAAGAAGAAGAAGAAGAAGAAGCAGAAGAAGTCTGGAGGAAGAAGAAGAAGAAGTCTGGAGGCAGCAGCAGCAGCAGCAGAAGAAGAAGTCTGGAAGAAGAAGAAGAAGAAGAAGTCTGGAGGAGGAAGAAGAAGAAGACGAAGTCTGGAGGAAGAAGAAGAAGAAGAAAAAGAAGAAGAAGAAGAAGAAGTCTGGAGGAAGAGGAAAAAGAAAAAGAAGAAGAAGAAGTCTGGAGGAAGAAGAAGAAGAAGAAGGAGAAGAAGAAGGCTGGAGGAAGAAGAAGAAGAAGAAGATTAAATCTGGAGGAAGAAGAAGAAGCAGAAGAAGAAGAATAATAAGAAATCTGGAAGAAGAAGAAGAAGAAGAAGTCTGGAGGACGAAGAAGAAGAAGTCTGGAGGAAGAAGAAGAAGTCTGGAAGAAGAAGAAGTCTGGAGGACGAAGAAGAAGAAGGAGAAGTCTGGAGGAAGATGAAGAAGAAGAAGTAGAAGAAAAAGAAAAAGTAGCAGAAGATTAAGTCTGGAGGAAGAAGAAGAAGAAGTCAGGAGGAAGAAGAAGAAGAAGACGAAGAAGAAGTCTGGAGGAAGAAGACGAAGAAGAAGAAGTCTGCAGGAAGAAGAAGAAGAAGAAGATGAAGAAGAAGAAGAAGATGTCTGGAGGAAGAAGCAGAAGAAGAAGAAGTAGCCTGGAGGAAGAAGAAGAAGAAGAAGATGAAGAAGTAGAGGGAGAAGTCTGGAGGAAGAGGAAGAAGATGATGAAGAAGATGAAGTAGAAGAAGAAGAAGAAGAAGACAAAGAAGAAGTAGAAGAAGAAGTCTGGAGGAAGAAGAATAAGAATAAGATGAAGATGTAGAAGAAGAAGTCTGGAGGAAGAAGAAGAAGAAGATGAAGAAGAAGTCTGGAAGAAGAAGAAGAAGAAGAAGTCTGGAGCATGAAGAAGAAGGAGAAGTCTAGAGGAAGATGAAGAAGTAGAAGAAGAAGAAGAAGAAAAAGTAGCAGAAGAATAAGTCTGGAGGAAGAAGAAGAAGAAGAAGAAGAAGAAGTCAGGAGGAAGAAGAAGACGAAGAAGAAGAAGTCTGGAGGAAGAAGAAGACGAAGAAGAAGAAGTCTGGAGGAAGAAGAAGATGACAAAGAAGAACTAGTCTGGAGGAAGAAGAAGTTGACTGGAGGAAGAAGAATAAGAATAAGAAGAAGACGAAGAAGAAGAAGAAGTCTGGAGGAAGAAGATGAAGAAGAAGAAGTCAAGAAGAAGAAGAAGAAGACGTCTGGAGGAAGAAGAAGAAGAAGTAGCAGAAGAATAAGTCTGGAGGAAGAAGAAGAAGAAGAAGTCAGGAGGAAGAAGAAGACGAAGAAGAGGAAGTCTGGAGGAAGAAGAAGAAGATAAAGAAGAAGAAGTCTGGAGGAAGAAGAAGAAGATGTCTGGAGGAAGAAGCAGAAGAAGAAGAAGAGGTAGACTGGAGGAAGAAGAAGATTAAGAAGAAGAAGACAATGAAGAAGAAGAAGAAGTCTGGAGGAAGAAGATGAAGAAGAAGTCAAGAAGAAGAAGAAGAAGAAGACGACGTCTGGAGGAAGCAGAAGTCTGGAGGAAGAAGAAGAAGAAGAAGAAGTCTGGAGGAAGAAGAAGAAGAAGAAGAGGAAGAAGTCTGGAGGAAGAAGAAGAAGAAGATGAAGAAGTAGAAGAAGGAGTCTGGAGGAAGAAGAAGAAGAAGAAGAAGAAGCAGAAGAAGTCTGGAGGAAGAAGAAGAAGAAGTCTGGAGGCAGCAGCAGCAGCAGCAGAAGAAGAAGTCTGGAAGAAGAAGAAGAAGAAGAAGAAGTCTGGAGGAGGAAGAAGAAGAAGACGAAGTCTGGAGGAAGAAGAAGAAGAAGAAAAAGAAGAAGAAGAAGAAGAAGTCTGGAGGAAGAGGAAAAAGAAAAAGAAGAAGTCTGGAGGAAGAAGAAGAAGAAGAAGGAGAAGAAGAAGGCTGGAGGAAGAAGAAGAAGAAGAAGATTAAATCTGGAGGAAGAAGAAGAAGCAGAAGAAGAATAATAATAAGAAACCTGGAGGAAGAAGAAGAAGAAGAAGAAGAAGAAGTCTGGAGGACGAAGAAGAAGAAGTCTGGAGGAAGAAGAAGAAGTCTGGAAGAAGAAGAAGTCTGGAGGACGAAGAAGAAGAAGGAGAAGTCTGGAGGAAGATGAAGAAGAAGAAGTAGAAGAAGAAGAAAAAGAAAAAGTAGCAGAAGATTAAGTCTGGAGGAAGAAGAAGAAGAAGTCAGGAGGAAGAAGAAGAAGAAGACGAAGAAGAAGTCTGGAGGAAGAAGACGAAGAAGAAGAAGTCTGCAGGAAGAAGAAGAAGAAGAAGACGAAGAAGAAGAAGAAGATGTCTGGAGGAAGAAGCAGAAGAAGAAGAAGTAGCCTGGAGGAAGAAGAAGAAGAAGAAGATGAAGAAGTAGAAGGAGAAGTCTGGAGGAAGAGGAAGAAGATGATGAAGAAGATGAAGTAGAAGAAGAAGAAGAAGAAGACAAAGAAGAAGTAGAAGAAGAAGTCTGGAGGAAGAAGAATAAGAATAAGATGAAGATGTAGAAGAAGAAGTCTGGAGGAAGAAGAAGAAGAAGATGAAGAAGAAGTCTGGAAGAAGAAGAAGAAGAAGAAGTCTGGAGCATGAAGAAGAAGGAGAAGTCTAGAGGAAGATGAAGAAGAAGTAGAAGAAGAAGAAGAAGAAAAAGTAGCAGAAGAATAAGTCTGGAGGAAGAAGAAGAAGAAGAAGAAGAAGAAGTCAGGAGGAAGAAGAAGACGAAGAAGAAGAAGTCTGGAGGAAGAAGAAGACGAAGAAGAAGAAGTCTGGAGGAAGAAGAAGATGACAAAGAAGAACTAGTCTGGAGGAAGAAGAAGTTGACTGGAGGAAGAAGAAGAAGAATAAGAAGAAGACGAAGAAGAAGAAGAAGTCTGGAGGAAGAAGATGAAGAAGAAGAAGTCAAGAAGAAGAAGAAGAAGACGTCTGGAGGAAGAAGAAGAAGAAGTAGCAGAAGAATAAGTCTGGAGGAAGAAGAAGAAGAAGAAGTCAGGAGGAAGAAGAAGACGAAGAAGAGGAAGTCTGGAGGAAGAAGAAGAAGATAAAGAAGAAGAAGTCTGGAGGAAGAAGAAGAAGATGTCTGGAGGAAGAAGCAGAAGAAGAAGAAGAGGTAGACTGGAGGAAGAAGAAGATTAAGAAGAAGAAGACAATGAAGAAGAAGAAGAAGTCTGGAGGAAGAAGATGAAGAAGAAGTCAAGAAGAAGAAGAAGAAGAAGACGACGTCTGGAGGAAGCAGAAGTCTGGAGGAAGAAGAAGAAGAAGAAGAAGTCTGGAGGAAGAAGAAGAAGAAGAAGAGGAAGAAGTCTGGAGGAAGAAGAAGAAGAAGATGAAGAAGTAGAAGAAGGAGTCTGGAGGAAGAAGAAGAAGAAGAAGAAGAAGCAGAAGAAGTCTGGAGGAAGAAGAAGAAGAAGTCTGGAGGCAGCAGCAGCAGCAGCAGAAGAAGAAGTCTGGAAGAAGAAGAAGAAGAAGAAGAAGTCTGGAGGAGGAAGAAGAAGAAGACGAAGTCTGGAGGAAGAAGAAGAAGAAGAAAAAGAAGAAGAAGAAGAAGAAGTCTGGAGGAAGAGGAAAAAGAAAAAGAAGAAGTCTGGAGGAAGAAGAAGAAGAAGAAGGAGAAGAAGAAGGCTGGAGGAAGAAGAAGAAGAAGAAGATTAAATCTGGAGGAAGAAGAAGCAGAAGAAGAATAATAATAAGAAATCTGGAGGAAGAAGAAGAAGAAGAAGAAGAAGAAGTCTGGAGGACGAAGAAGAAGAAGTCTGGAGGAAGAAGAAGAAGTCTGGAAGAAGAAGAAGTCTGGAGGACGAAGAAGAAGAAGGAGAAGTCTGGAGGAAGATGAAGAAGAAGAAGTAGAAGAAGAAGAAAAAGAAAAAGTAGCAGAAGATTAAGTCTGGAGGAAGAAGAAGAAGAAGTCAGGAGGAAGAAGAAGAAGAAGACGAAGAAGAAGTCTGGAGGAAGAAGACGAAGAAGAAGAAGTCTGCAGGAAGAAGAAGAAGAAGAAGACGAAGAAGAAGAAGAAGATGTCTGGAGGAAGAAGCAGAAGAAGAAGAAGTGGCCTGGAGGAAGAAGAATAAGAATAAGATGAAGAAGTAGAAGGAGAAGTCTGGAGGAAGAGGAAGAAGATGATGAAGAAGATGAAGTAGAAGAAGAAGAAGAAGAAGACAAAGAAGAAGTAGAAGAAGAAGTCTGGAGGAAGAAGAATAAGAATAAGATGAAGATGTAGAAGAAGAAGTCTGGAGGAAGAAGAAGAAGAAGATGAAGAAGATGAAGTAGAAGAAGAAGAAGAAGAAGAAGTCTGGAAGAAGAAGAAGAAGAAGAAGTCTGGAGCATGAAGAAGAAGGAGAAGTCTAGAGGAAGATGAAGAAGAAGTAGAAGAAGAAGAAGAAGAAAAAGTAGCAGAAGAATAAGTCTGGAGGAAGAAGAAGAAGAAGAAGAAGAAGAAGTCAGGAGGAAGAAGAAGACGAAGAAGAAGAAGTCTGGAGGAAGAAGAAGACGAAGAAGAAGAAGTCTGGAGGAAGAAGAAGATGACAAAGAAGAACAAGTCTGGAGGAAGAAGAAGTTGACTGGAGGAAGAAGAAGAAGAATAAGAAGAAGACGAAGAAGAAGAAGAAGTCTGGAGGAAGAAGATGAAGAAGAAGAAGTCAAGAAGAAGAAGAAGAAGACGTCTGGAGGAAGAAGAAGAAGAAGACGAAGTCTGGAGGAAGAACAAGAAGAAGATGAAGAAGAAGATGTCAAGAAGAAGAAGAAGAAGTCTGGAGGAAGAAGAAGAAGCAGAAGAAGTCTGGACTAAGTAGAAGAAGAAGAAGTCTGCAGGAAGAAGTAGAAGAAGATGAAGAAGATGAAGTGGAAGAAGAAGAAGAAGTCTGGAAGAAGAAGAAGCAGAAGTCTGGAGGGAGAAGAAGAAGAAGGAGAAGTTTGGAGGAAGATGAAGAAGAAGAAGTAGAAGAAGAAGAAGAAAAAGTAGCAGAAGAATAAGTCTGGAGGAAGAAGAAGAAGAAGAAGTCAGGAGGAAGAAGAAGACGAAGAAGAGGAAGTCTGGAGGAAGAAGAAGAAGATAAAGAAGAAGTCTGGAGGAAGAAGAAGAAGATGTCTGGAGGAAGAAGCAGAAGAAGAAGAAGAGGTAGACTGGAGGAAGAAGAAAATTAAGAAGAAGAAGACAATGAAGAAGAAGAAGAAGTCTGGAGGAAGAAGATGAAGAAGAAGTCAAGAAGAAGAAGAAGAAGAAGACGACGTCTGGAGGAAGCAGAAGTCTGGAGGAAGAAGAAGAAGAAGAAGTCTGGAGGAAGAAGAAGAAGAAGAAGAGGAAGAAGTCTGGAGGAAGAAGAAGAAGAAGATGAAGAAGTAGAAGAAGGAGTCTGGAGGAAGAAGAAGAAGAAGAAGAAGAAGCAGAAGAAGTCTGGAGGAAGAAGAAGAAGAAGTCTGGAGGCAGCAGCAGCAGCAGCAGAAGAAGAAGTCTGGAAGAAGAAGAAGAAGAAGAAGAAGTCTGGAGGAGGAAGAAGAAGAAGACGAAGTCTGGAGGAAGAAGAAGAAGAAGAAAAAGAAGAAGAAGAAGAAGAAGTCTGGAGGAAGAGGAAAAAGAAAAAGAAGAAGAAGAAGTCTGGAGGAAGAAGAAGAAGAAGAAGGAGAAGAAGAAGGCTGGAGGAAGAAGAAGAAGAAGAAGATTAAATCTGGAGGAAGAAGAAGAAGCAGAAGAAGAATAATAATAAGAAATCTGGAAGAAGAAGAAGAAGAAGAAGTCTGGAGGACGAAGAAGAAGAAGTCTGGAGGAAGAAGAAGAAGTCTGGAAGAAGAAGAAGTCTGGAGGACGAAGAAGAAGAAGGAGAAGTCTGGAGGAAGATGAAGAAGAAGAAGTAGAAGAAGAAGAAAAAGAAAAAGTAGCAGAAGATTAAGTCTGGAGGAAGAAGAAGAAGAAGTCAGGAGGAAGAAGAAGAAGAAGACGAAGAAGAAGTCTGGAGGAAGAAGACGAAGAAGAAGAAGTCTGCAGGAAGAAGAAGAAGAAGAAGACGAAGAAGAAGAAGAAGATGTCTGGAGGAAGAAGCAGAAGAAGAAGAAGTAGCCTGGAGGAAGAAGAAGAAGAATAAGATGAAGAAGTAGAAGGAGAAGTCTGGAGGAAGAGGAAGAAGATGATGAAGAAGATGAAGTAGAAGAAGAAGAAGAAGAAGACAAAGAAGAAGTAGAAGAAGAAGTCTGGAGGAAGAAGAATAAGAATAAGATGAAGATGTAGAAGAAGAAGTCTGGAGGAAGAAGAAGAAGAAGATGAAGAAGATGAAGTAGAAGAAGAAGAAGAAGAAGAAGTCTGGAAGAAGAAGAAGAAGAAGAAGTCTGGAGCATGAAGAAGAAGGAGAAGTCTAGAGGAAGATGAAGAAGAAGTAGAAGAAGAAGAAGAAGAAAAAGTAGCAGAAGAATAAGTCTGGAGGAAGAAGAAGAAGAAGAAGAAGAAGAAGTCAGGAGGAAGAAGAAGACGAAGAAGAAGAAGTCTGGAGGAAGAAGAAGACGAAGAAGAAGTCTGGAGGAAGAAGAAGATGACAAAGAAGAACTAGTCTGGAGGAAGAAGAAGTTGACTGGAGGAAGAAGAAGAAGAATAAGAAGAAGACAAAGAAGAAGAAGAAGTCTGGAGGAAGAAGATGAAGAAGAAGAAGTCAAGAAGAAGAAGAAGAAGACGTCTGGAGGAAGAAGAAGAAGAAGTAGCAGAAGAATAAGTCTGGAGGAAGAAGAAGAAGAAGAAGTCAGGAGGAAGAAGAAGACGAAGAAGAGGAAGTCTGGAGGAAGAAGAAGAAGATAAAGAAGAAGAAGTCTGGAGGAAGAAGAAGAAGATGTCTGGAGGAAGAAGCAGAAGAAGAAGAAGAGGTAGACTGGAGGAAGAAGAAGATTAAGAAGAAGAAGACAATGAAGAAGAAGAAGAAGTCTGGAGGAAGAAGATGAAGAAGAAGTCAAGAAGAAGAAGAAGAAGAAGACGACGTCTGGAGGAAGCAGAAGTCTGGAGGAAGAAGAAGAAGAAGAAGAAGTCTGGAGGAAGAAGAAGAAGAAGAAGAGGAAGAAGTCTGGAGGAAGAAGAAGAAGAAGATGAAGAAGTAGAAGAAGGAGTCTGGAGGAAGAAGAAGAAGAAGAAGAAGAAGCAGAAGAAGTCTGGAGGAAGAAGAAGAAGAAGTCTGGAGGCAGCAGCAGCAGCAGCAGAAGAAGAAGTCTGGAAGAAGAAGAAGAAGAAGAAGAAGTCTGGAGGAGGAAGAAGAAGAAGACGAAGTCTGGAGGAAGAAGAAGAAGAAGAAAAAGAAGAAGAAGAAGAAGAAGTCTGGAGGAAGAGGAAAAAGAAAAAGAAGAAGAAGAAGTCTGGAGGAAGAAGAAGAAGAAGAAGGAGAAGAAGAAGGCTGGAGGAAGAAGAATAAGAAGAAGATTAAATCTGGAGGAAGAAGAAGAAGCAGAAGAAGAAGAATAATAAGAAATCTGGAGGAAGAAGAAGAAGAAGAAGAAGAAGTCTGGAGGACGAAGAAGAAGAAGTCTGGAGGAAGAAGAAGAAGTCTGGAAGAAGAAGAAGTCTGGAGGACGAAGAAGAAGAAGGAGAAGTCTGGAGGAAGATGAAGAAGAAGAAGTAGAAGAAGAAGAAAAAGAAAAAGTAGCAGAAGATTAAGTCTGGAGGAAGAAGAAGAAGAAGTCAGGAGGAAGAAGAAGAAGAAGACGAAGAAGAAGTCTGGAGGAAGAAGACGAAGAAGAAGAAGTCTGCAGGAAGAAGAAGAAGAAGAAGACGAAGAAGAAGAAGAAGATGTCTGGAGGAAGAAGCAGAAGAAGAAGAAGTAGCCTGGAGGAAGAAGAAGAAGAATAAGATGAAGAAGTAGAAGGAGAAGTCTGGAGGAAGAGGAAGAAGATGATGAAGAAGATGAAGTAGAAGAAGAAGAAGAAGAAGACAAAGAAGAAGTAGAAGAAGAAGTCTGGAGGAAGAAGAATAAGAATAAGATGAAGATGTAGAAGAAGAAGTCTGGAGGAAGAAGAAGAAGAAGATGAAGAAGATGAAGTAGAAGAAGAAGAAGAAGAAGAAGTCTGGAAGAAGAAGAAGAAGAAGAAGTCTGGAGCATGAAGAAGAAGGAGAAGTCTAGAGGAAGATGAAGAAGAAGTAGAAGAAGAAGAAGAAGAAAAAGTAGCAGAAGAATAAGTCTGGAGGAAGAAGAAGAAGAAGAAGAAGAAGAAGTCAGGAGGAAGAAGAAGACGAAGAAGAAGAAGTCTGGAGGAAGAAGAAGACGAAGAAGAAGAAGTCTGGAGGAAGAAGAAGATGACAAAGAAGAACAAGTCTGGAGGAAGAAGAAGTTGACTGGAGGAAGAAGAAGAAGAATAAGAAGAAGACGAAGAAGAAGAAGAAGTCTGGAGGAAGAAGATGAAGAAGAAGAAGTCAAGAAGAAGAAGAAGAAGACGTCTGGAGGAAGAAGAAGACGAAGACGAAGTCTGGAGGAAGAAGAAGAAGAAGAAGAAGAATTCTGGAGGAAGAAGAAGAAGAAGAAAAAGAAGAAGCAGAAGAAGTCTGGAGGAAGAAGATGAAGAAGAAGAAGTCAAGAAGAAGAAGAAGACGTCTGGAGGAAGAAGAAGAAGAACAAGTCTAGGAAGAAGAAGAAGATGAAGAAGAAGAACAAGTCTAGAGGAAGAAGAAGAGGAAGAAGTAGACTGGAGGAAGAAGAAGAAAAAGAAGAAGATGATGAAGAAGAAGAAGAACAAGAAGAAGTCTGGAGGAAGAAGAAGAAGAAGATATCTGGAGGAAGAAGCAGAAGAAGAAGAAGTAGACTGGAGGAAGAAGAAGAAGAAGAACAAGTCTGGAGGAAGAAGAAGAAGTAGACTGGAGGAAGAAGAAGTATAAGAAGAAGACAAAGAAGAAGAAGAACAAGAAGAAGTCTGGAGGAAGAAGAAGAAGAAGATGTCTGGAGGAAGAAGCAGAAGAAGAAGAAGTAGACTGGAGGAAGAAGAAGTAGAAGAAGAAGAAGACAAAGAAGAAGTAGAAGAAGAAGTCTGGAGGAAGAAGAAGAAGAATAAGATGAAGAAGTAGAAGAACAAGTCTGGAGGAAGAAGAAGAAGAAGATGAAGAAGATGAAGTAGAAGAAGAAGAAGTAGAAGAAGTCTGGAAGAAGCAGAAGAAGAAGAAGTCTGGAGGATGAAGAAGAAGAAGGAGAAGTCTGGAGGAAGATGAAGAAGAAGAAGTAGAAGAAGAAGAAGAAGAAGAAAAAGTAGCAGAAGAATAAGTCTGGAGGAAGAAGAAGAAGAAGAAGAAGTCATGAGGAAGAAGAAGAAGAAGAAGAAGAAGAAGTGTGGAGGAAGAAGAAGAAGACGAAGAAGAAGTCTGGAGGAAGAAGAAGAAGAAGAAGAAGTAGACTGGAGGAAGAAGAAGAAGAAGAAGAAGAAGAAGAAGAAGAAGAAGTCTGGAGGAAGAAGATGAAGAAGAAGAAGTCAAGAAGAAGAAGAAGAAGACGTCTGGAGGAAGAAGAAGAAGAAGGCGAATTCTGGAGGAAGAAGAAGAAGAAGAAGAAGAAATCTGGAGGAAGAAGAAAAAGAAGAAGCAGAAGAAGTCTGGAGGAAGAAGAAGAAGAAGATGAAGAAGTAGAAGAAGGAGTCTGGAGGAAGAAGAAGAAGAAGAAGAAGAAGCAGAAGAAGTCTGGAGGAAGAAGAAGAAGAAGTCTGGAGGCAGCAGCAGCAGCAGCAGAAGAAGAAGTCTGGAAGAAGAAGAAGAAGAAGAAGAAGTCTGGAGGAGGAAGAAGAAGAAGACGAAGTCTGGAGGAAGAAGAAGAAGAAGAAAAAGAAGAAGAAGAAGAAGAAGTCTGGAGGAAGAGGAAAAAGAAAAAGAAGAAGAAGAAGTCTGGAGGAAGAAGAAGAAGAAGAAGGAGAAGAAGAAGGCTGGAGGAAGAAGAATAAGAAGAAGATTAAATCTGGAGGAAGAAGAAGAAGCAGAAGAAGAAGAATAATAAGAAATCTGGAGGAAGAAGAAGAAGAAGAAGAAGAAGTCTGGAGGACGAAGAAGAAGAAGTCTGGAGGAAGAAGAAGAAGTCTGGAAGAAGAAGAAGTCTGGAGGACGAAGAAGAAGAAGGAGAAGTCTGGAGGAAGATGAAGAAGAAGAAGTAGAAGAAGAAGAAAAAGAAAAAGTAGCAGAAGATTAAGTCTGGAGGAAGAAGAAGAAGAAGTCAGGAGGAAGAAGAAGAAGAAGACGAAGAAGAAGTCTGGAGGAAGAAGACGAAGAAGAAGAAGTCTGCAGGAAGAAGAAGAAGAAGAAGACGAAGAAGAAGAAGAAGATGTCTGGAGGAAGAAGCAGAAGAAGAAGAAGTAGCCTGGAGGAAGAAGAAGAAGAATAAGATGAAGAAGTAGAAGGAGAAGTCTGGAGGAAGAGGAAGAAGATGATGAAGAAGATGAAGTAGAAGAAGAAGAAGAAGAAGACAAAGAAGAAGTAGAAGAAGAAGTCTGGAGGAAGAAGAATAAGAATAAGATGAAGATGTAGAAGAAGAAGTCTGGAGGAAGAAGAAGAAGAAGATGAAGAAGATGAAGTAGAAGAAGAAGAAGAAGAAGAAGTCTGGAAGAAGAAGAAGAAGAAGAAGTCTGGAGCATGAAGAAGAAGGAGAAGTCTAGAGGAAGATGAAGAAGAAGTAGAAGAAGAAGAAGAAGAAAAAGTAGCAGAAGAATAAGTCTGGAGGAAGAAGAAGAAGAAGAAGAAGAAGAAGTCAGGAGGAAGAAGAAGACGAAGAAGAAGAAGTCTGGAGGAAGAAGAAGACGAAGAAGAAGAAGTCTGGAGGAAGAAGAAGATGACAAAGAAGAACAAGTCTGGAGGAAGAAGAAGTTGACTGGAGGAAGAAGAAGAAGAATAAGAAGAAGACGAAGAAGAAGAAGAAGTCTGGAGGAAGAAGATGAAGAAGAAGAAGTCAAGAAGAAGAAGAAGAAGACGTCTGGAGGAAGAAGAAGACGAAGACGAAGTCTGGAGGAAGAAGAAGAAGAAGAAGAAGAATTCTGGAGGAAGAAGAAGAAGAAGAAAAAGAAGAAGCAGAAGAAGTCTGGAGGAAGAAGATGAAGAAGAAGAAGTCAAGAAGAAGAAGAAGACGTCTGGAGGAAGAAGAAGAAGAACAAGTCTAGGAAGAAGAAGAAGATGAAGAAGAAGAACAAGTCTAGAGGAAGAAGAAGAGGAAGAAGTAGACTGGAGGAAGAAGAAGAAAAAGAAGAAGATGATGAAGAAGAAGAAGAACAAGAAGAAGTCTGGAGGAAGAAGAAGAAGAAGAAGATATCTGGAGGAAGAAGCAGAAGAAGAAGAAGTAGACTGGAGGAAGAAGAAGAAGAAGAACAAGTCTGGAGGAAGAAGAAGAAGTAGACTGGAGGAAGAAGAAGTATAAGAAGAAGACAAAGAAGAAGAAGAACAAGAAGAAGTCTGGAGGAAGAAGAAGAAGAAGATGTCTGGAGGAAGAAGCAGAAGAAGAAGAAGTAGACTGGAGGAAGAAGAAGTAGAAGAAGAAGAAGACAAAGAAGAAGTAGAAGAAGAAGTCTGGAGGAAGAAGAAGAAGAATAAGATGAAGAAGTAGAAGAACAAGTCTGGAGGAAGAAGAAGAAGAAGATGAAGAAGATGAAGTAGAAGAAGAAGAAGTAGAAGAAGTCTGGAAGAAGCAGAAGAAGAAGAAGTCTGGAGGATGAAGAAGAAGAAGGAGAAGTCTGGAGGAAGATGAAGAAGAAGAAGTAGAAGAAGAAGAAGAAGAAGAAAAAGTAGCAGAAGAATAAGTCTGGAGGAAGAAGAAGAAGAAGAAGAAGTCAGGAGGAAGAAGAAGAAGAAGACGAAGAAGAAGAAGTGTGGAGGAAGAAGAAGAAGACGAAGAAGAAGAAGTCTGGAGGAAGAAGAAGAAGATGAAGAAGAACAAGTCTGGAGGAAGAAGAAGAAGAAGAAGAAGTAGACTGGAGGAAGAAGAAGAAGAAGAAGAAGAAGTCTGGAGGAAGAAGATGAAGAAGAAGAAGTCAAGAAGAAGAAGAAGAAGACGTCTGGAGGAAGAAGAAGAAGAAGACGAAGTCTGGAGGAAGAAGAAGAAGAAGAAGTCTGGAGGAAGAAGAAAAAGAAGAAGCAGAAGAAGTCTGGAGGAAGTAGATGAAGAAGAAGAAGTCAAGAAGAAGAAGAAGAAGAAGAAGACGTCTGGAGGAAGAAGAAGAAGAAGAAGAAGAAGTCTGGAGGAAGAAGAAGAAGATGAAGAAGAACAAGTCTGGAGGAAGAAGAAGAAGAATAAGTAGACTGGAGGAAGAAGAATAAGAAGAAGGCAAAGAAGCAGAAGAAGTCTGGAGGAAGAAGATGAAGAAGAAGAAGTCAAGAAGAAGAAGAAGAGGAAGACATCTGGAGGAAGAAGAATAAGAAGAAGACGAAGTCTGGAGGAAAAAGAAGAAGAAGTCTGGAGGAAGAAGAAGAAGAAGACAAAGAAGTCTGCAGGAAGAAGAAGAAGAAGCAGAAGAAGTCTGGAGGAAGAAGAAGAAGAAGAAGATGTCTGGAGGAAGAAGCAGAAGAAGTAGAAGTAGACTGGAGGAAGAAGACGAAGAAGAAGAAGTCAAAGAAGAAGTAGAAGAAGAAGTCTGGAGGAAGAAGAAGAAGAATAAGATGAAGAAGTAGAAGAAGTCTGGAGGAAGAAGAAGAAGAAGACGAAGAAGATGAAGTAGAAGAAGAAGAAGTCTGGAAGAAGAAGAAGAAGAAGTCTGGAGGATGAAGAAGAAGAAGGAGAAGTCTGGAGGAAGATGAAGAAGAAGTAGAAGAAGAAGAAGAAGAAAAAGTAGCAGAAGAATAAGTCAGCAGGAAGAAGAAGAAGAAGAAGAAGTCAGGAGGAAGAAGAAGAAGAAGACGAAGTAGAAGAAGTCTGGAGGAAGAAGAAGACGAAGAAAAAGAAGTCTGGAGGAAGAAGAAGATGACGAAGAAGAACATGTCTGGAGGAAGAAGAAGTAGACTGGAGGAAGAAGAAGAATAATAAGAAGAAGATGAAGAAGAAGAAGAAGTCTGGAGGAAGAAGATGAAGAAGAATAAGTCAAGAAGAAGAAGAAGAAGAAGATGTCTGGAGGAAGAAGAAGAAGAAGATGAAGTCTGGAGGAAGAAGAAGAAGAAGAAGAAGTCTGGAGGAAGAAGAAGAAGAAGAAAAAGAAGAAGCAGAAGAAGTCTGGAGGAAGAAGATGAAGAAGAAGAAGTCAAGAAGAAGAAGAAGACGTCTGGAGGAAGAAGAAGAAGAAGAAGAAGTCTGTAGGAAGAAGAAGATGAAGAAGAAGAACAAGTCTGGAGGAAGAAGAAGAAGAAGTAGACTGGAGGAAGAAGAAGTATAAGAAGAAGACGATGAAGAAGAAGAAGCAGAACAAGAAGAAGTCTGGAGGAAGAAGAAGAAGAAGAAGAAGATTGGAGGAAGAAGCAGAAGAAGAAGATGTAGACTGGAGGAAGAAGAAGTAGAAGAAGTAGAAGACAAAGAAGAAGTAGAAGAAGAAGTCTGGAGGAAGAAGAACAAGAAGACGAAGAAGAAGAAGTCTGGAGGAAGAAGAAGTAGACGAAGAAGAAGTCTGGAGGAAGAAGAAGAAGATGAAGAAGAAGAACATGTCTTGAGGAAGAAGAAGAAGAAGAAGAAGAAGTAGACTGGAGGAAGAAGAATAATAATAGAAGAAGAAGAAGACGTGTGGAGGAAGAAGAAGAAGAAGACGAAGTCTGGAGAAAGAAGAAGAAGAAGAAGAAGTCTGGAGGAAGAAGAAAAAGAAGAAGCAGAAGAAGTCTGGAGGAAGAAGATGAAGAAGAAGAAGTCAAGAAGAAGAAGAAGAAGAAGAAGACGTCTGGAGGAAGAAGAAGAAGAAGTCTGGAGGAAGAAGAAGATGAAGAAGAAGAACAAGTCTGGAGGAAGAAGAAGAAGAAGAAGAAGTAGACTGGAGGAAGAAGAAGAAGAAGAAGACGAAGAAGAAGAAGTCTGGAGGAAGAAGATGAAGAAGAAGAAGTCAAGAAGAAGAAGAAGAAGAAGACGTCTGGAGGAAGAAGAAGAAGAAGACGAAGTCTGGAGGAATAATAATAATAATAATAAGAAGAAGAAGTCTGGAGGAAGAAGAAAAAGAAGAAGCAGAAGAAGTCTGGAGGAATTGGATGAAGAAGAAGAAGTCAAGAAGAAGAAGAAGAAGACGTCTGGAGGAAGAAGAAGAAGAAGAAGAAGAAGTCTGGAGGAAGAAGAAGAAGATGAAGAAGAACAAGTCTGGAGGAAGAAGAAAAAGAAGAAGTAGACTGGAGGAAGAAGAAGAAGAAGAAGACGAAGAAGAAGACGTCTGGAGGAAGAAGATGAAGAAGAAGAAATCAAGAAGAAGAAGAAGAAGAAGACGTCTGGAGGAAGAAGAAGAAGAAGACGAAGTCTGGAGGAAGAATAATAATAATAATAATAAGAAGAAGTCTGGAGGAAGAAGAAAAAGAAGAAGCAGAAGAAGTCTGGAGGAATTGGATGAAGAAGAAGAAGTCAAGAAGAAGAAGAAGAAGAAGACGTCTGGAGGAAGAAGAAGAAGGAGAAGAAGTCTAGAAGAAGAAGAAGAAGAACAAGTCTGGAGGAAGAAGAAGAAGAAGAAGTAGACTGGAGGAAGAATAAGAATAAGAAGAAGACGAAGAAGAAGAAGAAGAAGTCTGGAGGAAGAAGATGAAGAAGAAGACGTCAAGAAGAAGAAGAAGACATCTGGAGGAAGAAGAAAAAGAAGAAGACAAAGTCTGGAGGAAAAAGAAGAAGAAGAAGAAGATGTCTGGAGGAAGAAGCAGAAGAAGTAGAAGTAGACTGGAGGAAGAAGAAGAAGAAGAAGAAGTCAAAGAAGAAGTAGAAGAAGAAGTCTGGAGGAAGAAGAAGAAGAATAAGATGAAGAAGTAGAAGAAGAAGTCTGGAGGAAGAAGAAGAAGAAGATGAAGAAGATGAAATAGAAGAAGAAGTCTGGAAGAAGAAGAAGAAGAAGAAGTCTGCAGGGTGAAGAAGAAGAAGGAGAAGTCTGGAGGAAGATGAAGAAGAAGTAGAAGAAGAAGAAGAAGAAAAAGTAGCAGAAGAATAAGTCAGGAGGAAGAAGAAGAAGTCAGGAGGAAGAAGAAGAAGAAGACGAAGAAGAAGAAGTCTGGAGGAAGAAGAAGACGAAGAAGAAGTCTGGAGGAAGAAGAAGATGACGAAGAAGAACATGTCTGGAAGAAGAAGTAGACTGGAGGAAGAAGAAGAATAATAAGAAGAAGACGAAGAAGACGAAGAAGAAGTCTGGAGGAAGAAGATGAAGAAGAATAAGTCAAGAAGAAGAAGAAGAAGAAGATGTCTTGAGGAGGAAGAAGAAGAAGATGAAGTCTGGAAGAAGAAGAAGAAGAAGAAGAAGAAGAAGTCTGGAGGAAGAAGAAGAAGAAGAAAAAGAAGAAGCAGAAGAAGTCTGGAGGAAGAAGATGAAGAAGAAGATGTCAAGAAGAAGAAGAAGTAGAAGACGTCTGGAGGAAGAAGAAGAAGAAGAAGAAGAAGTCTGTAGGAAGAAGAAGAAGATGAAGAAGAAGAACAAGTCTGGAGGAGGAAGAAGAAGAAGAAGTAGACTGGAGGAAGAAGAAGTATAAGAAGAAGACGAAGAAGAAGAAGAAGCAGAACAAGAAGAAGTCTGGAGGAAGAAGAAGAAGAAGAAGATGTCTGGAGGAAGAAGCAGAAGAAGAAGATGTAGACTGGAGGAAGAAGAAGTAGAAGAAGAAGAAGACAAAGATAAGTAGAAGAAGAAGTCTGGAGGAAGAAGAAGAATAAGATGAAGAAGTAGAAGAACAAGTCTGGAGGAAGAAGAAGAAGAAGATGAAGAAGATGAAGTAGAAGAAGAAGCAGAAGAAGTCTGGAAGAAGAAGAAGAAGAAGAAGTCTGGAGGATGAAGAAGAAGAAGGAGAAGTCTGGAGGAAGATGAAGAAAAATTAGCAGAACAATAAGTCTGGAGGAAGAAGAAGAAGAAGAAGAAGTCAGGAAGAAGAAGAAGAAGACGGAGAAGAAGAAGTCTGGAGGAAGAAGAACAAGATGAAGAAGAAGAACAAGTCTGGAGGGAGAAGAAGAAGAAGAAGAAGTAGACTGGAGGAAGAAGAAGAATAAGAAGAAGAAGAAGAAGAAGTCTGGAGGAAGAAGATGAAGAAGAAGAAGTCAAGAAGAAGAAGAAGAAGACGTCTGGAGGAAGAAGAAGAAGAAGAAGCAGAAGAAGTCTGGAGGAAGAAGATGAAGAAGAAGAAGTCAAGAAGAAGAAGAAGAAGAAGACGTCTGGAGGAAGAAGAAGAAGAAGAAGTCTGGAGGAAGAAGAACAAGAAGAAGAAGGTCTGGAGGAAGAAGAACAAGAAATCTGGAGGAAGAAGAAGAAGCAGAAGAAGAAGAAGTCTGGAGGAAGAAGAAGAAGAAGAAGAAGAAGAAGTCTGGAGGATGAAGAAGAAGGAGAAGAAGAAGAAGAAGTCTGGAGGAAGAGCAAGAAGAAGATGAAGAAGATGTCAAGAAGAAGAAGAAGAAGTCTGGAGGAAGAAGAAGAAGCAGAAGAAGTCTGGACAAAGTAGAAGAAGAAGAAGTCTGCAGGAAGAAGTAGAAGAAGATGAAGAAGATGAAGTGGAAGAAGAAGAAGAAGAAGTCTGGAAGAAGAAGAAGCAGAAGTCTGGAGGGAGAAGAAGAAGCAGGAGAAGTTTGGAGGAAGATGAAGAAGTAGAAGAAGAAGAAGAAAAAGTAGCAGAAGAATAAGTCTGGAGGAAGAAGAAGAAGAAGAAGTCAGGAGGAAGAAGAAGAAGAAGACGAAGAAGAGGAAGTCTGGAGGAAGAAGAAGAAGATAAAGAAGAAGAAGTCTGGAGGAAGAAGAAGAAGAAGATGTCTGGAGGAAGAAGCAGAAGAAGAAGAAGAAGACAATGAAGAAGAAGAAGAAGTCTGGCGGAAGAAGACGAAGAAGAAGTCAAGAAGAAGAAGAAGAAGAAGAAGACGACGTCTGGAGGAAGCAGAAGAAGTCTGGAGGAAGAAGAAGAAGAAGAAGAAGAAGTCTGGAGGAAGAAGAAGAAGAAGAGGAAGAAGTCTGGAGGAAGAAGAAGAAGAAGATGAAGACGTAGAAGAAGGAGCCTGGAGGAAGAAGAAGAAGAAAAAGAAGAAGAAGCAGAAGAAGTCTGGAGGAAGAAGAAGAAGAAGAAGAAGAAGAAGTCTGGAGGCAGCAGCAGCAGAAGAAGAAGTCTGGAAGAAGAAGAAGAAGAAGAAGAAGTCTGGAGGAGGAAGAAGAAGAAGAAGAAGACGAAGTCTGGAGGAAGAAGAAGAAGAAGAAAAAGAAGAAGGAGAGGAAGAAGAAGTCTAGAGCAAGAAGAAAAAGAAGAAGAAGAAGTCTGGAGGAAGAAGAAGAAGAAGCAGGACAAGAAGAAGGCTGGAGGAAGAAGAAGAAGAAGATGAAATCTGGAGGAAGAAGAAGAAGCAGAAGAAGAATAATAATAAGAAATCTGGAGGAAGAAGAAGAAGAAGAAGAAGAAGTCTGGAGGACGAAGAAGAAGAAGAAGTCTGGAGGAAGAAGAAGAAGAAGTCTGGAAGAAGAAGAAGAAGAAGTCTGGAGGATGAAGAAGAAGAAGGAGAAGTCTGGAGGAAGATGAAGAAGAAGAAGTAGAAGAAGAAGAAGAAAAAGTAGCAGAAGATTAAGTCTGGAGGAAGAAGAAGAAGAAGTCAGGAGGAAGAAGAAGAAGAAGAAGACGAAGAAGAAGTCTGGAGGAAGAAGACGAAGAAGAAGAAGTCTGGAGGAAGAAGAAGAAGAAGAAGACGAAGAAGAAGAAGAAGAAGATGTCTGGAGGAAGAAGCAGAAGAAGAAGAAGTAGCCTGGAGGAAGAAGAAGAAGAATAAGATGAAGAAGTAGAAGGAGAAGTCTGGAGGAAGAAGAAGAAGATGATGAAGAAGATGAAGTAGAAGAAGAAGAAGAAGAAGACAAAGAAGAAGTAGAAGAAGAAGTCTGGAGGAAGAAGAAGAAGAATAAGATGAAGATGTAGAAGAAGAAGTCTGGAGGAAGAAGAAGAAGAAGATGAAGAAGATGAAGTAGAAGAAGAAGAAGAAGAAGTCTGGAAGAAGAAGAAGAAGAAGTCTGGAGCATGAAGAAGAAGGAGAAGTCTGGAGGAAGATGAAGAAGAAGTAGAAGAAGAAGAAGAAAAAAAAGTAGCAGAAGAATAAGTCTGGAGGAAGAAGAAGGAGAAGAAGAAGTCAGGAGGAAGAAGAAGACGAAGAAGAAAAAGTCTGGAGGAAGAAGAAGACGAAGAAGAAGAAGTCTGGAGGAAGAAGAAGATGACAAAGAAGAACAAGTCTGGAGGAAGAAGAAGTTGACTGGAGGAAGAAGAAGAATAAGAAGAAGAAGACGGAGAAGAAGAAGAAGTCTGGAGGAAGAAGATGAAGGAGAAGAAGTCAAGAAGACGAAGAAGAAGACGTCTGGAGGAAGAAGAAGAAGAAGACGAAGTCTGGAGGAAGAAGAAGAAGAAGAAGAATTCTGGAGGAAGAAGAAGCAGAAGAAAAAGAAGAAGCAGAAGACGTCTGGAGGAAGAAGATGAAGAAGAAGAAGTCAAGAAGAAGAAGAAGAAGACGTCTGGAGGAAGAAGAAGAAGAACAAGTCTGTAGGAAGAAGAAGAAGATGAAGAAGACGAACAAGTCTGGAGGAAGAAGAAGAACAAAAGAAGTCTGGAGGAAGAAGAAGAAGAAGAAGATATCTGGAGGAAGAAGCAGAAGAAGAAGAAGTAGACTGGAGGAAGAAGAAGAAGAAGAACAAGTCTGGAGGAAGAAGAAGAAGAAGTAGACTGGAGGAAGAAGAAGTATAAGAAGAAGACAAAGAAGAAGAAGAACAAGAAGAAGTCTGGAGGAAGAAGAAGAAGATGTCTGGAGGAAGAAGCAGAAGAAGAAGAAGTAGACTGGAGGAAGAAGAAGTAGAAGAAGAAGAAGACAAAGAAGAAGTAGAAGAAGAAGTCTGGAGGAAGAAGAAGAAGAATAAGATGAAGAAGTAGAAGAACAAGTCTGGAGGAAGAAGAAGAAGAAGATGAAGAAGATGAAGTAGAAGAAGAAGAAGTAGAAGAAGTCTGGAAGAAGCAGAAGAAGAAGAAGTCTGGAGGATGAAGAAGAAGAAGGAGAAGTCTGGAGGAAGATGAAGAAGAAGAAGTAGAAGAAGAAGAAGAAGAAGAAAAAGTAGCAGAAGAATAAGTCTGGAGGAAGAAGAAGAAGAAGAAGAAGTCATGAGGAAGAAGAAGAAGAAGAAGAAGAAGAAGAAGTGTGGAGGAAGAAGAAGAAGACGAAGAAGAAGTCTGGAGGAAGAAGAAGAAGAAGAAGAAGTAGACTGGAGGAAGAAGAAGAAGAAGAAGAAGAAGAAGAAGAAGTCTGGAGGAAGAAGATGAAGAAGAAGAAGTCAAGAAGAAGAAGAAGAAGACGTCTGGAGGAAGAAGAAGAAGAAGGCGAATTCTGGAGGAAGAAGAAGAAGAAGAAGAAGAAATCTGGAGGAAGAAGAAAAAGAAGAAGCAGAAGAAGTCTGGAGGAAGTAGATGAAGAAGAAGAAGTCAAGAAGAAGAAGACGTCTGGAGGAAGAAGAAGAAGAAGAAGAAGTCTGGAGGAAGAAGAAGAAGATGAAGAAGAACAAGTCTGGAGGAAGAAGAATTAGACTGGAGGAAGAAGAATAAGAAGAAGACAAAGAAGAAGAAGAAGTCTGGAGGAAGAAGATGAAGATGAAGAAGTCAAGAAGAAGAAGAAGAGGAAGACATCTGGAGGAAGAAGAAGAAGAAGAAGAAGACGAAGTCTGGAGAAAAAAGAAGAAGAAGAAGTCTGGAGGAAGAAGAAGAAGAAGAAGAAGACAAAGAAGTCTGCAGGAAGAAGAAGAAGAAGAAGAAGCAGAAGAAGTCTGGAGGAAGAAGAAGAAGAAGAAGAAGTCTGGAGGAAGAAGCAGAAGAAGTAGAAGTAGACTGGAGGAAGAAGAAGAAGAAGAAGAAGTCAAAGAAGAAGTAGAAGAAGAAGTCTGGAGCAAGAAGAAGAAGAATAAGATGAAGAAATCTGGAGGAAGAAGAAGAAGAAGATGAAGAAGATGAAGTAGAAGAAGAAGAAGTCTGGAAGAAGAAGAAGAAGTCTGGAGGATGAAGAAGAAGAAGGAGAAGTCTGGAGGAAGATGAAGAAGAAGTAGAAGAAGAAGAAGAAGAAAAAGTAGCAGAAGAATAAGTCAGGAGGAAGAAGAAGAAGAAGAAGTCAGGAGGAAGAAGAAGAAGAAGAAGACGAAGAAGAAGTCTGGAGGAAGAAGAAGATGAAGAAAAAGAAGTCTGGAGGAAGAAGAAGAAGATGACGAAGAAGAACATGTCTGGAGGAAGAAGAAGTAGACTGGAGGAAGAAGAAGATTAAGAAGAAGAAGACGAAGAAGAAGAAGAAGTCTGGAGGAAGAAGATGAAGAAGAATAAGTCAAGAAGAAGAAGAAGAAGAAGATGTCTGGAGGAAGAAGAAGAAGAAGATGAAGTCTGGAAGAAGAAGAAGAAGAAGAAGAAGTCTGGAGGAAGAAGAAGAAGAAGAAAAAGAAGAAGCAGAAGAAGTCTGGAGGAAGAAGATGAAGAAGAAGAAGTCAAGAAGAAGAAGAAGAAGACGTCTGGAGGAAGAAGAAGAAGAAGAAGAAGTCTGTAGGAAGAAGAAGATGAAGAAGAAGAACAAGTCTGGAGGAAGAAGAAGAAGAAGTAGACTGGAGGAAGAAGAAGTATAAGAAGAAGACGAAGAAGAAGAAGAAGCAGAAGAAGAAGAAGTCTGGAGGAAGAAGAAGAAGAAGAAGAAGATGTCTGGAGGAAGAAGCAGAAGAAGAAGATGTAGACTGGAGGAAGAAGAAGTAGAAGAAGTAGAAGACAAAGAAGAAGTAGAAGAAGTCTGGAGGAAGAAGAAGAAGAAGATGAAGAAGTAGAAGAACAAGTCTGGAGGAAGAAGATGAAGAAGATGAAGTAGAAGAAGAAGAAGTAGAAGAAGTCTGGAAGAAGAAGAAGAAGAAGAAGACGAAGAAGAAGAAGTCTGGAGGAAGAAGAAGAAGACGAAAAAGAAGTCTGGAGGAAGAAGAAGAAGATGAAGAAGAAGAACAAGTCTTGAGGAAGAAGAAGAAGTAGACTGGAGGAAGAATAATAATAATAATAAGAAGAAGACGTCTGGAGGAAGAAGAAGGAGAAGAAGACAAAGTCTGGAGGAAGAAGAAGAAGAAGAAGAAGTCTGGAGGAAGAAGAAAAAGAAGAAGCAGAAGACGTCTGGAGGAAGAAGATGAAGAAGAAGAAGTCAAGAAGAAGAAGAAGAAGAAGAAGAAGACGTCTGGAGGAAGAAGAAGAAGAAGTCTGGAGGAAGAAGAAGATGAAGAAGAAGAACAAGTCTGGAGGAAGAAGAAGAAGAAGTAGACTGGAAGAAGAAGACGAAGAAGACGAAGAAGAAGAAGTCTGGAGGAAGAAGATGAAGAAGAAGAAGTCAAGAAGAAGAAGAAGAAGAAGACGTCTGGAGGAAGAAGAAGAAGAAGACGAAGTCTGGAGGAAGAATAATAATAATAATAAGAAGAAGTCTGGAGGAAGAAGAAAAAGAAGAAGCAGAAGAAGTCTGGAGGAATTGGATGAAGAAGAAGTCAAGAAGAAGAAGAAGAAGAAGACATCTGGAGGAAGAAGAAGAAGAAGTCTGGAGGAAGAAGAAGAAGATGAAGAAGAACAAGTCTGGAGGAAGAAGAAGAAGAAGAAGTAGACTGGAGGAAGAAGAAGAATAAGAAGAAGGCGAAGAAGAAGAAGAAGTCTGGAGGAAGAAGATGAAGAAGAAGAAGTCAAGAAGAAGAAGAAGACATCTGGAGGAAGAAGAAAAAGAGGAAGACGAAGTCTGGAGGAAAAAGAAGAAGAAGAAGAAGATGTCTGGAGGAAGAAGCAGAAGAAGTAGAAGTAGACTGGAGGAAGAAGAAGAAGAAGAAGAAGAAGAAGTCAAAGAAGAAGTAGAAGAAGAAGTCTGGAGGAAGAAGAAGAAGAATAAGATGAAGAAGTAGAAGAAGAAGTCTGGAGGAAGAAGAAGAAGAAGATGAAGTTGAAGAAGAAGTCTGGAAGAAGAAGAAGAAGAAGAAGTCTGCAGGATGAAGAAGAAGAAGGAGAAGTCTGGAGGAAGATGAAGAAGAAGTAGAAGAAGAAGAAGAAGAAAAAGTAGCAGAAGAATAAGTCAGGAGGAAGAAGAAGAAGTCAGGAGGAAGAAGAAGAAGAAGACGAAGAAGAAGAAGTCTGGAGGAAGAAGAAGACGAAGAAGAAGAAGTCTGGAGGAAGAAGAAGAAGATGACGAAGAAGAACATGTCTGGAGGAAGAAGAAGTAGACTGGAGGAAGAAGAAGAATAAGAAGAAGAAGACGAAGAAGACGAAGAAGAAGTCTGGAGGAAGAAGATGAAGAAGAAGAAGTCAAGAAGAAGAAGAAGAGGAAGACATCTGGAGGAAGAAGAATAAGAAGAAGACGAAGTCTGGAGGAAAAAGAAGAAGAAGAAGTCTGGAGGAAGAAGAAGAAGAAGAAGACAAAGAAGTCTGCAGGAAGAAGAAGAAGAAGAAGCAGAAGTAGTCTGGAGGAAGAAGAAGAAGAAGAAGATGTCTGGAGGAAGAAGAAGAAGAAGTAGAAGTAGACTGGAGGAAGAAGACGAAGAAGAAGAAGTCAAAGAAGAAGTAGAAGAAGAAGTCTGGAGGAAGAAGAAGAAGAATAAGATGAAGAAGTAGAAGAAGTCTGGAGGAAGAAGAAGAAGAAGACGAAGAAGATGAAGTAGAAGAAGAAGAAGTCTGGAAGAAGAAGAAGAAGAAGTCTGGAGGATGAAGAAGAAGAAGGAGAAGTCTGGAGGAAGATGAAGAAGAAGTAGAAGAAGAAGAAGAAGAAAAAGTAGCAGAAGAATAAGTCAGCAGGAAGAAGAAGAAGAAGAAGAAGTCAGGAGGAAGAAGAAGAAGAAGAAGACGAAGTAGAAGAAGTCTGGAGGAAGAAGAAGACGAAGAAAAAGAAGTCTGGAGGAAGAAGAAGAAGATGACGAAGAAGAACATGTCTGGAGGAAGAAGAAGTAGACTGGAGGAAGAAGAAGAATAATAAGAAGAAGACGAAGAAGAAGAAGAAGTCTGGAGGAAGAAGATGAAGAAGAATAAGTCAAGAAGAAGAAGAAGAAGAAGATGTCTGGAGGAAGAAGAAGAAGAAGATGAAGTCTGGAGGATGAAGAAGAAGAAGTCTGGAGGAAGAAGAAGAAGAAGAAAAAGAAGAAGCAGAAGAAGTCTGGAGGAAGAAGATGAAGAAGAAGAAGTCAAGAAGAAGAAGAAGACGTCTGGAGGAAGAAGAAGAAGAAGTCTGTAGGAAGAAGAAGATGAAGAAGAAGAACAAGTCTGGAGGAAGAAGAAGAAGAAGTAGACTGGAGGAAGAAGAAGTATAAGAAGAAGACGATGAAGAAGAAGAAGCAGAACAAGAAGAAGTCTGGAGGAAGAAGAAGAAGAAGATTGGAGGAAGAAGCAGAAGAAGAAGATGTAGACTGGAGGAAGAAGAAGTAGAAGACAAAGAAGAAGTAGAAGAAGAAGTCTGGAGGAAGAAGAAGAATAAGATGAAGAAGTAGAAGAACAAGTCTGGATGAAGAAGAAGATGAAGAAGAAGAAGTCTGGAGGAAGAAGAAGAAGACGAAGAAGAAGTCTGGAGGAAGAAGAAGAAGATGAAGAAGAAGAACAAGTCTTGAGGAAGAAGAAGAAGAAGAAGAAGAAGTAGACTGGAGGAAGAAGAAGAATAATAGAAGAAGAAGAAGACGTGTGGAGGAAGAAGAAGAAGAAGAAGACGAAGTCTGGAGAAAGAAGAAGAAGAAGAAGAAGTCTGGAGGAAGAAGAAAAAGAAGAAGCAGAAGAAGTCTGGAGGAAGAAGATGAAGAAGAAGAAGTCAAGAAGAAGAAGAAGAAGAAGAAGACGTCTGGAGGAAGAAGAAGAAGAAGTCTGGAGGAAGAAGAAGATGAAGAAGAAGAACAAGTCTGGAGGAAGAAGAAGAAGAAGAAGAAGTAGACTGGAGGAAGAAGAAGAAGAAGAAGACGAAGAAGAAGAAGTCTGGAGGAAGAAGATGAAGAAGAAGAAGTCAAGAAGAAGAAGAAGAAGAAGACGTCTGGAGGAAGAAGAAGAAGAAGACGAAGTCTGGAGGAATAATAATAATAATAAGAAGAAGAAGTCTGGAGGAAGAAGAAAAAGAAGAAGCAGAAGAAGTCTGGAGGAATTGGATGAAGAAGAAGAAGTCAAGAAGAAGAAGAAGAAGACGTCTGGAGGAAGAAGAAGAAGAAGAAGAAGAAGTCTGGAGGAAGAAGAAGAAGATGAAGAAGAACAAGTCTGGAGGAAGAAGAAAAAGAAGAAGTTGACTGGAGGAAGAAGAAGAAGAAGAAGACGAAGAAGAAGAAGAAGAAGAAGTCTGGAGGAAGAAGATGAAGAAGAAGAAATCAAGAAGAAGAAGAAGAAGAAGACGTCTGGAGGAAGAAGAAGAAGAAGACGAAGTCTGGAGGAAGAATAATAATAATAATAATAAGAAGAAGTCTGGAGGAAGAAGAAAAAGAAGAAGCAGAAGAAGTCTGGAGGAATTGGATGAAGAAGAAGAAGTCAAGAAGAAGAAGAAGAAGAAGACGTCTGGAGGAAGAAGAAGAAGAAGAAGAAGAAGTCTAGAAGAAGAAGAAGAAGAACAAGTCTGGAGGAAGAAGAAGAAGAAGAAGTAGACTGGAGGAAGAATAAGAATAAGAAGAAGACGAAGAAGAAGAAGAAGAAGTCTGGAGGAAGAAGATGAAGAAGAAGACGTCAAGAAGAAGAAGAAGACATCTGGAGGAAGAAGAAAAAGAAGAAGACAAAGTCTGGAGGAAAAAGAAGAAGAAGAAGAAGATGTCTGGAGGAAGAAGCAGAAGAAGTAGAAGTAGACTGGAGGAAGAAGAAGAAGAAGAAGAAGTCAAAGAAGAAGTAGAAGAAGAAGTCTGGAGGAAGAAGAATAAGAATAAGATGAAGAAGTAGAAGAAGAAGTCTGGAGGAAGAAGAAGAAGAAGATGAAGAAGATGAAATAGAAGAAGAAGTCTGGAAGAAGAAGAAGAAGAAGAAGTCTGCAGGATGAAGAAGAAGAAGGAGAAGTCTGGAGGAAGATGAAGAAGAAGAAGAAGAAAAAGTAGCAGAAGAATAAGTCAGGAGGAAGAAGAAGAAGTCAGGAGGAAGAAGACGAAGAAGACAAAGAAGAAGTCTGGAGGAAGAAGAAGACGAAGAAGAAGAAGTCTGGAGGAAGAAGAAGAAGATGACGAAGAAGAACATGTCTGGACGAAGAAGAAGTAGACTGGAGGAAGAAGAAGAATAAGAAGAAGAAGACGAAGAAGACGAAGAAGAAGTCTGGAGGAAGAAGATGAAGAAGAATAAGTCAAGAAGAAGAAGAAGAAGAAGATGTCTTGAGGAGGAAGAAGAAGAAGATGAAGTCTGGAAGAAGAAGAAGAAGAAGAAGAAGAAGTCTGGAGGAAGAAGAAGAAGAAAAAGAAGAAGCAGAAGAAGTCTGGAGGAAGAAGATGAAGAAGAAGAAGTCAAGAAGAAGAAGAAGTAGAAGACGTCTGGAGGAAGAAGAAGAAGAAGAAGAAGAAGTCTGTAGGAAGAAGAAGAAGATGAAGAAGAAGAACAAGTCTGGAGGAGGAAGAAGAAGAAGAAGTAGACTGGAGGAAGAAGAAGTATAAGAAGAAGACGAAGAAGAAGAAGAAGCAGAACAAGAAGAAGTCTGGAGGAAGAAGAAGAAGAAGAAGATGTCTGGAGGAAGAAGCAGAAGAAGAAGATGTAGACTGGAGGAAGAAGAAGTAGAAGAAGAAGAAGACAAAGATAAGTAGAAGAAGAAGTCTGGAGGAAGAAGAAGAATAAGATGAAGAAGTAGAAGAACAAGTCTGGAGGAAGAAGAAGAAGAAGATGAAGAAGATGAAGTAGAAGAAGAAGCAGAAGAAGTCTGGAAGAAGAAGAAGAAGAAGAAGTCTGGAGGATGAAGAAGAAGGAGAAGTCTGGAGGAAGATGAAGAAAAATTAGCAGAAGAATAAGTCTGGAGGAAGAAGAAGAAGAAGAAGAAGTCAGGAAGAAGAAGAAGAAGACGGAGAAGAAGAAGTCTGGAGGAAGAAGAACAAGATGAAGAAGAAGTCTGGAGGAAGAAGAAGAAGATGAAGAAGAAGAACAAGTCTTGAGGAAGAAGAAGAAGAAGAAGAAGAAGTAGACTGGAGGAAGAAGAAGAATAATAGAAGAAGAAGAAGACGTGTGGAGGAAGAAGAAGAAGAAGAAGACGAAGTCTGGAGAAAGAAGAAGAAGAAGAAGAAGTCTGGAGGAAGAAGAAAAAGAAGAAGCAGAAGAAGTCTGGAGGAAGAAGATGAAGAAGAAGTCAAGAAGAAGAAGAAGAAGAAGAAGACGTCTGGAGGAAGAAGAAGAAGAAGTCTGGAGGAAGAAGAAGATGAAGAAGAAGAACAAGTCTGGAGGAAGAAGAAGAAGAAGAAGAAGTAGACTGGAGGAAGAAGAAGAAGAAGACGAAGAAGAAGAAGTCTGGAGGAAGAAGATGAAGAAGAAGTCAAGAAGAAGAAGAAGACGTCTGGAGGAAGAAGAAGAAGAAGACGAAGTCTGGAGGAATAATAATAATAATAATAATAAGAAGAAGTCTGGAGGAAGAAGAAAAAGAAGAAGCAGAAGAAGTCTGGAGGAATTGGATGAAGAAGAAGAGGTCAAGAAGAAGAAGAAGAAGACGTCTGGAGGAAGAAGAAGAAGAAGAAGAAGAAGTCTGGAGGAAGAAGAAGAAGATGAAGAAGAACAAGTCTGGAGGAAGAAGAAAAAGAAGAAGTAGACTGGAGGAAGAAGAAGAAGAAGAAGACGAAGAAGAAGAAGAAGAAGAAGTCTGGAGGAAGAAGATGAAGAAGAAGAAATCAAGAAGAAGAAGAAGAAGACGTCTGGAGGAAGAAGAAGAAAAAGTCTGGAGGAAGAATAATAATAATAAGAATAAGAAGAAGTCTGGAGGAAGAAGAAAAAGAAGAAGCAGAAGAAGTCTGGAGGAATTGGATGAAGAAGAAGAAGTCAAGAAGAAGAAGAAGAAGAAGACGTCTGGAGGAAGAAGAAGAAGAAGAAGAAGTCTAGAAGAAGAAGAAGAAGAACAAGTCTGGAGGAAGAAGAAGAAGAAGAAGTAGACTGGAGGAAGAATAAGAATAAGAAGAAGACGAAGAAGAAGAAGAAGAAGAAGTCTGGAGGAAGAAGATGAAGAAGAAGACGTCAAGAAGAAGAAGAAGACATCTGGAGGAAGAAGAAAAAGAAGAAGACGAAGTCTGGAGGAAAAAGAAGAAGAAGAAGAAGGTGTCGAGGAAGAAGCAGAAGAAGTAGAAGTAGACTGGAGGAAGAAGAAGAAGAAGAAGAAGTCAAAGAAGAAGTAGAAGAAGAAGTCTGGAGGAAGAAGAATAAGAATAAGATGAAGAAGTAGAAGAAGAAGTCTGGAGGAAGAAGAAGAAGAAGATGAAGAAGATGAAATAGAAGAAGAAGTCTGGAAGAAGAAGAAGAAGAAGAAGTCTGCAGGATGAAGAAGAAGAAGGAGAAGTCTGGAGGAAGATGAAGAAGAAGAAGAAGAAAAAGTAGCAGAAGAATAAGTCAGGAGGAAGAAGAAGAAGTCAGGAGGAAGAAGAAGAAGAAGACAAAGAAGAAGTCCGGAGGAAGAAGAAGACGAAGAAGAAGAAGTCTGGAGGAAGAAGAAGAAGATGACGAAGAAGAACATGTCTGGAAGAAGAAGAAGTAGACTGGAGGAAGAAGAAGAATAAGAAGAAGACGAAGAAGAAGTCTGGAGGAAGAAGATGAAGAAGAATAAGTCAAGAAGAAGAAGAAGAAGAAGATGTCTTGGGCAGGAAGAAGAAGAAGATGAAGTCTGGAAGAAGAAGAAGAAGAAGAAGAAGAAGTCTGGAGGAAGAAGAAGAAGAAAAAGAAGAAGCAGAAGAAGTCTGGAGGAAGAAGATGAAGAAGAAGAAGTCAAGAAGAAGAAGAAGTAGAAGACGTCTGGAGGAAGAAGAAGAAGAAGAAGAAGAAGTCTGTAGGAAGAAGAAGAAGATGAAGAAGAAGAACAAGTCTGGAGGAGGAAGAAGAAGAAGAAGTAGACTGGAGGAAGAAGAAGTATAAGAAGAAGATGAAGAAGAAGAAGAAGCAGAACAAGAAGAAGTCTGGAGGAAGATGAAGAAGAAGAAGATGTCTGGAGGAAGAAGCAGAAGAAGAAGATGTAGACTGGAGGAAGAAGAAGTAGAAGAAGAAGAAGACAAAGATAAGTAGAAGAAGAAGTCTGGAGGAAGAAGAAGAATAAGATGAAGAAGTAGAAGAACAAGTCTGGAGGAAGAAGAAGAAGAAGATGAAGAAGATGAAGTAGAAGAAGAAGCAGAAGAAGTCTGGAAGAAGAAGAAGAAGAAGAAGTCTGGAGGATGAAGAAGAAGAAGGAGAAGTCTGGAGGAAGATGAAGAAAAATTAGCAGAAGAATAAGTCTGGAGGAAGAAGAAGAAGAAGAAGAAGTCAGGAAGAAGAAGAAGAAGAAGACGGAGAAGAAGAAGTCTGGAGGAAGAAGAACAAGATGAAGAAGAAGTCTGGAGGAAGAAGAAGAAGATGAAGAAGAAGAACAAGTCTGGAGGAAGAAGAAGAAGAAGAAGAAGAAGTCTGGAGGAAGAAGATGAAGAAGAAGAAGTCAAGAAGAAGAAGAAGAAGACGTCTGGAGGAAGAAGAAGAAGAAGATGAAGTCTGGAGGAAGAAGAAGAAGAAGAAGTCTGGAGGAAGAAGAAAAAGAAGAAGCAGAAGAAGTCTGGAGGAAGAAGATGAAGAAGAAGAAGTCAAGAAGAAGAAGAAGAAGAAGCAGACGTCTGGAGGAAGAAGAAGAAGAAGAAGAAGTCTGGAGGAAGAAGAACAAGAAGAAGAAGGTCTGGAGGAAGAAGAACAAGAAATCTGGAGGAAGAAGACGAAGCAGAAGAAGAAGAAGTCTGGAGGAAGAAGAAGAAGAAGAAGAAGAAGAAGAAGTCTGGCGGATGAAGAAGAAGAAGAAGAAGAAGAAGTCTGGAGGAAGAGCAAGAAGAAGATGAAGAAGATGTCAAGAAGAAGAAGAAGAAGTCTGGAGGAAGAAGAAGAAGCAGAAGAAGTCTGGACTAAGTAGAAGAAGAAGAAGTCTGCAGGAAGAAGTAGAAGAAGATGAAGAAGATGAAGTGGAAGAAGAAGAAGAAGACGTCTGGAAGAAGAAGAAGCAGAAGTCTGGAGGGAGAAGAAGAAGAAGGAGAAGTTTGGAGGAAGATGAAGAAGTAGAAGAAGAAGAAGAAAAAGTAGCAGAAGAATAAGTCTGGAGGAAGAAGAAGAAGAAGAAGTCAGGAGGAAGAAGAAGAAGAAGACGAAGAAGAGGAAGTCTGGAGGAAGAAGAAGAAGATGAAGAAGAAGTCTGGAGGAAGAAGAAGAAGAAGATGTCTGGAGGAAGAAGAAGAAGAAGAGGAGGTAGACTGGAGGAAGAAGAAGATTAAGAAGAAGAAGACAATGAAGAAGAAGAAGAAGTCTGGCGGAAGAAGACGAAGAAGAAGTCAAGAAGAAGAAGAAGAAGAAGAAGACGACGTCTGGAGGAAGCAGAAGAAGTCTGGAGGAAGAAGAAGAAGAAGAAGAAGAAGTCTGGAGGAAGAAGAAGAAGAAGAGGAAGAAGTCTGGAGGAAGAAGAAGAAGAAGATGAAGAAGTAGAAGAAGGAGTCTGGAGGAAGAAGAAGAAGAAAAAGAAGAAGAAAAAGAAGAAGTCTGGAGGAAGAAGAAGAAGAAGAAGAAGAAGTCTGGAGGCAGCAGCAGCAGAAGAAGAAGTCTGGAAGAAGAAGAAGAAGAAGAAGAAGTCTGGAGGAGGAAGAAGAAGAAGAAGAAGACGAAGTCTGGAGGAAGAAGAAGAAGAAGAAAAAGAAGAAGGAGAGGAAGAAGAAGTCTGGAGGAAGAAGAAAAAGAAGAAGAAGAAGTCTGGAGGAAGAAGAAGAAGAAGCAGGAGAAGAAGAAGGCTGGAGGAAGAAGAAGAAGAAGAAGATGAAATCTGGAGGAAGAAGAAGAAGCAGAAGAAGAATAATAATAAGAAATCTGGAGGAAGAAGAAGAAGAAGAAGAAGAAGAAGTCTGGAGGACGAAGAAGAAGAAGAAGTCTGGAGGAAGAAGAAGAAGAATTCTGGAAGAAGAAGAAGAAGAAGTCTGGAGGATGAAGAAGAAGAAGGAGAAGTCTGGAGGAAGATGAAGAAGAAGAAGTAGAAGAAGAAGAAGAAAAAGTAGCAGAAGATTAAGTCTGGAGGAAGAAGAAGAAGAAGTCAGGAGGAAGAAGAAGAAGAAGAAGACGAAGAAGAAGAAGTCTGGAGGAAGAAGACGAAGAAGAAGAAGACGAAGAAGAAGAAGAAGAAGATGTCTGGAGGAAGAAGAAGAAGAAGAAGACGAAGAAGAAGAAGAAGAAGATGTCTGGAGGAAGAAGCAGAAGAAGAAGAAGTAGCCTGGAGGATGAAGAAGAATAATAAGATGAAGAAGTAGAAGGAGAAGTCTGGAGGAAGAAGAAGAAGATGATGAAGAAGATGAAGTAGAAGAAGAAGAAGAAGAAGACAAAGAAGAAGTAGAAGAAGAAGTCTGGAGGAAGAAGAATAAGAATAAGATGAAGATGTAGAAGAAGAAGTCTGGAGGAAGAAGATGAAGAAGATGAAGTAGAAGAAGAAGAAGAAGAAGTCTGGAAGAAGAAGAAGAAGAAGAAGTCTGGAGCATGAAGAAGAAGGAGAAGTCTGGAGGAAGATGAAGAAGAAGTAGAAGAAGAAGAAGAAAAAAATGTAGCAGAAGAATAAGTCTGGAGGAAGAAGAAGAAGAAGAAGAAGAAGAAGTCAGGAGGAAGAAGAAGACGAAGAAGAAGAAGTCTGGAGGAAGAAGAAGACGAAGAAGAAGAAGTCTGGAGGAAGAAGAAGATGACAAAGAAGAACAAGTCTGGAGGAAGAAGAAGTTGACTGGAGGAAGAAGAAGAATAAGAAGAAGAAGACGAAGAAGAAGAAGAAGTCTGGAGGAAGAAGATGAAGAAGAAGAAGTCAAGAAGAAGAAGAAGAAGACGTCTGGAGGAAGAAGAAGAAGAAGACGAAGTCTGGAGGAAGAAGAAGAAGAAGAAGAAGAATTCTGGAGGAAGAAGAAGAAGAAGAAAAAGAAGAAGCAGAAGAAGTCTGGAGGAAGAAGATGAAGAAGAAGAAGTCAAGAAGAAGAAGAAGAAGAAGAAGACGTCTGGAGGAAGAAGAAGAAGAACAAGTCTTTAGGAAGAAGAAGAAGATGAAGAAGAAGAACAAGTCTGGAGGAAGAAGAAGAGGAAGAAGTAGACTGGAGGAAGAAGAAGAATAAGAAGAAGATGATGAAGAAGAAGAAGAACAAGAAGATGTCTGGAGGAAGAAGAAGAAGAAGAAGATATCTGGAGGAAGAAGCAGAAGAAGAAGAAGTAGACTGGAGGAAGAAGAAGAAGAAGAACAAGTCTGGAGGAAGAAGAAGAAGAAGAAGTAGACTGGAGGAAGAAGAAGTATAAGAAGAAGACAAAGAAGAAGAAGAACAAGAAGAAGTCTGGAGGAAGAAGAAGAAGATGTCTGGAGGAAGAAGCAGAAGAAGAAGAAGTAGACTGGAGGAAGAAGAAGTAGAAGAAGAAGAAGACAAAGAAGAAGTAGAAGAAGAAGTCTGGAGGAAGAAGAAGAAGAATAAGATGAAGAAGTAGAAGAACAAGTCTGGAGGAAGAAGAAGAAGAAGATGAAGAAGATGAAGTAGAAGAAGAAGAAGTAGAAGAAGTCTGGAAGAAGCAGAAGAAGAAGAAGTCTGGAGGATGAAGAAGAAGAAGGAGAAGTCTGGAGGAAGATGAAGAAGAAGAAGTAGAAGAAGAAGAAGAAGAAGAAAAAGTAGCAGAAGAATAAGTCTGGAGGAAGAAGAAGAAGAAGAAGTCAGGAGGAAGAAGAAGAAGAAGACGAAGAAGAAGAAGTGTGGAGGAAGAAGAAGAAGACGAAGAAGAAGAAGTCTGGAGGAAGAAGAAGAAGAAGAAGAAGTAGACTGGAGGAAGAAGAAGAAGAAGAAGAAGAAGAAGAAGAAGAAGAAGAAGTCTGGAGGAAGAAGATGAAGAAGAAGAAGTCAAGAAGAAGAAGAAGAAGAAGACGTCTGGAGGAAGAAGAAGAGGAAGGCGAATTCTGGAGGAAGAAGAAGAAGAAGAAGAAGAAATCTGGAGGAAGAAGAAAAAGAAGAAGCAGAAGAAGTCTGGAGGAAGTAGATGAAGAAGAAGAAGTCAAGAAGAAGAAGAAGAAGAAGAAGACGTCTGGAGGAAGAAGAAGAAGAAGAAGAAGTCTGGAGGAAGAAGAAGAAGATGAAGAAGAACAAGTCTGGAGGAAGAAGAAGAAGAAGAAGTAGACTGGAGGAAGAAGAATAAGAAGAAGACAAAGAAGAAGAAGAAGAAGTCTGGAGGAAGAAGATGAAGATGAAGAAGTCAAGAAGAAGAAGAAGAGGAAGACATCTGGAGGAAGAAGAAGAAGAAGAAGACGAAGTCTGGAGGAAAAAGAAGAAGAAGAAGTCTGGAGGAAGAAGAAGAAGAAGAAGAAGACAAAGAAGTCTGCAGGAAGAAGAAGAAGAAGAAGAAGCAGAAGAAGTCTGGAGGAAGAAGAAGAAGAAGAAGAAGTCTGGAGGAAGAAGCAGTAGAAGTAGACTGGAGGAAGAAGAAGAAGAAGAAGAAGTCAAAGAAGAAGTAGAAGAAGAAGTCTGGAGCAAGAAGAAGAAGAATAAGATGAAGAAATCTGGAGGAAGAAGAAGAAGAAGATGAAGAAGATGAAGTAGAAGAAGAAGAAGTCTGGAAGAAGAAGAAGAAGTCTGGAGGATGAAGAAGAAGAAGGAGAAGTCTGGAGGAAGATGAAGAAGAAGTAGAAGAAGAAGAAGAAGAAAAAGTAGCAGAAGAATAAGTCAGCAGGAAGAAGAAGAAGAAGAAGAAGTCAGGAGGAAGAAGAAGAAGAAGAAGACGAAGAAGAAGTCTGGAGGAAGAAGAAGACGAAGAAAAAGAAGTCTGGAGGAAGAAGAAGAAGATGACGAAGAAGAACATGTCTGGAGGAAGAAGAAGTCGACTGGAGGAAGAAGAAGATTAAGAAGAAGAAGACGAAGAAGAAGAAGAAGTCTGGAGGAAGAAGATGAAGAAGAATAAGTCAAGAAGAAGAAGAAGAAGAAGATGTCTGGAGGAAGAAGAAGAAGAAGATGAAGTCTGGAAGAAGAAGAAGAAGAAGAAGAAGTCTGGAGGAAGAAGAAGAAGAAGAAAAAGAAGAAGCAGAAGAAGTCTGGAGGAAGAAGATGAAGAAGAAGAAGTCAAGAAGAAGAAGAAGAAGACGTCTGGAGGAAGAAGAAGAAGAAGAAGAAGTCTGTAGGAAGAAGAAGATGAAGAAGAAGAACAAGTCTGGAGGAAGAAGAAGAAGAAGTAGACTGGAGGAAGAAGAAGTATAAGAAGAAGACGAAGAAGAAGAAGAAGAAGCAGAAGAAGAAGAAGTCTGGAGGAAGAAGAAGAAGAAGAAGACGATGTCTGGAGGAAGAAGCAGAAGAAGAAGATGTAGACTGGAGGAAGAAGAAGTAGAAGAAGTAGAAGACAAAGAAGAAGTAGAAGAAGTCTGGAGGAAGAAGAAGAAGAAGATGAAGAAGTAGAAGAACAAGTCTGGAGGAAGAAGATGAAGAAGATGAAGTAGAAGAAGAAGAAGTAGAAGAAGTCTGGAAGAAGAAGAAGAAGAAGAAGACGAAGAAGAAGAAGTCTGGAGGAAGAAGAAGAAGACAAAAAAGAAGTCTGGAGGAAGAAGAAGAAGATGAAGAAGAAGAACAAGTCTTGAGGAAGAAGAAGAAGAAGAAGAAGTAGACTGGAGGAATAATAATAATAATAAGAAGAAGACGTCTGGAGGAAGAAGAAGAAGAAGAAGACGAAGTCTGGAGGAAGAAGAAGAATCAGAAGAAGTCTGGAGGAAGAAGAAAAAGAAGAAGCAGAAGAAGTCTGGAGGAAGAAGATGAAGAAGAAGAAGTCAAGAAGAAGAAGACGTCTGGAGGAAGAAGAAGAAGAAGTCTGGAGGAAGAAGAAGATGAAGAAGAAGAACAAGTCTGGAGGAAGAAGAAGAAGAAGAAGAAGTAGACTGGAAGAAGAAGACGAAGAAGACGAAGAAGAAGAAGTCTGGAGGAAGAAGATGAAGAAGAAGAAGTCAAGAAGAAGAAGAAGAAGAAGACGTCTGGAGAAAGAAGAAGAAGAAGACGAAGTCTGGAGGAAGAATAATAATAAGAAGAAGAAGAAGTCTGGAGGAAGAAGAAAAAGAAGAAGCAGAAGAAGTCTGGAGGAATTGGATGAAGAAGAAGAAGTCAAGAAGAAGAAGAAGAAGAAGACGTCTGGAGGAAGAAGAAGAAGAAGAAGAAGTCTGGAGGAAGAAGAAGAAGATGAAGAAGAACAAGTCTGGAGGAAGAAGAAGGAGAAGAAGTAGACTGGAGGAAGAAGAAGAATAAGAAGAAGACGAAGAAGAAGAAGAAGAAGAAGTCTGGAGGAAGAAGATGAAGAAGAAGTCAAGAAGAAGAAGAAGACATCTGGAGGAAGAAGAAAAAGAGGAAGACGAAGTCTGGAGGAAAAAGAAGAAGAAGAAGAAGATGTCTGGAGGAAGAAGCAGAAGAAGTAGAAGTAGACTGGAGGAAGAAGAAGAAGAAGAAGAAGAAGTCAAAGAAGAAGTAGAAGAAGAAGTCTGGAGGAAGAAGAAGAAGAAGAAGATGAAGAAGTAGAAGAAGAAGTCTGGAGGAAGAAGAAGAAGAAGATGAAGAAGATGAAGTTGAAGAAGAAGTCTGGAAGAAGAAGAAGAAGAAGAAGTCTGCAGGATGAAGAAGAAGAAGGAGAAGTCTGGAGGAAGATGAAGAAGAAGTAGAAGAAGAAGAAGAAGAAAAAGTAGCAGAAGAATAAGTCAGGAGGAAGAAGAAGAAGTCAGGAGGAAGAAGAAGAAGAAGACGAAGAAGAAGAAGTCTGGAGGAAGAAGAAGACGAAGAAGAAGAAGTCTGGAGGAAGAAGAAGAAGATGACGAAGAAGAACATGTCTGGAGGAAGAAGAAGTAGACTGGAGGAAGAAGAAGAATAAGAAGAAGAAGACGAAGAAGACGAAGAAGAAGTCTGGAGGAAGAAGATGAAGCAGAATAAGTCAAGAAGAAGAAGAAGAAGAAGATGTCTTGAGGAGGAAGAAGAAGAAGATGAAGTCTGGAAGAAGAAGAAGAAGAAGAAGAAGAAGTCTGGAGGAAGAAGAAGAAGAAGAAAAAGAAGAAGCAGAAGAAGTCTGGAGGAAGAAGATGAAGAAGAAGAAGTCAAGAAGAAGAAGAAGAAGAAGAAGACGTCTGGAGGAAGAAGAAGAAGATGAAGAAGAAGAACAAGTCTGGAGGAAGAAGAAGAAGAAGTAGACTGGAGGAAGAAGAAGAATAAGAAGAAGACGAAGAAGAAGAAGAAGCAGAACAAGAAGAAGTCTGGAGGAAGAAGAAGAAGAAGAAGATGTCTGGAGGAAGAAGCAGAAGAAGAAGATGTAGACTGGAGGAAGAAGAAGTAGAAGAAGAAGAAGACAAAGAAGAAGTAGAAGAAGAAGTCTGGAGGAAGAATAAGAATAAGATGAAGAAGTAGAAGAACAAGTCTGGAGGAAGAAGAAGAAAAAGATGAAGAAGATGAAGTAGAAGAAGAAGCAGAAGAAGTCTGGAAGAAGAAGAAGAAGAAGAAGTCTGGAGGATGAAGAAGAAGAAGGAGAAGTCTGGAGGAAGATGAAGAAGAAGAAGTAGAAGAAGAAGAAGAAGAAGAAAAAGTAGCAAGAATAAGTCTGGAGGAAGAAGAAGAAGAAGAAGAAGAAGTCAGGAAGAAGAAGAAGAAGAAGAAGAACAAGTCTGGAGGAAGAAGAAGAAGATGAAGAAGAACAAGTCTGGAGGAAGAAGAAGAAGAAGAAGAAGTAGACTGGAGGAAGAAGAAGAAGAAGAAGAAGTCTGGAGGAAGAAGATGAAGAAGAAGAAGTCAAGAAGAAGAAGAAGAAGACGTCTGGAGGAAGAAGAAGAAGAAGAAGATGAAGTCTGGAGGAAGACGAAGAAGAAGAAGTCTGGAGGAAGAAGAAAAAGAAGCAGAAGAAGTCTGGAGGAAGAAGATGAAGAAGAAGAAGTCAAGAAGAAGAAGAAGAAGAAGAAGACGTCTGGAGGAAGAAGAAGAAGAAGAAGAAGTCTGGAGGAAGAAGAAGAAGAAGAAGAAGTCTGGATGACGAAGAAGAAGAAGAAGAAGTCTGGAGGAAGAAGAAAAAGAAGTCTGGAAGAAGAAGAAGAAGAAGTCTGGAGGATGAAGAAGAAGAAGGAGAAGTCTGGAGGAAGATGAAGAAGAAGAAGTAGAAGAAGAAGAAGAAGAAAAAGTAGCAGAAGATTAAGTCTGGAGGAAGAAGAAGAAGAAGCCAGGAGGAAGAAGAGGAAGACGAAGAAGAAGAAGTCTGGAGGAAGAAGACGAAGAAGAAGAAGTCTGGAGGAAGAAGAAGAAGAAGACAAAGAAGAAGAAGAAGAAGATGTCTGGAGGAAGAAGCAGAAGAAGAAGAAGTAGCCTGGAGGAAGAAGAAGAAGAATAAGATGAAGAAGTAGAAGGAGAAGTCTGGAGGAAGAAGAAGAAGATGATGAAGAAGATGAAGTAAAAGAAGAAGAAGAAGAAGACGAAGAAGTAGAAGAAGAAGTCTGGAGGAAGAAGAAGAAGAATAAGATGAAGATGTAGAAGAAGAAGTCTGGAGGAAGAAGAAGAAGAAGATGAAGAAGATGAAGTAGAAGAAGAAGAAGAAGAAGTCTGGAAGAAGAAGAAGAAGAAGAAGTCTGGAGCATGAAGAAGAAGGAGAAGTCTGGAGGAAGATGAAGAAGAAGTAGAACAAGAAGAAGAAGAAAAAGTAGCAGAAGAATAAGTCTGGAGGAAGAAGAAGAAGAAGAAGAAGAAGAAGAATTCAGGAGGAAGAAGAAGACGAAGAAGAAGAAGTCTGGAGGAAGAAGAAGACGAAGAAGAAGAAGTCTGGAGGAAGAAGAAGATGACAAAGAAGAACAAGTCTGGAGGAAGAAGAAGTTGACTGGAGGAAGAAGAAGAATAATAAGAAGAAGACGAAGAAGAAGAAGAAGTCTGGAGGAAGAAGATGAAGAAGAAGAAGTCAAGAAGAAGAAGAAGAAGACGTCTGGAGGAAGAAGAAGAAGAAGACGAAGTCTTGAGGAGGAAGAAGAAGAAGAAGCAGAAAAATTCTGGAGGAAGAAGAAGAAGAAGAAAAAGAAGAAGCAGAAGAAGTCTGGAGGAAGAAGATGAAGAAGAAGAAGTGAAGAAGAAGAAGAAGAAGAAGACGTCTGGAGGAAGAAGAAGAAGAACAAGTCTGTAGGAAGAAGAAGAAGATGAAGAAGAAGAACAAGTCTGGAGGAAGAAGAAGAGGATGAAGTAGACTGGAGGAAGAAGAAGAATAAGAAGAAGATGATGAAGAAGAAGAAGAACAAGAAGAAGTCTGGAGGAAGAAGAAGAAGAAGAAAATATCTGGAGGAAGAAGCAGAAGAAGAAGAAGTAGACTGGAGGAAGAAGAAGAAGAAGAACAAGTCTAGAGGAAGAAGAAGAAGAAGAAAAAGTAGACTGGAGGAAGAAGAAGTATAAGAAGAAGACAAAGAAGAAGAAGAACAAGAAGTCTGGAGGAAGAAGAAGAAGATGAAGATGTCTGGAGGAAGAAGCAGAAGAAGAAGAAGTAGACTGGAGGAAGAAGAAGTAGAAGAAGAAGAAGACAAAGAAGAAGTAGAAGAAGAAGTCTGGAGGAAGAAGAATAAGAATAAGATGAAGAAGTAGAAGAACAAGTCTGGAGGAAGAAGAAGAAGAAGATGAAGAAGATGAAGTAGAAGAAGAAGAAGTAGAAGAAGTCTGGAAGAAGCAGAAGAAGAAGAAGTCTGGAGGATGAAGAAGAAGAAGGAGAAGTCTGGAGGAAGATGAAGAAGAAGAAGTAGAAGAAGAAGAAGAAGAAAAAGTAGCAGAAGAATAAGTCTGGAGGAAGAAGAAGAAGAAGAAGAAGTCAGGAGGAAGAAGAAGAAGAAGACGAAGAAGAAGAAGTGTGGAGGAAGAAGAAGAAGACGAAGAAGAAGAAGTCTGGAGGAAGAAGAAGAAGAAGAAGAAGTAGACTGGAGGAAGAAGAAGAAGAAGAAAGAAGAAGAAGAAGAAGAAGAAGTCTGGAGGAAGAAGATGAAGAAGAAGAAGTCAAGAAGAAGAAGAAGAAGAAGAAGTCTGGAGGAAGAAGAAAAAGAAGAAGCAGAAGAAGTCTGGAGGAAGTAGATGAAGAAGAAGTCAAGAAGAAGAAGAAGAAGAAGAAGACGTCTGGAGGAAGAAGAAGAAGAACAAGTCTGGAGGAAGAAGAAGAAGAAGAAGTAGACTGGAGGAAGAAGAATAAGAAGAAGACAAAGAAGAAGAAGAAGAAGTCTGGAGGAAGAAGGTGAAGAAGAAGAAGTCAAGAAGAAGAAGAAGAGGAAGACATCTGGAGGAAGAAGAAGAAGAAGAAGACGAAGTCTGGAGGAAAAAGAAGAAGAAGAAGAAGAAGTCTGGAGGAAGAAGAAGAAGAAGAAGAAGAAGAAGCAGAAGAAGTCTGGAGGAGGAAGAAGAAGAAGAAGAAGTCTGGAGGAAGAAGCAGAAGAAGTAGAAGTAGACTGGAGGAAGAAGAAGAAGAAGAAGAAGAAGTCAAAGAAGAAGTAGAAGAAGAAGTCTGGAGGAAGAAGAATAAGAATAAGATGAAGAAATCTGGAGGAAGAAGAAGAAGAAGATGAAGAAGATGAAGTAGAAGAAGAAGAAGTCTGGAAGAAGAAGAAGAAGAAGAAGTCAGGAGGAAGAAGAAGAAGAAGAAGACGAAGAAGAAGAAGTCTGGAGGAAGAAGATGATGAAGAAAAAGAAGTCTGGAGGAAGAAGAAGAAGATGACGAAGAAGAACATGTCTGGAGGAAGAAGAAGTAGACTGGAGGAAGAAGAAGATTAAGAAGAAGAAGACGAAGAAGAAGAAGAAGTCTGGAGGAAGAAGATGCAGAAGAATAAGTCAAGAAGAAGAAGAAGAAGAAGATGTCTGGAGGAAGAAGAAGAAGAAGATGAAGTCTGGAGGAAGAAGAAGAAGAAGAAGAAGTCTGGAGGAAGAAGAAGAAGAAAAAGAAGAAGAAGAAGAAGTCTGGAGGAAGAAGATGAAGAAGAAGAAGTCAAGAAGAAGAAGAAGACATCTGGAGGAAGAAGAAAAAGAAGAAGACGAAGTCTGGAGGAAAAAGAAGAAGAAGAAGAAGATGTCTGGAGGAAGAAGCAGAAGAAGTAGAAGTAGACTGGAGGAAGAAGAAGAAGAAGAAGAAGAAGTCAAAGAAGAAGTAGAAGAAGAAGTCTGGAGGAAGAAGAAGAAGAATAAGATGAAGAAGTAGAAGAAGAAGTCTGGAGGAAGAAGAAGAAGAAGATGAAGTAGAAGAAGAAGTCTGGAAGAAGAAGAAGAAGAAGAAGTCTGCAGGATGAAGAAGAAGAAGGAGAAGTCTGGAGGAAGATGAAGAAGAAGTAGAAGAAGAAGAAGAAGAAAAAGTAGCAGAAGAATAAGTCAGGAGGAAGAAGAAGAAGTCAGGAGGAAGAAGAAGAAGAAGACGAAGAAGAAGACGTCTGGAGGAAGAAGAAGACGAAGAAGAAGAAGTCTGGAGGAAGAAGAAGAAGATGACGAAGAAGAACATGTCTGGAGGAAGAAGAAGTAGACTGGAGGAAGAAGAAGAATAAGAAGAAGAAGACGAAGAAGACGAAGAAGAAGTCTGGAGGAAGAAGATGAAGAAGAATAAGTCAAGAAGAAGAAGAAGATGTCTTGAGGAGGAAGAAGAAGAAGATGAAGTCTGGAAGAAGAAGAAGAAGAAGAAGAAGAAGAAGTCTGGAGGAAGAAGAAGAAGAAGAAAAAGAAGAAGCAGAAGAAGTCTGGAGGAAGAAGATGAAGAAGAAGAAGTCAAGAAGAAGAAGAAGAAGAAGAAGACGTCTGGAGGAAGAAGAAGAAGAAGAAGAAGAAGAAGTCTGTAGGAAGAAGAAGAAGATGAAGAAGATGAACAAGTCTGGAGGAAGAAGAAGAAGAAGTAGACTGGAGGAAGAAGAAGTATAAGAAGAAGACGAAGAAGAAGAAGAAGCACAACAAGAAGAAGTCTGGAGGAAGAAGAAGAAGAAGAAGATGTCTGGAGGAAGAAGCAGAAGAAGAAGATGTAGACTGGAGGAAGAAGAAGTAGAAGAAGAAGAAGACAAAGAAGAAGTAGAAGAAGAAGTCTGGAGGAAGAAGAAGAATAAGATGAAGAAGTAGAAGAACAAGTCTGGAGGAAGAAGAAGAAGAAGATGAAGAAGATGAAGTAGAAGAAGAAGCAGAAGAAGTCTGGAAGAAGAAGAAGAAGAAGAAGTCTGGAGGATGAAGAAGAAGAAGGAGAAGTCTGGAGGAAGATGAAGAAGAAGAAGTAGAAGAAGAAGAAGAAGAAGAAAAAGTAGCAGAAGAATAAGTCTGGAGGAAGAAGAAGAAGAAGAAGAAGAAGTCAGGAAGAAGAAGAAGAAGAAGAAGACGAAGAAGAAGAAGTCTGGAGGAAGAAGAAGAAGACGAAGAAGAAGTCTGGAGGAAGAAGAAGAAGATGAAGAAGAACAAGTCTGGAGGAAGAAGAAGAAGAAGAAGAAGTAGACTGGAGGAAGAAGAAGAAGAAGAAGAAGAAGAAGTCTGGAGGAAGAAGATGAAGAAGGAGAAGTCAAGAAGAAGAAGAAGAAGACGTCTGGAGGAAGAAGAAGAAGAAGAAGATGAAGTCTGGAGGAAGAAGAAGAAGAAGAAGAAGTCTGGAGGAAGAAGAAAAAGCAGCAGAAGAAGTCTGGAGGAAGAAGATGAAGAAGAAGAAGTCAAGAAGAAGAAGAAGACGAAGAAGACGTCTGGAGGAAGAAGAAGAAGAAGAAGAAGTCTGGAGGAAGAAGAAGAAGAAGAAGAAGAAGTCTGGAGGAAGAAGAAGATGAAGAAGTAGACTGGAGGAAGAAGAAGAATAAGAAGAAGACGAAGAAGAAGAAGTCTGGAGGAAGAAGATGAAGAAGAAGAAGTCAAGAAGAAGAAGAAGACGCCTGGAGGAAGAAGAAGAAGAAGACGAAGTCTGGAGGAAGAAGAAGATGAAGAAGAAGTCTGGAGGAAGAAGAAGAAGAAGAAGAGGAAGAAGTCTGGAGGAACAAGAAGAAGATGAAGAAGTGCAAGAAGAAGACTGGAGGAAGAAGAAGAAGAAGAAGAAGAAGTCTGTAGGAAGAAGAAGAAGATGAAGACGAAGAACAAGTCTGGAGGAAGAAGAAGAAGAAGTAGACTGGAGGAAGAAGAAGTATAAGAAGAAGACGAAGAAGAAGCAGAACAAGAAGAAGTCTGGAGGAAGAAGAAGAAGAAGAAGATGTCTGGAGGAAGAAGCAGAAGAAGAAGATGTAGACTGGAGGAACAAGAAATAGAAGAAGAAGAAGACAAAGAAGAAGTAGAAGAAGAAGTCTGGAGGAAGAAGAAGAATAAGATGAAGAAGTAGAAGAACAAGTCTGGAGGAAGAAGAAGAAGAAGAAGATGAAGAAGAAGAAGAAGAAGCAGAAGAAGTCTGGAAGAAGAAGAAGAAGAAGTCTGGAGGATGAAGAAGAAGAAGGAGAAGTCTGGAGGAAGATGAAGAAGAAGAAGTAGAAGAAGAAGAAGAAGAAGAAAAGGGAGCAGAGGAATAAGTCTGGAGGAAGAAGAAGAAGAGGAAGAAGTCAGGAAGAAGAAGAAGAAGAAGAAGACAAAGAAGAAGAAGTCTGGAGGAAGAAGAAGAAGACAAAGAAGAAGTCTGGAGGAAGAAGAAGAAGATGAAGAAGAAGAACAAGTCTGGAGGAAGAAGAAGAAGAAGAAGAAGTAGACTGGAGGAAGAAGAAGAATAAGAAGAAGACGAAGAAGAAGAAGAAGTCTGGAAGAAGAAGATGAAGAAGAAGAAGTAAAGAAGAAGAAGAAGAAGAAGACGTCTGGAGGAAGAAGAAGAAGAAGAAGATGAAGTCTGGAGGAAGAAGAAGAAGAAGAAGAAGAAGAAGTCTGGAGGAAGAAGAAAAAGAAGAAGCAGAAGAAGTCTGGAGGAAGAAGATGAAGAAGAAGAAGTCAAGAAGAAGAAGAAGAAGAAGAAGAAGACGTCTGGAGGAAGAAGAAGAAGAAGGAAGAAGTCTGGAGGAAGAAGAAGATGAAGAAGAAGAACAAGTCTGGAGGAAGAAGAAGAAGTAGACTGGAGGAAGAAGAAGAAGAAGAAGACGAAGAAGAAGAAGTCTGGAGGAAGAAGATGAAGAAGAAGAAGTCAAGAAGAAGAAGAAGAAGACGTCTGGAGGAAGAAGAAGAAGATGAAGTCTGGAGGAAGAAGAAGATGAAGAAGAAGTCTGGAGGAAGAAGAAGAAGAAGAGGAAGAAGTCTGGAGGAACAAGAAGAAGATGAAAAAGAAGAAGAAGCAGAAGTCTGGAAGAAGAAGAAGAAGAAGAAAAAGTAGCACAAGAATAAGTCTGGAAGAAGAAGAAGAAGAAGAAGTCAGGAGGAAGAAGAAGAAGAAGAAGAAGATGAAGAAGAGGAAGTCTGGAGGAAGTAGAAGATGAAGAAGAAGAAGTCTGGAGGAAGAAGAAGCAGAAGAATCAGAAGAAGAAGTCTGGAGGAAGAAGGAGAAGAGGAAGATAGCTGGAGAAGGAAGAAGAAGAAGAAGAAGAAGAAGAAGAAGCAGAAGTCTGGAGGAAGAAGAAGAAGAGCAAAAGGAGAAGAAGAAGAAGAAGAAGTCTGGAGGAAGAAAAAGAAGGAGTTTGGAAGAAGAAGAAGAAGAAAATGTTTGGAGGAAGAAGAAGAAGAAGAAGAAGAATTCTGGAGGAAGAAGAAGAAGATGAAGACGAAAAAGAAGCCTGGAGGAAGAAGAAGAAGAAGTCTGGAGGAAAAACAAGAAGAAGAATAAGAGGAAGAAGAAGAAGAAGTCTGGCGGAAGAAGAAGAGGAAGAAGAAAAAGCAGAAGCCTGGAGGAAGAAGAAGAAGAAGATGTCTGGAGGAAGAAGAAGAACAAGAAGAAGAAGCAGAAGTCTGGAGGAAGAAGAAGAAGAGCAAAAGGAGAAGAAGAAGTAGAAGTCTGGAGGAAGAAGAAGAAGACGAAGATGAAGAAGAAAATAAGCCTGGAAGAAGAAGAAGAAGAAGAAGAAGAAGAAGAAGTAGTAGAAGCATAAGATGAACAAGAAGCCTGGAGGAAGAAGAAGAAGAAGAAGTCTGGAGGAAGAAGAAGAAGAATAAGATGAAGAAGTAGAAGGAGAAGTCTGGAGGAAGAGGAAGAAGATGATGAAGAAGATGAAGTAGAAGAAGAAGAAGAAGAAGACAAAGAAGAAGTAGAAGAAGAAGTCTGGAGGAAGAAGAATAAGAATAAGATGAAGATGTAGAAGAAGAAGTCTGGAGGAAGAAGAAGAAGAAGATGAAGAAGATGAAGTAGAAGAAGAAGAAGAAGAAGAAGTCTGGAAGAAGAAGAAGAAGAAGAAGTCTGGAGCATGAAGAAGAAGGAGAAGTCTAGAGGAAGATGAAGAAGAAGTAGAAGAAGAAGAAGAAGAAAAAGTAGCAGAAGAATAAGTCTGGAGGAAGAAGAAGAAGAAGAAGAAGAAGAAGTCAGGAGGAAGAAGAAGACGAAGAAGAAGAAGTCTGGAGGAAGAAGAAGACGAAGAAGAAGAAGTCTGGAGGAAGAAGAAGATGACAAAGAAGAACAAGTCTGGAGGAAGAAGAAGTTGACTGGAGGAAGAAGAAGAAGAATAAGAAGAAGACGAAGAAGAAGAAGAAGTCTGGAGGAAGAAGATGAAGAAGAAGAAGTCAAGAAGAAGAAGAAGAAGACGTCTGGAGGAAGAAGAAGACGAAGACGAAGTCTGGAGGAAGAAGAAGAAGAAGAAGAAGAATTCTGGAGGAAGAAGAAGAAGAAGAAAAAGAAGAAGCAGAAGAAGTCTGGAGGAAGAAGATGAAGAAGAAGAAGTCAAGAAGAAGAAGAAGACGTCTGGAGGAAGAAGAAGAAGAACAAGTCTAGGAAGAAGAAGAAGATGAAGAAGAAGAACAAGTCTAGAGGAAGAAGAAGAGGAAGAAGTAGACTGGAGGAAGAAGAAGAAAAAGAAGAAGATGATGAAGAAGAAGAAGAACAAGAAGAAGTCTGGAGGAAGAAGAAGAAGAAGATATCTGGAGGAAGAAGCAGAAGAAGAAGAAGTAGACTGGAGGAAGAAGAAGAAGAAGAACAAGTCTGGAGGAAGAAGAAGAAGTAGACTGGAGGAAGAAGAAGTATAAGAAGAAGACAAAGAAGAAGAAGAACAAGAAGAAGTCTGGAGGAAGAAGAAGAAGAAGATGTCTGGAGGAAGAAGCAGAAGAAGAAGAAGTAGACTGGAGGAAGAAGAAGTAGAAGAAGAAGAAGACAAAGAAGAAGTAGAAGAAGAAGTCTGGAGGAAGAAGAAGAAGAATAAGATGAAGAAGTAGAAGAACAAGTCTGGAGGAAGAAGAAGAAGAAGATGAAGAAGATGAAGTAGAAGAAGAAGAAGTAGAAGAAGTCTGGAAGAAGCAGAAGAAGAAGAAGTCTGGAGGATGAAGAAGAAGAAGGAGAAGTCTGGAGGAAGATGAAGAAGAAGAAGTAGAAGAAGAAGAAGAAGAAGAAAAAGTAGCAGAAGAATAAGTCTGGAGGAAGAAGAAGAAGAAGAAGAAGTCATGAGGAAGAAGAAGAAGAAGAAGAAGAAGAAGTGTGGAGGAAGAAGAAGAAGACGAAGAAGAAGTCTGGAGGAAGAAGAAGAAGAAGAAGAAGTAGACTGGAGGAAGAAGAAGAAGAAGAAGAAGAAGAAGAAGAAGAAGAAGTCTGGAGGAAGAAGATGAAGAAGAAGAAGTCAAGAAGAAGAAGAAGAAGACGTCTGGAGGAAGAAGAAGAAGAAGGCGAATTCTGGAGGAAGAAGAAGAAGAAGAAGAAGAAATCTGGAGGAAGAAGAAAAAGAAGAAGCAGAAGAAGTCTGGAGGAAGAAGAAGAAGAAGATGAAGAAGTAGAAGAAGGAGTCTGGAGGAAGAAGAAGAAGAAGAAGAAGAAGCAGAAGAAGTCTGGAGGAAGAAGAAGAAGAAGTCTGGAGGCAGCAGCAGCAGCAGCAGAAGAAGAAGTCTGGAAGAAGAAGAAGAAGAAGAAGAAGTCTGGAGGAGGAAGAAGAAGAAGACGAAGTCTGGAGGAAGAAGAAGAAGAAGAAAAAGAAGAAGAAGAAGAAGAAGTCTGGAGGAAGAGGAAAAAGAAAAAGAAGAAGAAGAAGTCTGGAGGAAGAAGAAGAAGAAGAAGGAGAAGAAGAAGGCTGGAGGAAGAAGAATAAGAAGAAGATTAAATCTGGAGGAAGAAGAAGAAGCAGAAGAAGAAGAATAATAAGAAATCTGGAGGAAGAAGAAGAAGAAGAAGAAGAAGTCTGGAGGACGAAGAAGAAGAAGTCTGGAGGAAGAAGAAGAAGTCTGGAAGAAGAAGAAGTCTGGAGGACGAAGAAGAAGAAGGAGAAGTCTGGAGGAAGATGAAGAAGAAGAAGTAGAAGAAGAAGAAAAAGAAAAAGTAGCAGAAGATTAAGTCTGGAGGAAGAAGAAGAAGAAGTCAGGAGGAAGAAGAAGAAGAAGACGAAGAAGAAGTCTGGAGGAAGAAGACGAAGAAGAAGAAGTCTGCAGGAAGAAGAAGAAGAAGAAGACGAAGAAGAAGAAGAAGATGTCTGGAGGAAGAAGCAGAAGAAGAAGAAGTAGCCTGGAGGAAGAAGAAGAAGAATAAGATGAAGAAGTAGAAGGAGAAGTCTGGAGGAAGAGGAAGAAGATGATGAAGAAGATGAAGTAGAAGAAGAAGAAGAAGAAGACAAAGAAGAAGTAGAAGAAGAAGTCTGGAGGAAGAAGAATAAGAATAAGATGAAGATGTAGAAGAAGAAGTCTGGAGGAAGAAGAAGAAGAAGATGAAGAAGATGAAGTAGAAGAAGAAGAAGAAGAAGAAGTCTGGAAGAAGAAGAAGAAGAAGAAGTCTGGAGCATGAAGAAGAAGGAGAAGTCTAGAGGAAGATGAAGAAGAAGTAGAAGAAGAAGAAGAAGAAAAAGTAGCAGAAGAATAAGTCTGGAGGAAGAAGAAGAAGAAGAAGAAGAAGAAGTCAGGAGGAAGAAGAAGACGAAGAAGAAGAAGTCTGGAGGAAGAAGAAGACGAAGAAGAAGAAGTCTGGAGGAAGAAGAAGATGACAAAGAAGAACAAGTCTGGAGGAAGAAGAAGTTGACTGGAGGAAGAAGAAGAAGAATAAGAAGAAGACGAAGAAGAAGAAGAAGTCTGGAGGAAGAAGATGAAGAAGAAGAAGTCAAGAAGAAGAAGAAGAAGACGTCTGGAGGAAGAAGAAGACGAAGACGAAGTCTGGAGGAAGAAGAAGAAGAAGAAGAAGAATTCTGGAGGAAGAAGAAGAAGAAGAAAAAGAAGAAGCAGAAGAAGTCTGGAGGAAGAAGATGAAGAAGAAGAAGTCAAGAAGAAGAAGAAGACGTCTGGAGGAAGAAGAAGAAGAACAAGTCTAGGAAGAAGAAGAAGATGAAGAAGAAGAACAAGTCTAGAGGAAGAAGAAGAGGAAGAAGTAGACTGGAGGAAGAAGAAGAAAAAGAAGAAGATGATGAAGAAGAAGAAGAACAAGAAGAAGTCTGGAGGAAGAAGAAGAAGAAGAAGATATCTGGAGGAAGAAGCAGAAGAAGAAGAAGTAGACTGGAGGAAGAAGAAGAAGAAGAACAAGTCTGGAGGAAGAAGAAGAAGTAGACTGGAGGAAGAAGAAGTATAAGAAGAAGACAAAGAAGAAGAAGAACAAGAAGAAGTCTGGAGGAAGAAGAAGAAGAAGATGTCTGGAGGAAGAAGCAGAAGAAGAAGAAGTAGACTGGAGGAAGAAGAAGTAGAAGAAGAAGAAGACAAAGAAGAAGTAGAAGAAGAAGTCTGGAGGAAGAAGAAGAAGAATAAGATGAAGAAGTAGAAGAACAAGTCTGGAGGAAGAAGAAGAAGAAGATGAAGAAGATGAAGTAGAAGAAGAAGAAGTAGAAGAAGTCTGGAAGAAGCAGAAGAAGAAGAAGTCTGGAGGATGAAGAAGAAGAAGGAGAAGTCTGGAGGAAGATGAAGAAGAAGAAGTAGAAGAAGAAGAAGAAGAAGAAAAAGTAGCAGAAGAATAAGTCTGGAGGAAGAAGAAGAAGAAGAAGAAGTCAGGAGGAAGAAGAAGAAGAAGACGAAGAAGAAGAAGTGTGGAGGAAGAAGAAGAAGACGAAGAAGAAGAAGTCTGGAGGAAGAAGAAGAAGATGAAGAAGAACAAGTCTGGAGGAAGAAGAAGAAGAAGAAGAAGTAGACTGGAGGAAGAAGAAGAAGAAGAAGAAGAAGTCTGGAGGAAGAAGATGAAGAAGAAGAAGTCAAGAAGAAGAAGAAGAAGACGTCTGGAGGAAGAAGAAGAAGAAGACGAAGTCTGGAGGAAGAAGAAGAAGAAGAAGTCTGGAGGAAGAAGAAAAAGAAGAAGCAGAAGAAGTCTGGAGGAAGTAGATGAAGAAGAAGAAGTCAAGAAGAAGAAGAAGAAGAAGAAGACGTCTGGAGGAAGAAGAAGAAGAAGAAGTCTGGAGGAAGAAGAAGAAGATGAAGAAGAACAAGTCTGGAGGAAGAAGAAGAAGAATAAGTAGACTGGAGGAAGAAGAATAAGAAGAAGGCAAAGAAGCAGAAGAAGTCTGGAGGAAGAAGATGAAGAAGAAGAAGTCAAGAAGAAGAAGAAGAGGAAGACATCTGGAGGAAGAAGAATAAGAAGAAGACGAAGTCTGGAGGAAAAAGAAGAAGAAGTCTGGAGGAAGAAGAAGAAGAAGACAAAGAAGTCTGCAGGAAGAAGAAGAAGAAGCAGAAGAAGTCTGGAGGAAGAAGAAGAAGAAGAAGATGTCTGGAGGAAGAAGCAGAAGAAGTAGAAGTAGACTGGAGGAAGAAGACGAAGAAGAAGAAGTCAAAGAAGAAGTAGAAGAAGAAGTCTGGAGGAAGAAGAAGAAGAATAAGATGAAGAAGTAGAAGAAGTCTGGAGGAAGAAGAAGAAGAAGACGAAGAAGATGAAGTAGAAGAAGAAGAAGTCTGGAAGAAGAAGAAGAAGAAGTCTGGAGGATGAAGAAGAAGAAGGAGAAGTCTGGAGGAAGATGAAGAAGAAGTAGAAGAAGAAGAAGAAGAAAAAGTAGCAGAAGAATAAGTCAGCAGGAAGAAGAAGAAGAAGAAGAAGTCAGGAGGAAGAAGAAGAAGAAGACGAAGTAGAAGAAGTCTGGAGGAAGAAGAAGACGAAGAAAAAGAAGTCTGGAGGAAGAAGAAGATGACGAAGAAGAACATGTCTGGAGGAAGAAGAAGTAGACTGGAGGAAGAAGAAGAATAATAAGAAGAAGATGAAGAAGAAGAAGAAGTCTGGAGGAAGAAGATGAAGAAGAATAAGTCAAGAAGAAGAAGAAGAAGAAGATGTCTGGAGGAAGAAGAAGAAGAAGATGAAGTCTGGAGGAAGAAGAAGAAGAAGAAGAAGTCTGGAGGAAGAAGAAGAAGAAGAAAAAGAAGAAGCAGAAGAAGTCTGGAGGAAGAAGATGAAGAAGAAGAAGTCAAGAAGAAGAAGAAGACGTCTGGAGGAAGAAGAAGAAGAAGAAGAAGTCTGTAGGAAGAAGAAGATGAAGAAGAAGAACAAGTCTGGAGGAAGAAGAAGAAGAAGTAGACTGGAGGAAGAAGAAGTATAAGAAGAAGACGATGAAGAAGAAGAAGCAGAACAAGAAGAAGTCTGGAGGAAGAAGAAGAAGAAGAAGAAGATTGGAGGAAGAAGCAGAAGAAGAAGATGTAGACTGGAGGAAGAAGAAGTAGAAGAAGTAGAAGACAAAGAAGAAGTAGAAGAAGAAGTCTGGAGGAAGAAGAACAAGAAGACGAAGAAGAAGAAGTCTGGAGGAAGAAGAAGTAGACGAAGAAGAAGTCTGGAGGAAGAAGAAGAAGATGAAGAAGAAGAACATGTCTTGAGGAAGAAGAAGAAGAAGAAGAAGAAGTAGACTGGAGGAAGAAGAATAATAATAGAAGAAGAAGAAGACGTGTGGAGGAAGAAGAAGAAGAAGACGAAGTCTGGAGAAAGAAGAAGAAGAAGAAGAAGTCTGGAGGAAGAAGAAAAAGAAGAAGCAGAAGAAGTCTGGAGGAAGAAGATGAAGAAGAAGAAGTCAAGAAGAAGAAGAAGAAGAAGAAGACGTCTGGAGGAAGAAGAAGAAGAAGTCTGGAGGAAGAAGAAGATGAAGAAGAAGAACAAGTCTGGAGGAAGAAGAAGAAGAAGAAGAAGTAGACTGGAGGAAGAAGAAGAAGAAGAAGACGAAGAAGAAGAAGTCTGGAGGAAGAAGATGAAGAAGAAGAAGTCAAGAAGAAGAAGAAGAAGAAGACGTCTGGAGGAAGAAGAAGAAGAAGACGAAGTCTGGAGGAATAATAATAATAATAATAAGAAGAAGAAGTCTGGAGGAAGAAGAAAAAGAAGAAGCAGAAGAAGTCTGGAGGAATTGGATGAAGAAGAAGAAGTCAAGAAGAAGAAGAAGAAGACGTCTGGAGGAAGAAGAAGAAGAAGAAGAAGAAGTCTGGAGGAAGAAGAAGAAGATGAAGAAGAACAAGTCTGGAGGAAGAAGAAAAAGAAGAAGTAGACTGGAGGAAGAAGAAGAAGAAGAAGACGAAGAAGAAGACGTCTGGAGGAAGAAGATGAAGAAGAAGAAATCAAGAAGAAGAAGAAGAAGAAGACGTCTGGAGGAAGAAGAAGAAGAAGACGAAGTCTGGAGGAAGAATAATAATAATAATAATAAGAAGAAGTCTGGAGGAAGAAGAAAAAGAAGAAGCAGAAGAAGTCTGGAGGAATTGGATGAAGAAGAAGAAGTCAAGAAGAAGAAGAAGAAGAAGACGTCTGGAGGAAGAAGAAGAAGGAGAAGAAGTCTAGAAGAAGAAGAAGAAGAACAAGTCTGGAGGAAGAAGAAGAAGAAGAAGTAGACTGGAGGAAGAATAAGAATAAGAAGAAGACGAAGAAGAAGAAGAAGAAGTCTGGAGGAAGAAGATGAAGAAGAAGACGTCAAGAAGAAGAAGAAGACATCTGGAGGAAGAAGAAAAAGAAGAAGACAAAGTCTGGAGGAAAAAGAAGAAGAAGAAGAAGATGTCTGGAGGAAGAAGCAGAAGAAGTAGAAGTAGACTGGAGGAAGAAGAAGAAGAAGAAGAAGTCAAAGAAGAAGTAGAAGAAGAAGTCTGGAGGAAGAAGAAGAAGAATAAGATGAAGAAGTAGAAGAAGAAGTCTGGAGGAAGAAGAAGAAGAAGATGAAGAAGATGAAATAGAAGAAGAAGTCTGGAAGAAGAAGAAGAAGAAGAAGTCTGCAGGGTGAAGAAGAAGAAGGAGAAGTCTGGAGGAAGATGAAGAAGAAGTAGAAGAAGAAGAAGAAGAAAAAGTAGCAGAAGAATAAGTCAGGAGGAAGAAGAAGAAGTCAGGAGGAAGAAGAAGAAGAAGACGAAGAAGAAGAAGTCTGGAGGAAGAAGAAGACGAAGAAGAAGTCTGGAGGAAGAAGAAGATGACGAAGAAGAACATGTCTGGAAGAAGAAGTAGACTGGAGGAAGAAGAAGAATAATAAGAAGAAGACGAAGAAGACGAAGAAGAAGTCTGGAGGAAGAAGATGAAGAAGAATAAGTCAAGAAGAAGAAGAAGAAGAAGATGTCTTGAGGAGGAAGAAGAAGAAGATGAAGTCTGGAAGAAGAAGAAGAAGAAGAAGAAGAAGAAGTCTGGAGGAAGAAGAAGAAGAAGAAAAAGAAGAAGCAGAAGAAGTCTGGAGGAAGAAGATGAAGAAGAAGATGTCAAGAAGAAGAAGAAGTAGAAGACGTCTGGAGGAAGAAGAAGAAGAAGAAGAAGAAGTCTGTAGGAAGAAGAAGAAGATGAAGAAGAAGAACAAGTCTGGAGGAGGAAGAAGAAGAAGAAGTAGACTGGAGGAAGAAGAAGTATAAGAAGAAGACGAAGAAGAAGAAGAAGCAGAACAAGAAGAAGTCTGGAGGAAGAAGAAGAAGAAGAAGATGTCTGGAGGAAGAAGCAGAAGAAGAAGATGTAGACTGGAGGAAGAAGAAGTAGAAGAAGAAGAAGACAAAGATAAGTAGAAGAAGAAGTCTGGAGGAAGAAGAAGAATAAGATGAAGAAGTAGAAGAACAAGTCTGGAGGAAGAAGAAGAAGAAGATGAAGAAGATGAAGTAGAAGAAGAAGCAGAAGAAGTCTGGAAGAAGAAGAAGAAGAAGAAGTCTGGAGGATGAAGAAGAAGAAGGAGAAGTCTGGAGGAAGATGAAGAAAAATTAGCAGAACAATAAGTCTGGAGGAAGAAGAAGAAGAAGAAGAAGTCAGGAAGAAGAAGAAGAAGACGGAGAAGAAGAAGTCTGGAGGAAGAAGAACAAGATGAAGAAGAAGAACAAGTCTGGAGGGAGAAGAAGAAGAAGAAGAAGTAGACTGGAGGAAGAAGAAGAATAAGAAGAAGAAGAAGAAGAAGTCTGGAGGAAGAAGATGAAGAAGAAGAAGTCAAGAAGAAGAAGAAGAAGACGTCTGGAGGAAGAAGAAGAAGAAGAAGCAGAAGAAGTCTGGAGGAAGAAGATGAAGAAGAAGAAGTCAAGAAGAAGAAGAAGAAGAAGACGTCTGGAGGAAGAAGAAGAAGAAGAAGAAGGTCTGGAGGAAGAAGAACAAGAAATCTGGAGGAAGAAGAAGAAGCAGAAGAAGAAGAAGTCTGGAGGAAGAAGAAGAAGAAGAAGAAGGTCTGGAGGAAGAAGAACAAGAAATCTGGAGGAAGAAGAAGAAGCAGAAGAAGAAGAAGTCTGGAGGAAGAAGAAGAAGAAGAAGAAGAAGAAGTCTGGAGGATGAAGAAGAAGGAGAAGAAGAAGAAGAAGTCTGGAGGAAGAGCAAGAAGAAGATGAAGAAGATGTCAAGAAGAAGAAGAAGAAGTCTGGAGGAAGAAGAAGAAGCAGAAGAAGTCTGGACAAAGTAGAAGAAGAAGAAGTCTGCAGGAAGAAGTAGAAGAAGATGAAGAAGATGAAGTGGAAGAAGAAGAAGAAGAAGTCTGGAAGAAGAAGAAGCAGAAGTCTGGAGGGAGAAGAAGAAGCAGGAGAAGTTTGGAGGAAGATGAAGAAGTAGAAGAAGAAGAAGAAAAAGTAGCAGAAGAATAAGTCTGGAGGAAGAAGAAGAAGAAGAAGTCAGGAGGAAGAAGAAGAAGAAGACGAAGAAGAGGAAGTCTGGAGGAAGAAGAAGAAGATAAAGAAGAAGAAGTCTGGAGGAAGAAGAAGAAGAAGATGTCTGGAGGAAGAAGCAGAAGAAGAAGAAGAAGACAATGAAGAAGAAGAAGAAGTCTGGCGGAAGAAGACGAAGAAGAAGTCAAGAAGAAGAAGAAGAAGAAGAAGACGACGTCTGGAGGAAGCAGAAGAAGTCTGGAGGAAGAAGAAGAAGAAGAAGAAGAAGTCTGGAGGAAGAAGAAGAAGAAGAGGAAGAAGTCTGGAGGAAGAAGAAGAAGAAGATGAAGACGTAGAAGAAGGAGCCTGGAGGAAGAAGAAGAAGAAAAAGAAGAAGAAGCAGAAGAAGTCTGGAGGAAGAAGAAGAAGAAGAAGAAGAAGAAGTCTGGAGGCAGCAGCAGCAGAAGAAGAAGTCTGGAAGAAGAAGAAGAAGAAGAAGAAGTCTGGAGGAGGAAGAAGAAGAAGAAGAAGACGAAGTCTGGAGGAAGAAGAAGAAGAAGAAAAAGAAGAAGGAGAGGAAGAAGAAGTCTAGAGCAAGAAGAAAAAGAAGAAGAAGAAGTCTGGAGGAAGAAGAAGAAGAAGCAGGACAAGAAGAAGGCTGGAGGAAGAAGAAGAAGAAGATGAAATCTGGAGGAAGAAGAAGAAGCAGAAGAAGAATAATAATAAGAAATCTGGAGGAAGAAGAAGAAGAAGAAGAAGAAGTCTGGAGGACGAAGAAGAAGAAGAAGTCTGGAGGAAGAAGAAGAAGAAGTCTGGAAGAAGAAGAAGAAGAAGTCTGGAGGATGAAGAAGAAGAAGGAGAAGTCTGGAGGAAGATGAAGAAGAAGAAGTAGAAGAAGAAGAAGAAAAAGTAGCAGAAGATTAAGTCTGGAGGAAGAAGAAGAAGAAGTCAGGAGGAAGAAGAAGAAGAAGAAGACGAAGAAGAAGTCTGGAGGAAGAAGACGAAGAAGAAGAAGTCTGGAGGAAGAAGAAGAAGAAGAAGACGAAGAAGAAGAAGAAGAAGATGTCTGGAGGAAGAAGCAGAAGAAGAAGAAGTAGCCTGGAGGAAGAAGAAGAAGAATAAGATGAAGAAGTAGAAGGAGAAGTCTGGAGGAAGAAGAAGAAGATGATGAAGAAGATGAAGTAGAAGAAGAAGAAGAAGAAGACAAAGAAGAAGTAGAAGAAGAAGTCTGGAGGAAGAAGAAGAAGAATAAGATGAAGATGTAGAAGAAGAAGTCTGGAGGAAGAAGAAGAAGAAGATGAAGAAGATGAAGTAGAAGAAGAAGAAGAAGAAGTCTGGAAGAAGAAGAAGAAGAAGTCTGGAGCATGAAGAAGAAGGAGAAGTCTGGAGGAAGATGAAGAAGAAGTAGAAGAAGAAGAAGAAAAAAAAGTAGCAGAAGAATAAGTCTGGAGGAAGAAGAAGGAGAAGAAGAAGTCAGGAGGAAGAAGAAGACGAAGAAGAAAAAGTCTGGAGGAAGAAGAAGACGAAGAAGAAGAAGTCTGGAGGAAGAAGAAGATGACAAAGAAGAACAAGTCTGGAGGAAGAAGAAGTTGACTGGAGGAAGAAGAAGAATAAGAAGAAGAAGACGGAGAAGAAGAAGAAGTCTGGAGGAAGAAGATGAAGGAGAAGAAGTCAAGAAGACGAAGAAGAAGACGTCTGGAGGAAGAAGAAGAAGAAGACGAAGTCTGGAGGAAGAAGAAGAAGAAGAAGAATTCTGGAGGAAGAAGAAGCAGAAGAAAAAGAAGAAGCAGAAGACGTCTGGAGGAAGAAGATGAAGAAGAAGAAGTCAAGAAGAAGAAGAAGAAGACGTCTGGAGGAAGAAGAAGAAGAACAAGTCTGTAGGAAGAAGAAGAAGATGAAGAAGACGAACAAGTCTGGAGGAAGAAGAAGAACAAAAGAAGTCTGGAGGAAGAAGAAGAAGAAGAAGATATCTGGAGGAAGAAGCAGAAGAAGAAGAAGTAGACTGGAGGAAGAAGAAGAAGAAGAACAAGTCTGGAGGAAGAAGAAGAAGAAGTAGACTGGAGGAAGAAGAAGTATAAGAAGAAGACAAAGAAGAAGAAGAACAAGAAGAAGTCTGGAGGAAGAAGAAGAAGATGTCTGGAGGAAGAAGCAGAAGAAGAAGAAGTAGACTGGAGGAAGAAGAAGTAGAAGAAGAAGAAGACAAAGAAGAAGTAGAAGAAGAAGTCTGGAGGAAGAAGAAGAAGAATAAGATGAAGAAGTAGAAGAACAAGTCTGGAGGAAGAAGAAGAAGAAGATGAAGAAGATGAAGTAGAAGAAGAAGAAGTAGAAGAAGTCTGGAAGAAGCAGAAGAAGAAGAAGTCTGGAGGATGAAGAAGAAGAAGGAGAAGTCTGGAGGAAGATGAAGAAGAAGAAGTAGAAGAAGAAGAAGAAGAAGAAAAAGTAGCAGAAGAATAAGTCTGGAGGAAGAAGAAGAAGAAGAAGAAGTCATGAGGAAGAAGAAGAAGAAGAAGAAGAAGAAGAAGTGTGGAGGAAGAAGAAGAAGACGAAGAAGAAGTCTGGAGGAAGAAGAAGAAGAAGAAGAAGTAGACTGGAGGAAGAAGAAGAAGAAGAAGAAGAAGAAGAAGAAGTCTGGAGGAAGAAGATGAAGAAGAAGAAGTCAAGAAGAAGAAGAAGAAGACGTCTGGAGGAAGAAGAAGAAGAAGGCGAATTCTGGAGGAAGAAGAAGAAGAAGAAGAAGAAATCTGGAGGAAGAAGAAAAAGAAGAAGCAGAAGAAGTCTGGAGGAAGTAGATGAAGAAGAAGAAGTCAAGAAGAAGAAGACGTCTGGAGGAAGAAGAAGAAGAAGAAGAAGTCTGGAGGAAGAAGAAGAAGATGAAGAAGAACAAGTCTGGAGGAAGAAGAATTAGACTGGAGGAAGAAGAATAAGAAGAAGACAAAGAAGAAGAAGAAGTCTGGAGGAAGAAGATGAAGATGAAGAAGTCAAGAAGAAGAAGAAGAGGAAGACATCTGGAGGAAGAAGAAGAAGAAGAAGAAGACGAAGTCTGGAGAAAAAAGAAGAAGAAGAAGTCTGGAGGAAGAAGAAGAAGAAGAAGAAGACAAAGAAGTCTGCAGGAAGAAGAAGAAGAAGAAGAAGCAGAAGAAGTCTGGAGGAAGAAGAAGAAGAAGAAGAAGTCTGGAGGAAGAAGCAGAAGAAGTAGAAGTAGACTGGAGGAAGAAGAAGAAGAAGAAGAAGTCAAAGAAGAAGTAGAAGAAGAAGTCTGGAGCAAGAAGAAGAAGAATAAGATGAAGAAATCTGGAGGAAGAAGAAGAAGAAGATGAAGAAGATGAAGTAGAAGAAGAAGAAGTCTGGAAGAAGAAGAAGAAGTCTGGAGGATGAAGAAGAAGAAGGAGAAGTCTGGAGGAAGATGAAGAAGAAGTAGAAGAAGAAGAAGAAGAAAAAGTAGCAGAAGAATAAGTCAGGAGGAAGAAGAAGAAGAAGAAGTCAGGAGGAAGAAGAAGAAGAAGAAGACGAAGAAGAAGTCTGGAGGAAGAAGAAGATGAAGAAAAAGAAGTCTGGAGGAAGAAGAAGAAGATGACGAAGAAGAACATGTCTGGAGGAAGAAGAAGTAGACTGGAGGAAGAAGAAGATTAAGAAGAAGAAGACGAAGAAGAAGAAGTCTGGAGGAAGAAGATGAAGAAGAATAAGTCAAGAAGAAGAAGAAGAAGAAGATGTCTGGAGGAAGAAGAAGAAGAAGATGAAGTCTGGAAGAAGAAGAAGAAGAAGAAGAAGTCTGGAGGAAGAAGAAGAAGAAGAAAAAGAAGAAGCAGAAGAAGTCTGGAGGAAGAAGATGAAGAAGAAGAAGTCAAGAAGAAGAAGAAGAAGACGTCTGGAGGAAGAAGAAGAAGAAGAAGAAGTCTGTAGGAAGAAGAAGATGAAGAAGAAGAACAAGTCTGGAGGAAGAAGAAGAAGAAGTAGACTGGAGGAAGAAGAAGTATAAGAAGAAGACGAAGAAGAAGAAGAAGCAGAAGAAGAAGAAGTCTGGAGGAAGAAGAAGAAGAAGAAGAAGATGTCTGGAGGAAGAAGCAGAAGAAGAAGATGTAGACTGGAGGAAGAAGAAGTAGAAGAAGTAGAAGACAAAGAAGAAGTAGAAGAAGTCTGGAGGAAGAAGAAGAAGAAGATGAAGAAGTAGAAGAACAAGTCTGGAGGAAGAAGATGAAGAAGATGAAGTAGAAGAAGAAGAAGTAGAAGAAGTCTGGAAGAAGAAGAAGAAGAAGAAGACGAAGAAGAAGAAGTCTGGAGGAAGAAGAAGAAGACGAAAAAGAAGTCTGGAGGAAGAAGAAGAAGATGAAGAAGAAGAACAAGTCTTGAGGAAGAAGAAGAAGTAGACTGGAGGAAGAATAATAATAATAATAAGAAGAAGACGTCTGGAGGAAGAAGAAGGAGAAGAAGACAAAGTCTGGAGGAAGAAGAAGAAGAAGAAGAAGTCTGGAGGAAGAAGAAAAAGAAGAAGCAGAAGACGTCTGGAGGAAGAAGATGAAGAAGAAGAAGTCAAGAAGAAGAAGAAGAAGAAGAAGAAGACGTCTGGAGGAAGAAGAAGAAGAAGTCTGGAGGAAGAAGAAGATGAAGAAGAAGAACAAGTCTGGAGGAAGAAGAAGAAGAAGTAGACTGGAAGAAGAAGACGAAGAAGACGAAGAAGAAGAAGTCTGGAGGAAGAAGATGAAGAAGAAGAAGTCAAGAAGAAGAAGAAGAAGAAGATGTCTGGAGGAAGAAGAAGAAGAAGACGAAGTCTGGAGGAAGAATAATAATAATAATAAGAAGAAGTCTGGAGGAAGAAGAAAAAGAAGAAGCAGAAGAAGTCTGGAGGAATTGGATGAAGAAGAAGTCAAGAAGAAGAAGAAGAAGAAGACATCTGGAGGAAGAAGAAGAAGAAGTCTGGAGGAAGAAGAAGAAGATGAAGAAGAACAAGTCTGGAGGAAGAAGAAGAAGAAGAAGTAGACTGGAGGAAGAAGAAGAATAAGAAGAAGGCGAAGAAGAAGAAGAAGTCTGGAGGAAGAAGATGAAGAAGAAGAAGTCAAGAAGAAGAAGAAGACATCTGGAGGAAGAAGAAAAAGAGGAAGACGAAGTCTGGAGGAAAAAGAAGAAGAAGAAGAAGATGTCTGGAGGAAGAAGCAGAAGAAGTAGAAGTAGACTGGAGGAAGAAGAAGAAGAAGAAGAAGAAGAAGTCAAAGAAGAAGTAGAAGAAGAAGTCTGGAGGAAGAAGAAGAAGAATAAGATGAAGAAGTAGAAGAAGAAGTCTGGAGGAAGAAGAAGAAGAAGATGAAGTTGAAGAAGAAGTCTGGAAGAAGAAGAAGAAGAAGAAGTCTGCAGGATGAAGAAGAAGAAGGAGAAGTCTGGAGGAAGATGAAGAAGAAGTAGAAGAAGAAGAAGAAGAAAAAGTAGCAGAAGAATAAGTCAGGAGGAAGAAGAAGAAGTCAGGAGGAAGAAGAAGAAGAAGACGAAGAAGAAGAAGTCTGGAGGAAGAAGAAGACGAAGAAGAAGAAGTCTGGAGGAAGAAGAAGAAGATGACGAAGAAGAACATGTCTGGAGGAAGAAGAAGTAGACTGGAGGAAGAAGAAGAATAAGAAGAAGAAGACGAAGAAGACGAAGAAGAAGTCTGGAGGAAGAAGATGAAGAAGAAGAAGTCAAGAAGAAGAAGAAGAGGAAGACATCTGGAGGAAGAAGAATAAGAAGAAGACGAAGTCTGGAGGAAAAAGAAGAAGAAGAAGTCTGGAGGAAGAAGAAGAAGAAGAAGACAAAGAAGTCTGCAGGAAGAAGAAGAAGAAGAAGCAGAAGTAGTCTGGAGGAAGAAGAAGAAGAAGAAGATGTCTGGAGGAAGAAGAAGAAGAAGTAGAAGTAGACTGGAGGAAGAAGACGAAGAAGAAGAAGTCAAAGAAGAAGTAGAAGAAGAAGTCTGGAGGAAGAAGAAGAAGAATAAGATGAAGAAGTAGAAGAAGTCTGGAGGAAGAAGAAGAAGAAGACGAAGAAGATGAAGTAGAAGAAGAAGAAGTCTGGAAGAAGAAGAAGAAGAAGTCTGGAGGATGAAGAAGAAGAAGGAGAAGTCTGGAGGAAGATGAAGAAGAAGTAGAAGAAGAAGAAGAAGAAAAAGTAGCAGAAGAATAAGTCAGCAGGAAGAAGAAGAAGAAGAAGAAGTCAGGAGGAAGAAGAAGAAGAAGAAGACGAAGTAGAAGAAGTCTGGAGGAAGAAGAAGACGAAGAAAAAGAAGTCTGGAGGAAGAAGAAGAAGATGACGAAGAAGAACATGTCTGGAGGAAGAAGAAGTAGACTGGAGGAAGAAGAAGAATAATAAGAAGAAGACGAAGAAGAAGAAGAAGTCTGGAGGAAGAAGATGAAGAAGAATAAGTCAAGAAGAAGAAGAAGAAGAAGATGTCTGGAGGAAGAAGAAGAAGAAGATGAAGTCTGGAGGAAGAAGAAGAAGAAGTCTGGAGGAAGAAGAAGAAGAAGAAAAAGAAGAAGCAGAAGAAGTCTGGAGGAAGAAGATGAAGAAGAAGAAGTCAAGAAGAAGAAGAAGACGTCTGGAGGAAGAAGAAGAAGAAGTCTGTAGGAAGAAGAAGATGAAGAAGAAGAACAAGTCTGGAGGAAGAAGAAGAAGAAGTAGACTGGAGGAAGAAGAAGTATAAGAAGAAGACGATGAAGAAGAAGAAGCAGAACAAGAAGAAGTCTGGAGGAAGAAGAAGAAGAAGATTGGAGGAAGAAGCAGAAGAAGAAGATGTAGACTGGAGGAAGAAGAAGTAGAAGACAAAGAAGAAGTAGAAGAAGAAGTCTGGAGGAAGAAGAAGAATAAGATGAAGAAGTAGAAGAACAAGTCTGGATGAAGAAGAAGATGAAGAAGAAGAAGTCTGGAGGAAGAAGAAGAAGACGAAGAAGAAGTCTGGAGGAAGAAGAAGAAGATGAAGAAGAAGAACAAGTCTTGAGGAAGAAGAAGAAGAAGAAGAAGAAGTAGACTGGAGGAAGAAGAAGAATAATAGAAGAAGAAGAAGACGTGTGGAGGAAGAAGAAGAAGAAGAAGACGAAGTCTGGAGAAAGAAGAAGAAGAAGAAGAAGTCTGGAGGAAGAAGAAAAAGAAGAAGCAGAAGAAGTCTGGAGGAAGAAGATGAAGAAGAAGAAGTCAAGAAGAAGAAGAAGAAGAAGAAGACGTCTGGAGGAAGAAGAAGAAGAAGTCTGGAGGAAGAAGAAGATGAAGAAGAAGAACAAGTCTGGAGGAAGAAGAAGAAGAAGAAGAAGTAGACTGGAGGAAGAAGAAGAAGAAGAAGACGAAGAAGAAGAAGTCTGGAGGAAGAAGATGAAGAAGAAGAAGTCAAGAAGAAGAAGAAGAAGAAGACGTCTGGAGGAAGAAGAAGAAGAAGACGAAGTCTGGAGGAATAATAATAATAATAATAAGAAGAAGTCTGGAGGAAGAAGAAAAAGAAGAAGCAGAAGAAGTCTGGAGGAATTGGATGAAGAAGAAGAAGTCAAGAAGAAGAAGAAGAAGACGTCTGGAGGAAGAAGAAGAAGAAGAAGAAGAAGTCTGGAGGAAGAAGAAGAAGATGAAGAAGAACAAGTCTGGAGGAAGAAGAAAAAGAAGAAGTTGACTGGAGGAAGAAGAAGAAGAAGAAGACGAAGAAGAAGAAGAAGAAGAAGTCTGGAGGAAGAAGATGAAGAAGAAGAAATCAAGAAGAAGAAGAAGAAGAAGACGTCTGGAGGAAGAAGAAGAAGAAGACGAAGTCTGGAGGAAGAATAATAATAATAATAATAAGAAGAAGTCTGGAGGAAGAAGAAAAAGAAGAAGCAGAAGAAGTCTGGAGGAATTGGATGAAGAAGAAGAAGTCAAGAAGAAGAAGAAGAAGAAGACGTCTGGAGGAAGAAGAAGAAGAAGAAGAAGAAGTCTAGAAGAAGAAGAAGAAGAACAAGTCTGGAGGAAGAAGAAGAAGAAGAAGTAGACTGGAGGAAGAATAAGAATAAGAAGAAGACGAAGAAGAAGAAGAAGAAGTCTGGAGGAAGAAGATGAAGAAGAAGACGTCAAGAAGAAGAAGAAGACATCTGGAGGAAGAAGAAAAAGAAGAAGACAAAGTCTGGAGGAAAAAGAAGAAGAAGAAGAAGATGTCTGGAGGAAGAAGCAGAAGAAGTAGAAGTAGACTGGAGGAAGAAGAAGAAGAAGAAGAAGTCAAAGAAGAAGTAGAAGAAGAAGTCTGGAGGAAGAAGAATAAGAATAAGATGAAGAAGTAGAAGAAGAAGTCTGGAGGAAGAAGAAGAAGAAGATGAAGAAGATGAAATAGAAGAAGAAGTCTGGAAGAAGAAGAAGAAGAAGAAGTCTGCAGGATGAAGAAGAAGAAGGAGAAGTCTGGAGGAAGATGAAGAAGAAGAAGAAGAAAAAGTAGCAGAAGAATAAGTCAGGAGGAAGAAGAAGAAGTCAGGAGGAAGAAGACGAAGAAGACAAAGAAGAAGTCTGGAGGAAGAAGAAGACGAAGAAGAAGAAGTCTGGAGGAAGAAGAAGAAGATGACGAAGAAGAACATGTCTGGACGAAGAAGAAGTAGACTGGAGGAAGAAGAAGAATAAGAAGAAGAAGACGAAGAAGACGAAGAAGAAGTCTGGAGGAAGAAGATGAAGAAGAATAAGTCAAGAAGAAGAAGAAGAAGAAGATGTCTTGAGGAGGAAGAAGAAGAAGATGAAGTCTGGAAGAAGAAGAAGAAGAAGAAGAAGAAGTCTGGAGGAAGAAGAAGAAGAAAAAGAAGAAGCAGAAGAAGTCTGGAGGAAGAAGATGAAGAAGAAGAAGTCAAGAAGAAGAAGAAGTAGAAGACGTCTGGAGGAAGAAGAAGAAGAAGAAGAAGAAGTCTGTAGGAAGAAGAAGAAGATGAAGAAGAAGAACAAGTCTGGAGGAGGAAGAAGAAGAAGAAGTAGACTGGAGGAAGAAGAAGTATAAGAAGAAGACGAAGAAGAAGAAGAAGCAGAACAAGAAGAAGTCTGGAGGAAGAAGAAGAAGAAGAAGATGTCTGGAGGAAGAAGCAGAAGAAGAAGATGTAGACTGGAGGAAGAAGAAGTAGAAGAAGAAGAAGACAAAGATAAGTAGAAGAAGAAGTCTGGAGGAAGAAGAAGAATAAGATGAAGAAGTAGAAGAACAAGTCTGGAGGAAGAAGAAGAAGAAGATGAAGAAGATGAAGTAGAAGAAGAAGCAGAAGAAGTCTGGAAGAAGAAGAAGAAGAAGAAGTCTGGAGGATGAAGAAGAAGGAGAAGTCTGGAGGAAGATGAAGAAAAATTAGCAGAAGAATAAGTCTGGAGGAAGAAGAAGAAGAAGAAGAAGTCAGGAAGAAGAAGAAGAAGACGGAGAAGAAGAAGTCTGGAGGAAGAAGAACAAGATGAAGAAGAAGTCTGGAGGAAGAAGAAGAAGATGAAGAAGAAGAACAAGTCTTGAGGAAGAAGAAGAAGAAGAAGAAGAAGTAGACTGGAGGAAGAAGAAGAATAATAGAAGAAGAAGAAGACGTGTGGAGGAAGAAGAAGAAGAAGAAGACGAAGTCTGGAGAAAGAAGAAGAAGAAGAAGAAGTCTGGAGGAAGAAGAAAAAGAAGAAGCAGAAGAAGTCTGGAGGAAGAAGATGAAGAAGAAGTCAAGAAGAAGAAGAAGAAGAAGAAGACGTCTGGAGGAAGAAGAAGAAGAAGTCTGGAGGAAGAAGAAGATGAAGAAGAAGAACAAGTCTGGAGGAAGAAGAAGAAGAAGAAGAAGTAGACTGGAGGAAGAAGAAGAAGAAGACGAAGAAGAAGAAGTCTGGAGGAAGAAGATGAAGAAGAAGTCAAGAAGAAGAAGAAGACGTCTGGAGGAAGAAGAAGAAGAAGACGAAGTCTGGAGGAATAATAATAATAATAATAATAAGAAGAAGTCTGGAGGAAGAAGAAAAAGAAGAAGCAGAAGAAGTCTGGAGGAATTGGATGAAGAAGAAGAGGTCAAGAAGAAGAAGAAGAAGACGTCTGGAGGAAGAAGAAGAAGAAGAAGAAGAAGTCTGGAGGAAGAAGAAGAAGATGAAGAAGAACAAGTCTGGAGGAAGAAGAAAAAGAAGAAGTAGACTGGAGGAAGAAGAAGAAGAAGAAGACGAAGAAGAAGAAGAAGAAGAAGTCTGGAGGAAGAAGATGAAGAAGAAGAAATCAAGAAGAAGAAGAAGAAGACGTCTGGAGGAAGAAGAAGAAAAAGTCTGGAGGAAGAATAATAATAATAAGAATAAGAAGAAGTCTGGAGGAAGAAGAAAAAGAAGAAGCAGAAGAAGTCTGGAGGAATTGGATGAAGAAGAAGAAGTCAAGAAGAAGAAGAAGAAGAAGACGTCTGGAGGAAGAAGAAGAAGAAGAAGAAGTCTAGAAGAAGAAGAAGAAGAACAAGTCTGGAGGAAGAAGAAGAAGAAGAAGTAGACTGGAGGAAGAATAAGAATAAGAAGAAGACGAAGAAGAAGAAGAAGAAGAAGTCTGGAGGAAGAAGATGAAGAAGAAGACGTCAAGAAGAAGAAGAAGACATCTGGAGGAAGAAGAAAAAGAAGAAGACGAAGTCTGGAGGAAAAAGAAGAAGAAGAAGAAGGTGTCGAGGAAGAAGCAGAAGAAGTAGAAGTAGACTGGAGGAAGAAGAAGAAGAAGAAGAAGTCAAAGAAGAAGTAGAAGAAGAAGTCTGGAGGAAGAAGAATAAGAATAAGATGAAGAAGTAGAAGAAGAAGTCTGGAGGAAGAAGAAGAAGAAGATGAAGAAGATGAAATAGAAGAAGAAGTCTGGAAGAAGAAGAAGAAGAAGAAGTCTGCAGGATGAAGAAGAAGAAGGAGAAGTCTGGAGGAAGATGAAGAAGAAGAAGAAGAAAAAGTAGCAGAAGAATAAGTCAGGAGGAAGAAGAAGAAGTCAGGAGGAAGAAGAAGAAGAAGACAAAGAAGAAGTCCGGAGGAAGAAGAAGACGAAGAAGAAGAAGTCTGGAGGAAGAAGAAGAAGATGACGAAGAAGAACATGTCTGGAAGAAGAAGAAGTAGACTGGAGGAAGAAGAAGAATAAGAAGAAGACGAAGAAGAAGTCTGGAGGAAGAAGATGAAGAAGAATAAGTCAAGAAGAAGAAGAAGAAGAAGATGTCTTGGGCAGGAAGAAGAAGAAGATGAAGTCTGGAAGAAGAAGAAGAAGAAGAAGAAGAAGTCTGGAGGAAGAAGAAGAAGAAAAAGAAGAAGCAGAAGAAGTCTGGAGGAAGAAGATGAAGAAGAAGAAGTCAAGAAGAAGAAGAAGTAGAAGACGTCTGGAGGAAGAAGAAGAAGAAGAAGAAGAAGTCTGTAGGAAGAAGAAGAAGATGAAGAAGAAGAACAAGTCTGGAGGAGGAAGAAGAAGAAGAAGTAGACTGGAGGAAGAAGAAGTATAAGAAGAAGATGAAGAAGAAGAAGAAGCAGAACAAGAAGAAGTCTGGAGGAAGATGAAGAAGAAGAAGATGTCTGGAGGAAGAAGCAGAAGAAGAAGATGTAGACTGGAGGAAGAAGAAGTAGAAGAAGAAGAAGACAAAGATAAGTAGAAGAAGAAGTCTGGAGGAAGAAGAAGAATAAGATGAAGAAGTAGAAGAACAAGTCTGGAGGAAGAAGAAGAAGAAGATGAAGAAGATGAAGTAGAAGAAGAAGCAGAAGAAGTCTGGAAGAAGAAGAAGAAGAAGAAGTCTGGAGGATGAAGAAGAAGAAGGAGAAGTCTGGAGGAAGATGAAGAAAAATTAGCAGAAGAATAAGTCTGGAGGAAGAAGAAGAAGAAGAAGAAGTCAGGAAGAAGAAGAAGAAGAAGACGGAGAAGAAGAAGTCTGGAGGAAGAAGAACAAGATGAAGAAGAAGTCTGGAGGAAGAAGAAGAAGATGAAGAAGAAGAACAAGTCTGGAGGAAGAAGAAGAAGAAGAAGAAGAAGTCTGGAGGAAGAAGATGAAGAAGAAGAAGTCAAGAAGAAGAAGAAGAAGACGTCTGGAGGAAGAAGAAGAAGAAGATGAAGTCTGGAGGAAGAAGAAGAAGAAGAAGTCTGGAGGAAGAAGAAAAAGAAGAAGCAGAAGAAGTCTGGAGGAAGAAGATGAAGAAGAAGAAGTCAAGAAGAAGAAGAAGAAGAAGCAGACGTCTGGAGGAAGAAGAAGAAGAAGAAGAAGTCTGGAGGAAGAAGAACAAGAAGAAGAAGGTCTGGAGGAAGAAGAACAAGAAATCTGGAGGAAGAAGACGAAGCAGAAGAAGAAGAAGTCTGGAGGAAGAAGAAGAAGAAGAAGAAGAAGAAGAAGTCTGGCGGATGAAGAAGAAGAAGAAGAAGAAGAAGTCTGGAGGAAGAGCAAGAAGAAGATGAAGAAGATGTCAAGAAGAAGAAGAAGAAGTCTGGAGGAAGAAGAAGAAGCAGAAGAAGTCTGGACTAAGTAGAAGAAGAAGAAGTCTGCAGGAAGAAGTAGAAGAAGATGAAGAAGATGAAGTGGAAGAAGAAGAAGAAGACGTCTGGAAGAAGAAGAAGCAGAAGTCTGGAGGGAGAAGAAGAAGAAGGAGAAGTTTGGAGGAAGATGAAGAAGTAGAAGAAGAAGAAGAAAAAGTAGCAGAAGAATAAGTCTGGAGGAAGAAGAAGAAGAAGAAGTCAGGAGGAAGAAGAAGAAGAAGACGAAGAAGAGGAAGTCTGGAGGAAGAAGAAGAAGATGAAGAAGAAGTCTGGAGGAAGAAGAAGAAGAAGATGTCTGGAGGAAGAAGAAGAAGAAGAGGAGGTAGACTGGAGGAAGAAGAAGATTAAGAAGAAGAAGACAATGAAGAAGAAGAAGAAGTCTGGCGGAAGAAGACGAAGAAGAAGTCAAGAAGAAGAAGAAGAAGAAGAAGACGACGTCTGGAGGAAGCAGAAGAAGTCTGGAGGAAGAAGAAGAAGAAGAAGAAGAAGTCTGGAGGAAGAAGAAGAAGAAGAGGAAGAAGTCTGGAGGAAGAAGAAGAAGAAGATGAAGAAGTAGAAGAAGGAGTCTGGAGGAAGAAGAAGAAGAAAAAGAAGAAGAAAAAGAAGAAGTCTGGAGGAAGAAGAAGAAGAAGAAGAAGAAGTCTGGAGGCAGCAGCAGCAGAAGAAGAAGTCTGGAAGAAGAAGAAGAAGAAGAAGAAGTCTGGAGGAGGAAGAAGAAGAAGAAGAAGACGAAGTCTGGAGGAAGAAGAAGAAGAAGAAAAAGAAGAAGGAGAGGAAGAAGAAGTCTGGAGGAAGAAGAAAAAGAAGAAGAAGAAGTCTGGAGGAAGAAGAAGAAGAAGCAGGAGAAGAAGAAGGCTGGAGGAAGAAGAAGAAGAAGAAGATGAAATCTGGAGGAAGAAGAAGAAGCAGAAGAAGAATAATAATAAGAAATCTGGAGGAAGAAGAAGAAGAAGAAGAAGAAGAAGTCTGGAGGACGAAGAAGAAGAAGAAGTCTGGAGGAAGAAGAAGAAGAATTCTGGAAGAAGAAGAAGAAGAAGTCTGGAGGATGAAGAAGAAGAAGGAGAAGTCTGGAGGAAGATGAAGAAGAAGAAGTAGAAGAAGAAGAAGAAAAAGTAGCAGAAGATTAAGTCTGGAGGAAGAAGAAGAAGAAGTCAGGAGGAAGAAGAAGAAGAAGAAGACGAAGAAGAAGAAGTCTGGAGGAAGAAGACGAAGAAGAAGAAGACGAAGAAGAAGAAGAAGAAGATGTCTGGAGGAAGAAGAAGAAGAAGAAGACGAAGAAGAAGAAGAAGAAGATGTCTGGAGGAAGAAGCAGAAGAAGAAGAAGTAGCCTGGAGGATGAAGAAGAATAATAAGATGAAGAAGTAGAAGGAGAAGTCTGGAGGAAGAAGAAGAAGATGATGAAGAAGATGAAGTAGAAGAAGAAGAAGAAGAAGACAAAGAAGAAGTAGAAGAAGAAGTCTGGAGGAAGAAGAATAAGAATAAGATGAAGATGTAGAAGAAGAAGTCTGGAGGAAGAAGATGAAGAAGATGAAGTAGAAGAAGAAGAAGAAGAAGTCTGGAAGAAGAAGAAGAAGAAGAAGTCTGGAGCATGAAGAAGAAGGAGAAGTCTGGAGGAAGATGAAGAAGAAGTAGAAGAAGAAGAAGAAAAAAATGTAGCAGAAGAATAAGTCTGGAGGAAGAAGAAGAAGAAGAAGAAGAAGAAGTCAGGAGGAAGAAGAAGACGAAGAAGAAGAAGTCTGGAGGAAGAAGAAGACGAAGAAGAAGAAGTCTGGAGGAAGAAGAAGATGACAAAGAAGAACAAGTCTGGAGGAAGAAGAAGTTGACTGGAGGAAGAAGAAGAATAAGAAGAAGAAGACGAAGAAGAAGAAGAAGTCTGGAGGAAGAAGATGAAGAAGAAGAAGTCAAGAAGAAGAAGAAGAAGACGTCTGGAGGAAGAAGAAGAAGAAGACGAAGTCTGGAGGAAGAAGAAGAAGAAGAAGAAGAATTCTGGAGGAAGAAGAAGAAGAAGAAAAAGAAGAAGCAGAAGAAGTCTGGAGGAAGAAGATGAAGAAGAAGAAGTCAAGAAGAAGAAGAAGAAGAAGAAGACGTCTGGAGGAAGAAGAAGAAGAACAAGTCTTTAGGAAGAAGAAGAAGATGAAGAAGAAGAACAAGTCTGGAGGAAGAAGAAGAGGAAGAAGTAGACTGGAGGAAGAAGAAGAATAAGAAGAAGATGATGAAGAAGAAGAAGAACAAGAAGATGTCTGGAGGAAGAAGAAGAAGAAGAAGATATCTGGAGGAAGAAGCAGAAGAAGAAGAAGTAGACTGGAGGAAGAAGAAGAAGAAGAACAAGTCTGGAGGAAGAAGAAGAAGAAGAAGTAGACTGGAGGAAGAAGAAGTATAAGAAGAAGACAAAGAAGAAGAAGAACAAGAAGAAGTCTGGAGGAAGAAGAAGAAGATGTCTGGAGGAAGAAGCAGAAGAAGAAGAAGTAGACTGGAGGAAGAAGAAGTAGAAGAAGAAGAAGACAAAGAAGAAGTAGAAGAAGAAGTCTGGAGGAAGAAGAAGAAGAATAAGATGAAGAAGTAGAAGAACAAGTCTGGAGGAAGAAGAAGAAGAAGATGAAGAAGATGAAGTAGAAGAAGAAGAAGTAGAAGAAGTCTGGAAGAAGCAGAAGAAGAAGAAGTCTGGAGGATGAAGAAGAAGAAGGAGAAGTCTGGAGGAAGATGAAGAAGAAGAAGTAGAAGAAGAAGAAGAAGAAGAAAAAGTAGCAGAAGAATAAGTCTGGAGGAAGAAGAAGAAGAAGAAGTCAGGAGGAAGAAGAAGAAGAAGACGAAGAAGAAGAAGTGTGGAGGAAGAAGAAGAAGACGAAGAAGAAGAAGTCTGGAGGAAGAAGAAGAAGAAGAAGAAGTAGACTGGAGGAAGAAGAAGAAGAAGAAGAAGAAGAAGAAGAAGAAGAAGAAGTCTGGAGGAAGAAGATGAAGAAGAAGAAGTCAAGAAGAAGAAGAAGAAGAAGACGTCTGGAGGAAGAAGAAGAGGAAGGCGAATTCTGGAGGAAGAAGAAGAAGAAGAAGAAGAAATCTGGAGGAAGAAGAAAAAGAAGAAGCAGAAGAAGTCTGGAGGAAGTAGATGAAGAAGAAGAAGTCAAGAAGAAGAAGAAGAAGAAGAAGACGTCTGGAGGAAGAAGAAGAAGAAGAAGAAGTCTGGAGGAAGAAGAAGAAGATGAAGAAGAACAAGTCTGGAGGAAGAAGAAGAAGAAGAAGTAGACTGGAGGAAGAAGAATAAGAAGAAGACAAAGAAGAAGAAGAAGAAGTCTGGAGGAAGAAGATGAAGATGAAGAAGTCAAGAAGAAGAAGAAGAGGAAGACATCTGGAGGAAGAAGAAGAAGAAGAAGACGAAGTCTGGAGGAAAAAGAAGAAGAAGAAGTCTGGAGGAAGAAGAAGAAGAAGAAGAAGACAAAGAAGTCTGCAGGAAGAAGAAGAAGAAGAAGAAGCAGAAGAAGTCTGGAGGAAGAAGAAGAAGAAGAAGAAGTCTGGAGGAAGAAGCAGTAGAAGTAGACTGGAGGAAGAAGAAGAAGAAGAAGAAGTCAAAGAAGAAGTAGAAGAAGAAGTCTGGAGCAAGAAGAAGAAGAATAAGATGAAGAAATCTGGAGGAAGAAGAAGAAGAAGATGAAGAAGATGAAGTAGAAGAAGAAGAAGTCTGGAAGAAGAAGAAGAAGTCTGGAGGATGAAGAAGAAGAAGGAGAAGTCTGGAGGAAGATGAAGAAGAAGTAGAAGAAGAAGAAGAAGAAAAAGTAGCAGAAGAATAAGTCAGCAGGAAGAAGAAGAAGAAGAAGAAGTCAGGAGGAAGAAGAAGAAGAAGAAGACGAAGAAGAAGTCTGGAGGAAGAAGAAGACGAAGAAAAAGAAGTCTGGAGGAAGAAGAAGAAGATGACGAAGAAGAACATGTCTGGAGGAAGAAGAAGTCGACTGGAGGAAGAAGAAGATTAAGAAGAAGAAGACGAAGAAGAAGAAGAAGTCTGGAGGAAGAAGATGAAGAAGAATAAGTCAAGAAGAAGAAGAAGAAGAAGATGTCTGGAGGAAGAAGAAGAAGAAGATGAAGTCTGGAAGAAGAAGAAGAAGAAGAAGAAGTCTGGAGGAAGAAGAAGAAGAAGAAAAAGAAGAAGCAGAAGAAGTCTGGAGGAAGAAGATGAAGAAGAAGAAGTCAAGAAGAAGAAGAAGAAGACGTCTGGAGGAAGAAGAAGAAGAAGAAGAAGTCTGTAGGAAGAAGAAGATGAAGAAGAAGAACAAGTCTGGAGGAAGAAGAAGAAGAAGTAGACTGGAGGAAGAAGAAGTATAAGAAGAAGACGAAGAAGAAGAAGAAGAAGCAGAAGAAGAAGAAGTCTGGAGGAAGAAGAAGAAGAAGAAGACGATGTCTGGAGGAAGAAGCAGAAGAAGAAGATGTAGACTGGAGGAAGAAGAAGTAGAAGAAGTAGAAGACAAAGAAGAAGTAGAAGAAGTCTGGAGGAAGAAGAAGAAGAAGATGAAGAAGTAGAAGAACAAGTCTGGAGGAAGAAGATGAAGAAGATGAAGTAGAAGAAGAAGAAGTAGAAGAAGTCTGGAAGAAGAAGAAGAAGAAGAAGACGAAGAAGAAGAAGTCTGGAGGAAGAAGAAGAAGACAAAAAAGAAGTCTGGAGGAAGAAGAAGAAGATGAAGAAGAAGAACAAGTCTTGAGGAAGAAGAAGAAGAAGAAGAAGTAGACTGGAGGAATAATAATAATAATAAGAAGAAGACGTCTGGAGGAAGAAGAAGAAGAAGAAGACGAAGTCTGGAGGAAGAAGAAGAATCAGAAGAAGTCTGGAGGAAGAAGAAAAAGAAGAAGCAGAAGAAGTCTGGAGGAAGAAGATGAAGAAGAAGAAGTCAAGAAGAAGAAGACGTCTGGAGGAAGAAGAAGAAGAAGTCTGGAGGAAGAAGAAGATGAAGAAGAAGAACAAGTCTGGAGGAAGAAGAAGAAGAAGAAGAAGTAGACTGGAAGAAGAAGACGAAGAAGACGAAGAAGAAGAAGTCTGGAGGAAGAAGATGAAGAAGAAGAAGTCAAGAAGAAGAAGAAGAAGAAGACGTCTGGAGAAAGAAGAAGAAGAAGACGAAGTCTGGAGGAAGAATAATAATAATAAGAAGAAGAAGTCTGGAGGAAGAAGAAAAAGAAGAAGCAGAAGAAGTCTGGAGGAATTGGATGAAGAAGAAGAAGTCAAGAAGAAGAAGAAGAAGAAGACGTCTGGAGGAAGAAGAAGAAGAAGAAGAAGTCTGGAGGAAGAAGAAGAAGATGAAGAAGAACAAGTCTGGAGGAAGAAGAAGGAGAAGAAGTAGACTGGAGGAAGAAGAAGAATAAGAAGAAGACGAAGAAGAAGAAGAAGAAGAAGTCTGGAGGAAGAAGATGAAGAAGAAGTCAAGAAGAAGAAGAAGACATCTGGAGGAAGAAGAAAAAGAGGAAGACGAAGTCTGGAGGAAAAAGAAGAAGAAGAAGAAGATGTCTGGAGGAAGAAGCAGAAGAAGTAGAAGTAGACTGGAGGAAGAAGAAGAAGAAGAAGAAGAAGTCAAAGAAGAAGTAGAAGAAGAAGTCTGGAGGAAGAAGAAGAAGAAGAAGATGAAGAAGTAGAAGAAGAAGTCTGGAGGAAGAAGAAGAAGAAGATGAAGAAGATGAAGTTGAAGAAGAAGTCTGGAAGAAGAAGAAGAAGAAGAAGTCTGCAGGATGAAGAAGAAGAAGGAGAAGTCTGGAGGAAGATGAAGAAGAAGTAGAAGAAGAAGAAGAAGAAAAAGTAGCAGAAGAATAAGTCAGGAGGAAGAAGAAGAAGTCAGGAGGAAGAAGAAGAAGAAGACGAAGAAGAAGAAGTCTGGAGGAAGAAGAAGACGAAGAAGAAGAAGTCTGGAGGAAGAAGAAGAAGATGACGAAGAAGAACATGTCTGGAGGAAGAAGAAGTAGACTGGAGGAAGAAGAAGAATAAGAAGAAGAAGACGAAGAAGACGAAGAAGAAGTCTGGAGGAAGAAGATGAAGCAGAATAAGTCAAGAAGAAGAAGAAGAAGAAGATGTCTTGAGGAGGAAGAAGAAGAAGATGAAGTCTGGAAGAAGAAGAAGAAGAAGAAGAAGAAGTCTGGAGGAAGAAGAAGAAGAAGAAAAAGAAGAAGCAGAAGAAGTCTGGAGGAAGAAGATGAAGAAGAAGAAGTCAAGAAGAAGAAGAAGAAGAAGAAGACGTCTGGAGGAAGAAGAAGAAGATGAAGAAGAAGAACAAGTCTGGAGGAAGAAGAAGAAGAAGTAGACTGGAGGAAGAAGAAGAATAAGAAGAAGACGAAGAAGAAGAAGAAGCAGAACAAGAAGAAGTCTGGAGGAAGAAGAAGAAGAAGAAGATGTCTGGAGGAAGAAGCAGAAGAAGAAGATGTAGACTGGAGGAAGAAGAAGTAGAAGAAGAAGAAGACAAAGAAGAAGTAGAAGAAGAAGTCTGGAGGAAGAATAAGAATAAGATGAAGAAGTAGAAGAACAAGTCTGGAGGAAGAAGAAGAAAAAGATGAAGAAGATGAAGTAGAAGAAGAAGCAGAAGAAGTCTGGAAGAAGAAGAAGAAGAAGAAGTCTGGAGGATGAAGAAGAAGAAGGAGAAGTCTGGAGGAAGATGAAGAAGAAGAAGTAGAAGAAGAAGAAGAAGAAGAAAAAGTAGCAAGAATAAGTCTGGAGGAAGAAGAAGAAGAAGAAGAAGAAGTCAGGAAGAAGAAGAAGAAGAAGAAGAACAAGTCTGGAGGAAGAAGAAGAAGATGAAGAAGAACAAGTCTGGAGGAAGAAGAAGAAGAAGAAGAAGTAGACTGGAGGAAGAAGAAGAAGAAGAAGAAGTCTGGAGGAAGAAGATGAAGAAGAAGAAGTCAAGAAGAAGAAGAAGAAGACGTCTGGAGGAAGAAGAAGAAGAAGAAGATGAAGTCTGGAGGAAGACGAAGAAGAAGAAGTCTGGAGGAAGAAGAAAAAGAAGCAGAAGAAGTCTGGAGGAAGAAGATGAAGAAGAAGAAGTCAAGAAGAAGAAGAAGAAGAAGAAGACGTCTGGAGGAAGAAGAAGAAGAAGAAGAAGTCTGGAGGAAGAAGAAGAAGAAGAAGAAGTCTGGATGACGAAGAAGAAGAAGAAGAAGTCTGGAGGAAGAAGAAAAAGAAGTCTGGAAGAAGAAGAAGAAGAAGTCTGGAGGATGAAGAAGAAGAAGGAGAAGTCTGGAGGAAGATGAAGAAGAAGAAGTAGAAGAAGAAGAAGAAGAAAAAGTAGCAGAAGATTAAGTCTGGAGGAAGAAGAAGAAGAAGCCAGGAGGAAGAAGAGGAAGACGAAGAAGAAGAAGTCTGGAGGAAGAAGACGAAGAAGAAGAAGTCTGGAGGAAGAAGAAGAAGAAGACAAAGAAGAAGAAGAAGAAGATGTCTGGAGGAAGAAGCAGAAGAAGAAGAAGTAGCCTGGAGGAAGAAGAAGAAGAATAAGATGAAGAAGTAGAAGGAGAAGTCTGGAGGAAGAAGAAGAAGATGATGAAGAAGATGAAGTAAAAGAAGAAGAAGAAGAAGACGAAGAAGTAGAAGAAGAAGTCTGGAGGAAGAAGAAGAAGAATAAGATGAAGATGTAGAAGAAGAAGTCTGGAGGAAGAAGAAGAAGAAGATGAAGAAGATGAAGTAGAAGAAGAAGAAGAAGAAGTCTGGAAGAAGAAGAAGAAGAAGAAGTCTGGAGCATGAAGAAGAAGGAGAAGTCTGGAGGAAGATGAAGAAGAAGTAGAACAAGAAGAAGAAGAAAAAGTAGCAGAAGAATAAGTCTGGAGGAAGAAGAAGAAGAAGAAGAAGAAGAAGAATTCAGGAGGAAGAAGAAGACGAAGAAGAAGAAGTCTGGAGGAAGAAGAAGACGAAGAAGAAGAAGTCTGGAGGAAGAAGAAGATGACAAAGAAGAACAAGTCTGGAGGAAGAAGAAGTTGACTGGAGGAAGAAGAAGAATAATAAGAAGAAGACGAAGAAGAAGAAGAAGTCTGGAGGAAGAAGATGAAGAAGAAGAAGTCAAGAAGAAGAAGAAGAAGACGTCTGGAGGAAGAAGAAGAAGAAGACGAAGTCTTGAGGAGGAAGAAGAAGAAGAAGCAGAAAAATTCTGGAGGAAGAAGAAGAAGAAGAAAAAGAAGAAGCAGAAGAAGTCTGGAGGAAGAAGATGAAGAAGAAGAAGTGAAGAAGAAGAAGAAGAAGAAGACGTCTGGAGGAAGAAGAAGAAGAACAAGTCTGTAGGAAGAAGAAGAAGATGAAGAAGAAGAACAAGTCTGGAGGAAGAAGAAGAGGATGAAGTAGACTGGAGGAAGAAGAAGAATAAGAAGAAGATGATGAAGAAGAAGAAGAACAAGAAGAAGTCTGGAGGAAGAAGAAGAAGAAGAAAATATCTGGAGGAAGAAGCAGAAGAAGAAGAAGTAGACTGGAGGAAGAAGAAGAAGAAGAACAAGTCTAGAGGAAGAAGAAGAAGAAGAAAAAGTAGACTGGAGGAAGAAGAAGTATAAGAAGAAGACAAAGAAGAAGAAGAACAAGAAGTCTGGAGGAAGAAGAAGAAGATGAAGATGTCTGGAGGAAGAAGCAGAAGAAGAAGAAGTAGACTGGAGGAAGAAGAAGTAGAAGAAGAAGAAGACAAAGAAGAAGTAGAAGAAGAAGTCTGGAGGAAGAAGAATAAGAATAAGATGAAGAAGTAGAAGAACAAGTCTGGAGGAAGAAGAAGAAGAAGATGAAGAAGATGAAGTAGAAGAAGAAGAAGTAGAAGAAGTCTGGAAGAAGCAGAAGAAGAAGAAGTCTGGAGGATGAAGAAGAAGAAGGAGAAGTCTGGAGGAAGATGAAGAAGAAGAAGTAGAAGAAGAAGAAGAAGAAAAAGTAGCAGAAGAATAAGTCTGGAGGAAGAAGAAGAAGAAGAAGAAGTCAGGAGGAAGAAGAAGAAGAAGACGAAGAAGAAGAAGTGTGGAGGAAGAAGAAGAAGACGAAGAAGAAGAAGTCTGGAGGAAGAAGAAGAAGAAGAAGAAGTAGACTGGAGGAAGAAGAAGAAGAAGAAAGAAGAAGAAGAAGAAGAAGAAGTCTGGAGGAAGAAGATGAAGAAGAAGAAGTCAAGAAGAAGAAGAAGAAGAAGAAGTCTGGAGGAAGAAGAAAAAGAAGAAGCAGAAGAAGTCTGGAGGAAGTAGATGAAGAAGAAGTCAAGAAGAAGAAGAAGAAGAAGAAGACGTCTGGAGGAAGAAGAAGAAGAACAAGTCTGGAGGAAGAAGAAGAAGAAGAAGTAGACTGGAGGAAGAAGAATAAGAAGAAGACAAAGAAGAAGAAGAAGAAGTCTGGAGGAAGAAGGTGAAGAAGAAGAAGTCAAGAAGAAGAAGAAGAGGAAGACATCTGGAGGAAGAAGAAGAAGAAGAAGACGAAGTCTGGAGGAAAAAGAAGAAGAAGAAGAAGAAGTCTGGAGGAAGAAGAAGAAGAAGAAGAAGAAGAAGCAGAAGAAGTCTGGAGGAGGAAGAAGAAGAAGAAGAAGTCTGGAGGAAGAAGCAGAAGAAGTAGAAGTAGACTGGAGGAAGAAGAAGAAGAAGAAGAAGAAGTCAAAGAAGAAGTAGAAGAAGAAGTCTGGAGGAAGAAGAATAAGAATAAGATGAAGAAATCTGGAGGAAGAAGAAGAAGAAGATGAAGAAGATGAAGTAGAAGAAGAAGAAGTCTGGAAGAAGAAGAAGAAGAAGAAGTCAGGAGGAAGAAGAAGAAGAAGAAGACGAAGAAGAAGAAGTCTGGAGGAAGAAGATGATGAAGAAAAAGAAGTCTGGAGGAAGAAGAAGAAGATGACGAAGAAGAACATGTCTGGAGGAAGAAGAAGTAGACTGGAGGAAGAAGAAGATTAAGAAGAAGAAGACGAAGAAGAAGAAGAAGTCTGGAGGAAGAAGATGCAGAAGAATAAGTCAAGAAGAAGAAGAAGAAGAAGATGTCTGGAGGAAGAAGAAGAAGAAGATGAAGTCTGGAGGAAGAAGAAGAAGAAGAAGAAGTCTGGAGGAAGAAGAAGAAGAAAAAGAAGAAGAAGAAGAAGTCTGGAGGAAGAAGATGAAGAAGAAGAAGTCAAGAAGAAGAAGAAGACATCTGGAGGAAGAAGAAAAAGAAGAAGACGAAGTCTGGAGGAAAAAGAAGAAGAAGAAGAAGATGTCTGGAGGAAGAAGCAGAAGAAGTAGAAGTAGACTGGAGGAAGAAGAAGAAGAAGAAGAAGAAGTCAAAGAAGAAGTAGAAGAAGAAGTCTGGAGGAAGAAGAAGAAGAATAAGATGAAGAAGTAGAAGAAGAAGTCTGGAGGAAGAAGAAGAAGAAGATGAAGTAGAAGAAGAAGTCTGGAAGAAGAAGAAGAAGAAGAAGTCTGCAGGATGAAGAAGAAGAAGGAGAAGTCTGGAGGAAGATGAAGAAGAAGTAGAAGAAGAAGAAGAAGAAAAAGTAGCAGAAGAATAAGTCAGGAGGAAGAAGAAGAAGTCAGGAGGAAGAAGAAGAAGAAGACGAAGAAGAAGACGTCTGGAGGAAGAAGAAGACGAAGAAGAAGAAGTCTGGAGGAAGAAGAAGAAGATGACGAAGAAGAACATGTCTGGAGGAAGAAGAAGTAGACTGGAGGAAGAAGAAGAATAAGAAGAAGAAGACGAAGAAGACGAAGAAGAAGTCTGGAGGAAGAAGATGAAGAAGAATAAGTCAAGAAGAAGAAGAAGATGTCTTGAGGAGGAAGAAGAAGAAGATGAAGTCTGGAAGAAGAAGAAGAAGAAGAAGAAGAAGAAGTCTGGAGGAAGAAGAAGAAGAAGAAAAAGAAGAAGCAGAAGAAGTCTGGAGGAAGAAGATGAAGAAGAAGAAGTCAAGAAGAAGAAGAAGAAGAAGAAGACGTCTGGAGGAAGAAGAAGAAGAAGAAGAAGAAGAAGTCTGTAGGAAGAAGAAGAAGATGAAGAAGATGAACAAGTCTGGAGGAAGAAGAAGAAGAAGTAGACTGGAGGAAGAAGAAGTATAAGAAGAAGACGAAGAAGAAGAAGAAGCACAACAAGAAGAAGTCTGGAGGAAGAAGAAGAAGAAGAAGATGTCTGGAGGAAGAAGCAGAAGAAGAAGATGTAGACTGGAGGAAGAAGAAGTAGAAGAAGAAGAAGACAAAGAAGAAGTAGAAGAAGAAGTCTGGAGGAAGAAGAAGAATAAGATGAAGAAGTAGAAGAACAAGTCTGGAGGAAGAAGAAGAAGAAGATGAAGAAGATGAAGTAGAAGAAGAAGCAGAAGAAGTCTGGAAGAAGAAGAAGAAGAAGAAGTCTGGAGGATGAAGAAGAAGAAGGAGAAGTCTGGAGGAAGATGAAGAAGAAGAAGTAGAAGAAGAAGAAGAAGAAGAAAAAGTAGCAGAAGAATAAGTCTGGAGGAAGAAGAAGAAGAAGAAGAAGAAGTCAGGAAGAAGAAGAAGAAGAAGAAGACGAAGAAGAAGAAGTCTGGAGGAAGAAGAAGAAGACGAAGAAGAAGTCTGGAGGAAGAAGAAGAAGATGAAGAAGAACAAGTCTGGAGGAAGAAGAAGAAGAAGAAGAAGTAGACTGGAGGAAGAAGAAGAAGAAGAAGAAGAAGAAGTCTGGAGGAAGAAGATGAAGAAGGAGAAGTCAAGAAGAAGAAGAAGAAGACGTCTGGAGGAAGAAGAAGAAGAAGAAGATGAAGTCTGGAGGAAGAAGAAGAAGAAGAAGAAGTCTGGAGGAAGAAGAAAAAGCAGCAGAAGAAGTCTGGAGGAAGAAGATGAAGAAGAAGAAGTCAAGAAGAAGAAGAAGACGAAGAAGACGTCTGGAGGAAGAAGAAGAAGAAGAAGAAGTCTGGAGGAAGAAGAAGAAGAAGAAGAAGAAGTCTGGAGGAAGAAGAAGATGAAGAAGTAGACTGGAGGAAGAAGAAGAATAAGAAGAAGACGAAGAAGAAGAAGTCTGGAGGAAGAAGATGAAGAAGAAGAAGTCAAGAAGAAGAAGAAGACGCCTGGAGGAAGAAGAAGAAGAAGACGAAGTCTGGAGGAAGAAGAAGATGAAGAAGAAGTCTGGAGGAAGAAGAAGAAGAAGAAGAGGAAGAAGTCTGGAGGAACAAGAAGAAGATGAAGAAGTGCAAGAAGAAGACTGGAGGAAGAAGAAGAAGAAGAAGAAGAAGTCTGTAGGAAGAAGAAGAAGATGAAGACGAAGAACAAGTCTGGAGGAAGAAGAAGAAGAAGTAGACTGGAGGAAGAAGAAGTATAAGAAGAAGACGAAGAAGAAGCAGAACAAGAAGAAGTCTGGAGGAAGAAGAAGAAGAAGAAGATGTCTGGAGGAAGAAGCAGAAGAAGAAGATGTAGACTGGAGGAACAAGAAATAGAAGAAGAAGAAGACAAAGAAGAAGTAGAAGAAGAAGTCTGGAGGAAGAAGAAGAATAAGATGAAGAAGTAGAAGAACAAGTCTGGAGGAAGAAGAAGAAGAAGAAGATGAAGAAGAAGAAGAAGAAGCAGAAGAAGTCTGGAAGAAGAAGAAGAAGAAGTCTGGAGGATGAAGAAGAAGAAGGAGAAGTCTGGAGGAAGATGAAGAAGAAGAAGTAGAAGAAGAAGAAGAAGAAGAAAAGGGAGCAGAGGAATAAGTCTGGAGGAAGAAGAAGAAGAGGAAGAAGTCAGGAAGAAGAAGAAGAAGAAGAAGACAAAGAAGAAGAAGTCTGGAGGAAGAAGAAGAAGACAAAGAAGAAGTCTGGAGGAAGAAGAAGAAGATGAAGAAGAAGAACAAGTCTGGAGGAAGAAGAAGAAGAAGAAGAAGTAGACTGGAGGAAGAAGAAGAATAAGAAGAAGACGAAGAAGAAGAAGAAGTCTGGAAGAAGAAGATGAAGAAGAAGAAGTAAAGAAGAAGAAGAAGAAGAAGACGTCTGGAGGAAGAAGAAGAAGAAGAAGATGAAGTCTGGAGGAAGAAGAAGAAGAAGAAGAAGAAGAAGTCTGGAGGAAGAAGAAAAAGAAGAAGCAGAAGAAGTCTGGAGGAAGAAGATGAAGAAGAAGAAGTCAAGAAGAAGAAGAAGAAGAAGAAGAAGACGTCTGGAGGAAGAAGAAGAAGAAGGAAGAAGTCTGGAGGAAGAAGAAGATGAAGAAGAAGAACAAGTCTGGAGGAAGAAGAAGAAGTAGACTGGAGGAAGAAGAAGAAGAAGAAGACGAAGAAGAAGAAGTCTGGAGGAAGAAGATGAAGAAGAAGAAGTCAAGAAGAAGAAGAAGAAGACGTCTGGAGGAAGAAGAAGAAGATGAAGTCTGGAGGAAGAAGAAGATGAAGAAGAAGTCTGGAGGAAGAAGAAGAAGAAGAGGAAGAAGTCTGGAGGAACAAGAAGAAGATGAAAAAGAAGAAGAAGCAGAAGTCTGGAAGAAGAAGAAGAAGAAGAAAAAGTAGCACAAGAATAAGTCTGGAAGAAGAAGAAGAAGAAGAAGTCAGGAGGAAGAAGAAGAAGAAGAAGAAGATGAAGAAGAGGAAGTCTGGAGGAAGTAGAAGATGAAGAAGAAGAAGTCTGGAGGAAGAAGAAGCAGAAGAATCAGAAGAAGAAGTCTGGAGGAAGAAGGAGAAGAGGAAGATAGCTGGAGAAGGAAGAAGAAGAAGAAGAAGAAGAAGAAGAAGCAGAAGTCTGGAGGAAGAAGAAGAAGAGCAAAAGGAGAAGAAGAAGAAGAAGAAGTCTGGAGGAAGAAAAAGAAGGAGTTTGGAAGAAGAAGAAGAAGAAAATGTTTGGAGGAAGAAGAAGAAGAAGAAGAAGAATTCTGGAGGAAGAAGAAGAAGATGAAGACGAAAAAGAAGCCTGGAGGAAGAAGAAGAAGAAGTCTGGAGGAAAAACAAGAAGAAGAATAAGAGGAAGAAGAAGAAGAAGTCTGGCGGAAGAAGAAGAGGAAGAAGAAAAAGCAGAAGCCTGGAGGAAGAAGAAGAAGAAGATGTCTGGAGGAAGAAGAAGAACAAGAAGAAGAAGCAGAAGTCTGGAGGAAGAAGAAGAAGAGCAAAAGGAGAAGAAGAAGTAGAAGTCTGGAGGAAGAAGAAGAAGACGAAGATGAAGAAGAAAATAAGCCTGGAAGAAGAAGAAGAAGAAGAAGAAGAAGAAGAAGTAGTAGAAGCATAAGATGAACAAGAAGCCTGGAGGAAGAAGAAGAAGAAGAAGTCTGGAGGAAGAACAAGAAGAAGAAGAGGAAGAAGAAGAAGAAGAAGTCTGGAGGAAGAACAAGAAGAAGAAGAGGAAGAAGAAGAAGAAGAAGAAGAAGTCTGGAGGAAGAAGAAGAAGAAGAAGAAGTCTGGAGGAAGAAGAAGAAGAAGAGGAAGAAGAAGAAGAAGAAGTCTGGAAGAAGAAGAAGAAGAAGAAGAAGTCTGGAGGAAGAAGAAGAGGAAGATGATGAAATCTGGAGGAAGAACAAGAAGAAGAAGAAGAGGAAGAAGAAGAAGAAGAAGAAGACTGGAGGAAGAAGAAGAAGAAGAAGAAGAAGTCTGGAAAAAGAAGAAGAAGAATTAGTAGAAGAAGAAGAAGTCTGGAGGAAGAAGAAGAAGAAGAAGAAGTCTGGAGGAAGAAGAAGAAGAAGAAGTCTGGAGGGAGAAGAAGAAGAAGAATTAGTAGAAGAAGAAGAAGTCTGGAGGAAGAAGAAGAAGAAGTCTGGAGGAAGAAGAAGAAGAGGAAGAAGAAGGAGAAAAAGAAGAAGTCTAGAGGAAGAAGATGAAGAAGAAGAAGACGTCTGGAGGAAGAAGAAGAACAGCAAAAGGAGAAGAAGAAGAAGAAGTCTGGAGGAAGAAGAAGAAGAAGAAGTCTGGAAGAAGAAGAAGAAGAAAATGTCTGGAGGAGGAATAATAATAATAATAAGTCTGGAGGGAGAAGAAGAAGAAGAATTAGTAGAAGAAGAAGAATTCTGGAGGAAGAGGAAGAAGAAGAAGAAGTCTGGAGGAAGAATAAGAAGAAGACGTCTGGAGGAAGACGAAGAGGAAGATGAAGAAGAAGAAGATGTCTGGAGGCAGAAGAAGAAGAAGTCTGGATGAAGAAGAAGAAGACGAGGAAGTCTGGACGAAGAAGAAGAAGAAGAAGTCTGGAGGATGAAGAAGAAGAAGAAGAAGTAGAAGAAGAAGAAGAAGAAGTAGAAGAAGAAGAAGAAGAAGAAGAAGTCTGGAGGAAGAAGATGATGAAGAAGAAGAAGAAGAAGCAGAAGAAGTCTGGGGGAAGAAGAAGATGAAGAAGAAGTCTGGAGTAAGAAGATGAAGAAGATGTCTGGAGGAAGAAGAAGAAGAAGTCTGGAAAAAGAAGAAGAAGAAGCAGAAGTAGAAGAAGTCTGGAGGAGGAAGAAGAAGAAGAAGAAGACAATGAAGAAGTCTGGAGGAAGAAGAAAAAGACGAAGATGAAGAAGAAAAAGAAGCCTGGAGGAAGAAGAAGAAGAAGAAGTAGTAGAAGAAGAAGAAAAAGAAGAAGTCTGGAAGAAGAAGAAGAAGAAGAAGAAGAAGTCTGGAGGAAGAACAAGAAGAAGAAGAAGAGGAAGAAGAAGAAGAAGTCTGGAGGAAGAAGAAGAAGAAAAAGTCTGGAAGAAGAAGAAGAAGAAAATGTCTGGAGGAGGAATAATAATAATAATAATAATAAGTCTGGAGGGAGAAGAAGAAGAAGAATTAGTAGAAGAAGAAGCATTCTGGAGGAAGAGGAAGAAGAAGAAGAAGTCTGGAGGAAGAAGAAGAAGAAGACGTCTGGAGGAAGACGAAGAGGAAGATGAAGAAGAAGAAGATGTCTGGAGGCAGAAGAAGAAGAAGTCTGGATGAAGAAGAAGAAGACGAGGAAGTCTGGACGAAGAAGAAGAAGAAGAAGTCTGGAGGATGAAGAAGAAGAAGAAGAAGTAGAAGAAGAAGAAGAAGAAGTAGAAGAAGAAGAAGAAGAAGAAGTCTGGAGGAAGAAGATGATGAAGAAGAAGAAGAAGAAGAAGCAGAAGAAGTCTGGGGGAAGAAGAAGATGAAGAAGAAGTCTAGAGGAAGAAGATGAAGAAGATGTCTGGAGGAAGAAGAAGAAGAAGTCTGGAAAAAGAAGAAGAAGCAGAAGTAGAAGAAGTCTGGAGGAGGAAGAAGAAGAAGAAGAAGACAATGAAGAAGTCTGGAGGAAGAAGAAGAAGACGAAGATGAAGAAGAAAAAGAAGCCTGGAGGAAGAAGAAGAAGAAGAAGTAGTAGAAGAAGAAGAAAAAGAAGAAGTCTGGAAGAAGAAGAAGAAGAAGAAGTCTGGAGGAAGAACAAGAAGAAGAAGAAGAGGAAGAAGAAGAAGTCTGGAGGAAGAAGAAGAAGAAAAAGAAGAAGAAAAAGAAGAAGAAGACGTCTGGAGGAAGAAGAAGAAGAAGCAGAAGAAGAAGAAGTCTGGAGGGAGCAGAAGAAGATGAAGAAGTCTGGAGGAAGAAGAAGAAGAATAAGAAGCAGAAGTAGAAGAAGAAGTCTGGAGGAAGAAGAAGAAGAAGAAGATGTCTGGAAGAAGAAGAAGAAGAAGAAGAAGAAGATGTCTGGAGGAAGAAGAATAAGAATAAGAAGAGGAAGAAGAAGTCTGGAGGAAGAAGAGAAAGAAGAAGAAGTCGAAGAAGAAGAAGTCTGGAGGAAGAAGAAGAAGAAGAAGTAGAAGAAGTCTGGAGGAAGAAGAAGAAGAATAAGAAGCAGAAGTAGAAGAAGAAGTCTGGAGGAAGAAGAAGAAGAAGAAGATGTCTGGAAGAAGAAGAAGAAGAAGATGTCTGGAGGAAGAAGAATAAGAATAAGAAGAGGAAGAAGAAGTCTGGAGGAAGAAGAGAAAGAAGAAGAAGTCGAAGAAGAAGAAGTCTGGAGGAAGAAGAAGAAGAAGAAGTAGAAGAAGTCTGGAGGAAGAAGAAGAAGAAGAAGCCTGGAGGAAGAAGGAGAAGAAGAAGAAGAAGCAGAAGAAGATGTCTGGAGGAGGAAGAAGAAGAAGGAAAAGAAGAAGTCTGGAGGAAGACGAAGAGGAAGAAGAAGAAGAAGAAGTAGAAGAAGAAAAAGAAGAAGAAGAAGAAGAAGCAGAAGTCTGGAGCAAGAAGTACAAGAATAATAAGAAGAAGTCTGGAAGAAGAAGAAGAAGAAGAAGAAGATGAAGAAGAAGAAGTCTGGAGGAAGAAGATAAAGAAGAAGTAGAAGAAGAATTTTGGAGGATGAAGAAGAAGTAGAAGAAGAAGATGTCTGGAGGAGGAAGAAGAAGAGAAAAAAGAAGTCTGGAGGAAGAAGAAGAGGAAGAAGAAGAAGAAGAAGTAGAAGAAGAAGAAGAAGTCTGGAGCAAGAAGTACAAGAATAATAATAAGTCTGGAGGAAGAAGAAGAAGAAGAAGTCTGGAGGAAGAAGAAGAACAGCAAAAGGAGAAGAAGAAGAAGAAGTCTGGAGGAAGAAGAAGAAGAAGAAGTCTGGAGGAAGAAGAAGAAGAAGAAGTCTGGAAGAAGAAGAAGAAGAAAATGTCTGGAGGAGGAATAATAATAATAATAAGTCTTGAGGGAGAAGAAGAAGAATTAGTCGAAGAAGAAGAATTCTGGAGGAAGAGGAAGAAGAAGAAGAAGTCTGGAGGAAGAAGAAGAAGACGTCTGGAGGAAGACGAAGAGGAAGATGATGAAGAAGAAGATGTCTGGAGGCAGAAGAAGAAGAAGTCTGGATGAAGAAGAAGAAGACGAGGAAGTCTGGACGAAGAAGAAGAAGAAGTCTGGAGGATGAAGAAGAAGAAGAAGAAGAAGAAGTAGAAGAAGAAGAAAAAGAAGAAGTCTGGAGGGAGCAGAAGAAGATGAAGAAGAAGTCTGGAGGAAGAAGAAGAAGAATAAGAAGCAGAAGTAGAAGAAGAAGTCTGGAGGAAGAAGAAGAAGAAGAAGATGTCTGGAAGAAGAAGAAGAAGAAGAAGAAGAAGATGTCTGGAGGAAGAAGAATAAGAAGAGGAAGAAGAAGTCTGGCGGAAGAAGAGAAAGAAGAAGAAGTAGAAGAAGAAGAAGTCTGGAGGAAGGAGAAGAAGAAGAAGTAGAAGACGTCTGGAGGAAGAAGAAGAAGAAGAAGTCTGGAGGAAGAAGAAGAACAGCAAAAGGAGAAGAAGAAGTCTGGAGGAAGAAGAAGAAGAAGAAGAAGTCTGGAGGAAGAAGAAGAAGAAGAAGTCTGGAAGAAGAAGAAGAAGAAAATGTCTGGAGGAGGAATAATAATAATAAGTCTTGAGGGAGAAGAATTAGTCGAAGAAGAAGAATTCTGGAGGAAGAGGAAGAAGAAGAAGAAGTCTGGAGGAAGAAGAAGAAGAAGACGTCTGGAGGAAGACGAAGAGGAAGATGATGAAGAAGAAGATGTCTGGAGGCAGAAGAAGAAGAAGTCTGGATGATGAAGAAGAAGAAGACGAGGAAGTCTGGACGAAGAAGAAGAAGAAGAAGTCTGGAGGATGAAGAAGAAGAAGAAGAAGTAGAAGAAGAAGAAGAAGAAGAAGTCTGGAGGAAGAAGATGATGAAGAAGAAGAAGAAGAAGAAGCAGAAGAAGTCTGGGGGAAGAAGAAGATGACGAAGAAGTCTGGAGGAAGAAGATGAAGAAGATGTCTGGAGGAAGAAGAAGAAGAAGTCTGGAAAAAGAAGAAGAAGAAGAAGTAGAAGAAGTCTGGAGGAGGAAGAAGAAGAAGAAGAAGACAATGAAGAAGTCTGGAGGAAGAAGAAGAAGACGAAGATGAAGAAGAAAAAGAAGCCTGGAGGAAGAAGACGAAGAAGAAGTAGTAGAAGAAGAAGAAAAAGAAGAAGTCTGGAAGAAGAAGAAGAAGAAGAAGAAGAAGTCTGGAGGAAGAACAAGAAGAAGAAGAAGAGGAAGAAGAAGAAGAAGAAGTCTGGAGGAAGAAGAAGAAGAAGAAGAAGAAAAAGAAGAAGAAGACGTCTGGAGGAAGAAGAAGAAGCAGAAGAAGAAGAAGTCTGGAGGGAGCAGAAGAAGATGAAGAAGAAGAAGTCTGGAGGAAGAAGAAGAAGAATAAGAAGCAGAAGTAGAAGAAGAAGTCTGGAGGAAGAAGAAGAAGAAGAAGATGTCTGGAAGAAGAAGAAGAAGAAGAAGAAGATGTCTGGAGGAAGAAGAATAAGAATAAGAAGAGGAAGAAGAAGTCTGGAGGAAGAAGAGAAAGAAGAAGAAGTAGAAGAAGAAGAAGTCTGGAGGAAGAAGAAGAAGAAGTAGAAGAAGTCTGGAGGAAGAAGAAGAAGAAGAAGTCTGGAGGAAGAAGGAGAAGAAGAAGAAGAAGCAGAAGAAGAAGTCTGGAGGAAGAAAAAGAAGAAGAAGTAGAAGAAGAAGATGTCTGGAGGAGGAAGAAGAAGAAGGAAAAGAAGGAGTCTGGAGGAAGACGAAGAGGAAGAAGAAGAAGAAGAAGTAGAAGAAGAAAAAGAAGAAGAAGAAGAAGAAGAAGCAGAAGTCTGGAGCAAGAAGTACAAGAATAATAATAAGAAGTCTGGAAGAAGAAGAAGAAGAAGAAGATGATGAAGAAGAAGTCTGGAGGAAGAAGATAAAGAAGAAGTAGAAGAAGAATTTTGGAGGATGAAGAAGAAGTAGAAGAAGAAGATGTCTGGAGGAGGAAGAAGAAGAGAAAAAAGAAGAAGTCTGGAGGAAGACGAAGAGGAAGAAGAAGAAGAAGAAGAAGAAGTCTGGAGCAAGAAGTACAAGAATAATAATAAGTCTGGAGGAAGAAGAAGAAGAAGAAGAAGAAGTCTGGAGGAAGAAGAAGAACAGCAAAAGGAGAAGAAGAAGAAGAAGTCTGGAGGAAGAAGAAGAAGAAGTCTGGAGGAAGAAGAAGAAAATGTCTGGAGGAGGAATAATAATAATAATAATAATAAGTCTTGAGGGAGAAGAAGAAGAAGAATTAGTAGAAGAAGAAGAATTCTGGAGGAAGAGGAAGAAGAAGAAGAAGTCTGGAGGAAGAAGAAGAAGAAGACGTCTGGAGGAAGACGAAGAGGAAGATGAAGAAGAAGAAGATGTCTGGAGGCAGAAGAAGAAGAAGTCTGGATGAAGAAGAAGAAGACGAGGAAGTCTGGACGAAGAAGAAGAAGAAGCCTGGAGGATGAAGAAGAAGAAGAAGAAGAAGAAGTAGAAGAAGAAGAAGAAGAAGTAGAAGAAGAAGAAGAAGAAGAAGTCTGGAGGAAGAAGATGATGAAGAAGAAGAAGAAGAAGCAGAAGAAGTCTGGGGGAAGAAGAAGATGAAGAAGAAGTCTGGAGGAAGAAGATGAAGAAGATGTCTGGAGGAAGAAGAAGAAGAAGTCTGGAAAAAGAAGAAGAAGAAGCAGAAGTAGAAGAAGTCTGGAGGAGGAAGAAGAAGAAGAAGAAGACAATGAAGAAGTCTGGAGGAAGAAGAAAAAGACGAAGATGAAGAAGAAAAAGAAGCCTGGAGGAAGAAGAAGAAGAAGAAGTAGTAGAAGAAGAAGAAAAAGAAGAAGTCTGGAAGAAGAAGAAGAAGAAGTCTGGAGGAAGAACAAGAAGAAGAAGAAGAGGAAGAAGAAGAAGAAGAAGTCTGGAGGAAGAAGAAGAAGAAGAAGAAGAAAAAGAAGAAGAAGACGTCTGGAGGACGAAGAAGAAGAAGCAGAAGAAGAAGAAGTCTGGAGGGAGCAGAAGAAGATGAAGAAGAAGAAGTCTGGAGGAAGAAGAAGAAGAATAAGAAGCAGAAGTAGAAGAAGAAGTCTGGAGGAAGAAGAAGAGGAAGAATATGTCTGGAAGAAGAAGAAGAAGAAGAAGAAGATGTCTGGAGGAAGAAGAAGAAGAATAAGAAGAGGAAGAAGAAGTCTGGAGGAAGAAGAGAAAGAAGAAGAAGTAGAAGAAGAAGAAGTCTGGAGGAAGAAGAAGAAGAAGTAGAAGAAGTCTGGAGGAAGAAGAAGAAGAAGAAGTCTGGAGGAAGAAGGAGAAGAAGAAGAAGCAGAAGAAGATGTCTGGAGGAAGAAAAAGAAGAAGAAGTAGAAGAAGAAGATGTCTGGAGGAGGCAGAAGAAGAAGGAAAAGAAGAAGTCTGGAGGAAGACGAAGAGGAAGAAGAAGAAGAAGAAGTAGAAGAAGAAAAAGAAGAAGAAGAAGAAGAAGCAGAAGTCTGGAGCAAGAAGTACAAGAATAATAATAAGAAGTCTGGAAGAAGAAGAAGAAGAAGAAGATGAAGAAGAAGAAGTCTGGAGGAAGAAGATAAGGAAGAAGTAGAAGAAGAATTTTGGAGGATGAAGAAGAAGTAGAAGGAGAAGATGTCTGGAGGAGGAAGAAGAAGAAGAAGAAGTAGAAGAAGAAGAAGAAGAAGTCTGGAGCAAGAAGTACAATAATAATAATAAGTCGAGGAAGAAGAAGAAGAAGAAGAAGAAGAAGTCTGGAGGAAGAATAATAATAATAATAATAATAAGAAGTCTGGAGGAAGAAGATGAAGAAGAAGAAGAAGAAGAAGCAGAAGAAGTCTGGAGGAGGAAGAAGAAGAAGGAGAAGACGACGAAGAAGTCTGGAAGAAGAAGAAGAAGAAGAAGAAGAAGACTGGAGGAAGAAGAAGAAGAAGAAGAAGATGAAGAAGTAGAAGTCTGGAGGAAGAAGAAGAAGAAGAAGTCTGGAGGGAGAAGAAGAAGAAGTAGTAGAAGAAGAAGCCTGGAGGAAGAAGAAGAAGAAGGAGAAGAAGAAGTCTGAAGGAAGAAGGAGAAGAAGAAGAAGAAGCAGAAGAAGAAGAACTCCGGAGGAAGAAGAAGAAGAAGTAGAAGAAGAAGATTGGAGGACAAAGAAGAAGTCGAAGAAGAAGATGTCTGGAGGAGGAAGAAGAAGAAGAAAAAGAAGAAGTAGAAGAAGTCTGGAGAAGGAAGAAGAGGAGAAGAAGACGACGAAGAAGTCTGGAGGAAGAAGAAGAAGAAGAAGACTGGAGGAAGAAGAAGAAGAAGAGGAAGAAGAAGAAGAAGAAGTAGAAGTCGGGAGGAAGAAGAAGAAGAAGAAGAAGAAGTCTGGAGGGAGAAGAAGAAGAAGAAGAAGTAGAAGAAGAAGCCTGGAGGAAGAAGAAGAAGAAGGAGAAGAAGAATAACTCTGGAGGAAGAAGCAGAAGTAGAAGAAGAAGATTGGAGGACAAAGAAGAAGTAGAAGAAGAAGATGTCTGGAGGAGGAAGAAGAAGAAGAAACAGAAGAAGTCTGGAGGAAGGTGAAGAGGAAGAAGAAGAAGAAGAAGAAGAAGCAGTCTGGAGCAAGAAGTACAATAATAATAATAATAATAAGTCTGGAGGAAGAAGAAGAAGAAGAAGAAGAAAAAGAAGAAGAAGAAGACGTCTGGAGGAAGAAGAAGAAGGAGCAGAAGAAGAAGTCTGGAGGGAGCAGAAGAAGATGAAGAAGAAGAAGTCTGGAGGAAGAAGAATAAGAATAAGAAGCAGAAGAAGAAGAAGAAGTCTGGAGGAAGAAGAAGAAGAAGTAGTAGAAGAAGAAGAAGAAGCCTGGAAGAAGAAGAAGAAGAAGATGTCTGGAGGAAGAAGAATAAGAATAAGAAGAGGAAGAAGAAGTCTGGAGGAAGAAGAAGAAGAAGAAGATGAAGAAGTCGAGG